>NC_092081.1:3325100-3631276 GCF_043229965.1 Drosophila suzukii | reverse complement strand
TTGTAAGGGCCCTCCCACAAAGATTTCCCTTTGGTAAATCACCCAGAAGATGTGAAGACTGTCTGACACCTGTCGCAGTTTCAAGCCAATCCCAGGTTCGATGATTTTCGTTTTTCCCATTCATGAGATGCGTTCGTTGGATTTTTGAATGTTTTCATCTTTCCGCCGATGCGTACAAGTGAAAGTTGTGTTGTAGTTGTTGTATTATTATATTTATTGTTGTTTGTTGTTTTTGTTGCGTTCGATGCGGCGAAATGTCAATAAAGCGGCCCAAACAACGTGTAAAAGCTGACCCAAAACGGGTTTAGATGCCTTCACTTCACTTAACTTCGACTTCGACGGGCGCATTCCAAGATCTCCAGAGTGGTTCGGCGGCTAAAAATGCTGTAATCTCAGCCAGAGCTGTAGAAACGCTGCTATTGATTTCTATGTATATCCGTGTGAGTTGGCATTTGGGTCTGATTTCTAAAGTTCGTTGGTATTTGAGGTCTTTTTTGGGATGCGACCATCTTGCTCGTGTGTTGGTCATTAAACTTGGAACCACAAATTCCTCGCCTAAATGTCACTGTGAATCGGTATTAGAAGCTGTTTTTCAGGCAGGTTTTCTCCCAGGAAATGTTTTTATTTGGTGGAGTTAAACAAAAGGTTTTCTAGGTTTCAGTAATTTGGGAAATTTATTCAAATCTACCTGGAAAACTAAACTTAAGAAAGGTTATTTAAAGAATATATTTGATTTGTTCAGCTGTTTAACAAAATGTTATTTTAGTGTACCATTAATATTAAATTCACTTAAGGAGCATTTAAAACGTAAAAACTTTTAGAAAATTTTGCAATATCAAGAAGGGAATGCGTTTATAACTCAATCATAAAGTAACTTTGGGATTACTGCCAAATTATGCATAATTAATTTAGGCTCGCGTTGTGGACCCTGGGAAAAAATAGACATTTAGTTTTAACGAAGGCCGTTCTGATCATTCACTTTTATCCGAGTATAATAGACCCAGTTAACTCCTGAATTCGCTTGATTTTTGCCCGGCTCTCTGGTCTAGTTTATTTCATAATTTTCCCTCTAGAATTTTGAAATTTATTTTTAACAAATTTCGTTCTCTGGGCGGAATTCACATCGCTTTATTATTATTTCGCATGGCGTGTGCTCAATTTTCGAGCAAGCAGCAGATTGTGATTTTTTCCCATCGAGCTTCTCGCCAGAGAAAACTTGTCAAGCGCACACAGGCACAGCATCTTGTGGATGCCTAGATACATTTTCGTTTGAGGTGCGTTGAATTTTTCCCCGGCCAGCCAGCCGCGTGAAAATGTCGTTGTCGCCGTCGCTTTTCCTGCCAGTAGTCAATCTTTAAATAGAACTCGCTCATCTCCGAATCCACTGGGTGTGTGTTGTATATATACTGTACAATATTCGGCTTTTGTTTTATAACTCTACGCATACTTTGCCTTTCAGTTTTTCTAAGTTTTCTATTTGCCGAATGGGAGGAGCAATGGGGGAAAGCACACAAAATTTCGCCCGCGCCGCTTTTCTCGCTCCCTGGCTATTTGTCTATTTTTAAGCGGCACCGCACAACAGCTGCCAAAATGTGCTTTCCCCTCGTCCATTTCCCCCGCATTTTGGCCCGATGCAGTGCATCAGCACCGATTGACATTTTATTGGCAGTATTCAACCCGATCCAAACTTGCCTGTTGCATATTGAACTTCTTGTTGCATGCCGACGAAATGTCAACTGTTTTTGGGATTTTATTTATACCGTTTTGTTCACTGCAATTCAAAATCAATGCGAAATTCGCTGTTAATTGCAATTACTTGAATTCTCATCCGATAAATATAGAAAATTGGGCCTGCAAGTCTGCAAATCGGACTGAATTCAGGGATCTAATAAAAAATATTAAAAAGGTTTTATTCTCATAATAACGCAAATAATGTTAGTTAGGTAGTTTGTCTGCGTCTACATTAACGAAATTTGTGATAGATAAAATTAAATTCTTAATAAATACGATTCAAATAATTTTTTTTTAATTTAATATTTTTCAGTTTAAATTTTACTATCCAGAAATCATTAAATGTTCCCTATCCATTTTAATGCTGATCCCATCAATACATAATCAATTTAGTGTCGGCTTTCGCGACAAGTTCTTAATAATGCCCAACCGCTCGAAATACGAAGCGAAGGTATCAAAACCTAACAGATACGTGGAAACATTGGGCGGCTGACTTCAAGAGGGGAAAATAACAACAAAAATGGCTTGTTTACATATAGTTAGCTTGAATATCTGACACTGCAGTTTGAGGCTGTTGAGCAGTTTCATTATATATCAGTATATATCATATTATATGGTCCCAATAATTTATCAAGTGCTGCAGTCTGGCGTTACGCCCCCTTTATCCGAAAGGGGCGTTTTCAAAAGTACTGACCACAGATAGCTCCTATTCAATAGCTTTATTTAATCGAGCGTGAAGCAATCTAAATGTCAGAGACGGATACAAATAAAGATATAGACACCGTAATGCGACAGATGTGATTGTTAAAAGTTATACACACTGAAGCTTATTAAAAAGAAGAGTGTTCAATTATTAAAATTGCCAACAATCGTGCTTGAAAGTGAAGGAGACGGAGGAACTGAGTCTTTTGTGTCACTTTTGATTGCATAACAATTGGAATTACTTCACAGCCGGCTCACTTTGCCTTATTAATGCACAATTGTGCAGTTTGGTAGGTAAAAAGACGAAAGATAAAGTGATTGGGTGTGAAGTTCAAGTGTTAGTCATGAAACTCTCACTACAACACCACCCCCAATAAAAGTTCTATTTAAATCTGCAGTTTGTTGTTTAACCCAAAAAAGAAAAACGACCAGCACAAGCACAAGAAAAACGAAAACAAACTTTTGGAAAATGTGTAGCGCGTGAAAAGACGCAAGGTCAATTACTGCCGATGTCGATTTGTACACTCGAGTCCAAATGAACGAACGCATACCCATACCCACACACGCTCACTCGAAAATCACACGGCCACAGGTCGTATACGTAATTCTTTATTGGCCACTCACTCAACACACACTCTTCGCCATCGATTTGATAATCGGAAATCGAACTGGGACTTCATATTCTGAATAGCTCTCACCTTGCCCACTCAAGCGTACAAACTCATAGAGTTCTAACACGGTATTCTCAGCCTTTTGTTTGGTGCCCTCATATTTGGTTTAAGTTTCGGGATTGCTTTTCTTCAAATACGTATTTCTTATCGTACTTCTCCGCCCTTTTGAGTGATTTCAAATAACTTTTTTTACAGTCCATTTTTTGTATTTTGTAATATTAAATGAGTATTTTAAAACCCAATGGGTTTTAAAAGTTAAGGCTAAACATTGAACAACTTTTGATTTAATTGCAGTAAAGTTTAGATTGTTTTTTCTTCTGTAATTATAAAATTAGTAGATATTAGATATGGCTGACTTTCGATGGTTTCCCAACTTTACTACTCACATATGTTCGGTTGATAATAATTTAAAAGATGATAATCCTATCCTCTTGCTTTGCTTTAGGCCATTTTTATGGTCTTTTTCAAAACTTTAAAAAAGGCGATGATTAATTGACCATTAAATAATATCCAAATACTTTCTTTGGTAGTGTTTTTTTCAATGCAGTTAAATTACTTTCAATATTTTAATGGATACGAAATGTCAGCGGACTATGAAGAAATCTTATACAATTTCACCGCTTGAAAGTAGAATTTTAAGATTTATATTGAGTAAGCAAGTATATACAATTTTTCTCATGTTCTTTCTGAGTTTAGTTAATTATTTATATGATAATTAAATGCCATCAGGTTGGATAAATTCTCATAAAGTGTCTCCATTCAAAAGTGGAGAAAGATACAAAAGCTAATCTCGGGGAACAGTGTTTTTATTTACCTGTCTGACCCCAACTGCTGCTCCAAATCCAAGTCCCCAGTTGGGAACCTGCGCTATCTGGGTCCCAACTTGTTGGCCAAGTCGACTGTCGGATCTGCTTATGCACATAATACATGAGCATCGTATCTCCAGACTGTGTCAGAGGGGAAAAAGTATCAGATTTAGTTCTCTGCTCACTATTCGTATGCGGAAATGGGGAGGAAAAGGGTGGAAAACCGGGGACTAGAACAAAAGGTAGTAGATCGGAAAACAGATCCCAACGCAGATACAGAGCGCTGAGCACGCGAGTTGCTAATGCTGTTGCTGTTGTTCTACTTTGAACTGCAATAAAAAATAGGGGAAAAACAAAAAAAATAAGGCGACTTTCAAGGCATGGGAACCCACTTCTCATACTGCGAAAGTGTTGTCAGTTAGTTAACTTGTTATAATAATTGTTTTTATTTTCTACTGTTGTTTTGGGTGGATTGCAAAACCGGTTTGCGGACTGTAACTGCGTTTCAGCTTACGCAATCGCTGGAATATAATTTATGAATTTAAATATTAATGGAAATGCAAATGCAGCTAAAATACATATTTCGATGTGAAAACTTTCTTTTTATCGCCCGCAAGAGTGGGGAATATGTTACGTAAATATTGGAAGCTTTTCAGCTTAATTGTTTCGTTCTCATTTTTGGGTTTTTTCGCGCTTGTTACGCTCAAATGAATCCGGTGCTAGTGTGTGTTCGGGTATTAGCATCGGAATTAGCATAGTTCAAAATTTGCATCGGGCTTCGAACCCCATACCCTCCCCGTTCTACTTGAGTGGCACAGAAAAAAAAAGTGTATTTCATTTAAACCAAATAAATATGATAGTATTTATGAATGATAAAATCCTTATTTTTGAATATAAGAATCCATTTTTTAAGCCAAATGCCTTTTGCAATATTACAAGAATATCTAAGTTTTTTAATATTTTGTTTTGGTGAGACTTTTTCAACTTGTTGAACCATGTACGTGTTTTGGTTCTCTGTACCACCTGCAGCATTCATCTTTCCGCCAGCAGGGGACGCATTCGTGCCGCTTCGCATTTGATTTCATTTTTGCTGCCACAGCTATTGCCGACTTTTTGCTATTGCCCAATCAGGGACAATTGCTAGACCTCCCCCGCAACCTCTCACCTCCTGGCATCAAAGCAAAATGCACTCGCAGATGATTTCCCGCCACTCTAGTCGAGGTTATGAGCAATTTTCCACCGCTCTGGAAGCGTTTTATGCAATTTTTAGATACAAGAAGAGGGGATTCCATTGCAGCCCGGGGAAGTAGTTAATTTCAATGAGATTTACACGGCACTGACTTTTCAGAGGGTTGGGGCATTTATCCACGTTTGACTTTTTCAATGTCAGTTGCATAATTTAGCAACAAGTGGTTTCTGCGGTTTCCCTCGTGTTTATCATTTTAATTGTATAATTTTCAACTGGATTCTATTCTTGAAAAATGCATTAAAGGCTGGCACGAAAATTGCCACAGAAACTAAACGTATTCTGAATGCTCAAATAGAAATTCAATTGGGGCACGGCAAGGAAATGTGCAACTATTCTGGTTTTGTTTGATCTCCGAATGTGGGAAAAGTTTTTGGAATAATAACGCCAAAGGAATAAAAATGTATTAGAAAATGATTATTTGGCGAGCAACATAGGGAATATCCAGAGTGCATTTTCTCCTAGGCTGTTTCGGTCTTCGATCAAGTGGAAAATTCAGTTTTTCAGCGTTTTGTAAATATTTTCGTAATGTACTGCCTGCCAGCTGCGTGGATTTGTAATTAAAAGCAGTTCACTGACTTTTGCACAATTTGCAATTGCGAAACGTGTGTAAAAATGGAGAGAAACATAGGGGTAAACAGAAGGAGAAGTGGATTGAGAGATTGCCTGGGAGCTGGAAAAAATTGTCAATCGTCAGTGGTGCGTGCTGAAACTCCACTTTTCCTCTCATTTCCCTTTTTCTTTATTTTTCCCTGCTTAGCATGGTTTTTCGATTTTTCAAGCGAACATTCCTATCAGTATAAATGTGTTTCCTACGTATTTATGGTGTTTCCAAATTTAAGTCTGCTCTACATGACGTATGCGTGATATTGCAATTGATTGTGGCGAAAACAATTGAAAAACTCATGCCTTTATCAATGAGATTTGACTATAATGGCAAGAAAAAATCTAAATTGGTCTGATAAGCGCTCGTCACACGGGCTCTGTAACGAAATGGAATTCGCAACTTTCAGTCCCCCTGAAATTCCTACCTTATATACCTTCTTATCAGCGGAATCGTTTTTGTTTTGTTTCTCTGTTCGCTGGAGTTTATTCACACTACAAAAACAAATGGGAAAAGGTTAACCGTGACCATGTTATGCAACGATTATTTTTGATATCGGATGGAACTCAAGGTAGATGAACATAGTTTTTATAGCTGAATGGGCCAGTACTGAAAATGTTACAAACTTAGAGTCTAAAAGGCAATTTAATCATTTTTATTGACATTTTACTCCATTTCCATTGCTCTTGACCCACTTTATATGGCCCAGTGATTCTGCTGACGATTTGGTAACGATCTGTTTAGCGATTTCCCGCATTGTTCATCTAATGCGTCACGTGCCATAAAGTAGCTACATTTTATATTTTGGGTAATGTATGCAAATCACGTGGAGTGTTTCTTCAATGATCTCTGATGGCAGGCACTTGATATTTGCAATGAGTTCACTTTACGCTCCAATGCTAAACGAGCCAGATTCAAAGATACAATGACACAAAGATGCCGAGATAAAGATACCAACTACATGTGGTTGAAACACTTTGACTAGTGCTAAGTATCCGCTCATGATTTGACCGCATTCACAAATATTTGTCAGTTACGAGAACATTTGCGGCCGTCTGATATATGTTCAATGTGTGTTTTTGCTTTTCTCAATATCTTGTGATCGATTAGCATGGATGTATCACAATTGCGGCCATAATTGTGTAACCCAAAAAGCGTTCTTCCAAAAGTTGAAGGTGAAAATATGCGGTGGCAAAATTCAAAGGCTATTTTTCCAGCTCAGCCCAGCGTTAATCATGCGTCTCTATTGCTGTCCAAGGTTTATTTAAAATCTGTTTTGGTGCTGATTCAGGTCGTTTTAATTGTAAGTAACTCATCGTTACTAAGCTAACTAAGTACATATACTTTAATTCATAAAAACCGAGCATGACGACTATAATATTTCTGTAAAATGTCACATTCTCTGGAGAGAGACATCTCTGACTATGATTTATTTACTTAAAACCCGTCTAGATGTATACACGTGATATATATTTCTGAAGACGTGATCGCCGAAAACGGTGAAAAATTCTCGACGTTACATAACCAGATAGTAATGCACACACAGCCAAGCGAAACACTTGAAAACAATTCGCAAAAACCTGTCGCCATGCAATAATCTCGCAAGCTGCTGAAACGACAATAATTGCGCGGCTTTTGTCTAGCTATAAAAGTATCTGAGTATCTCTCAGATACACAGCTGAGGCCGAGCTTAAATAACTGTCGCCGAATGCGTGCTCAGCGGAAGCTTATTAATATCGTATATAACCGATAATAAAATAAAAAATTAAGGAAAACCTGTTGCGGACAATCCCCGATTCCCAAACTTCCCGACCCCCCTCTTGAATATCCGGTTGAATCCGCCTCTTATTCATTTATTAGTTGCATTTCATTGAATCTAACCAATTTTCGTTTGGGACCGTAAAAACTTTTCACTTTGACAGGGAATCCGTTGACTTTATAAAACGTTTTTTGGCTTTTCATTTGAGCTGGTCGCTGTTGTTTACTTAGCCCATTCGTATTCCACTTGCAATTAGCCTGGCATGTTTTCTATTTTCTATTTATTTTGAAATAACAACAAGAGCAAATGTTTGGCTTGGTTCAGTGAAAACGTTTTCCATTCGAAATGCAGTGCCAAATGAAAGTGCTGGGATCAAAAAAAGGTCTTTATAGCCGGGCTCAATTAAGGAAATTAACATAGACGTTCATTATCAATTCAGCTTGCAATAAATATCTGGGCAAAGATCTGAAAATAATCTCTGAAAATGAATCATGCAAATATGTAGCTACTGCTAACATCTTTTTATTTGCCAGATAAGTAATGATGTTGGTCGCACACAGAAAAAAACATTCAAGATTGAATATAACACATTTTGAATCTGACATATTTCATTTTAAAACTTAATAAATTTTGAAAATACATTTGAAAGACGGATGGAGTCTAAGTGAACTGTCCAAAGTGTAATCGTTTTAGTTGTTTAAAATTAATTTTATTTAAAGTATTAAGTTTCAAAATGTTTGCATTTTTTGAGTGCTCACTGTTCCCAGTTCCCAAACTAGTTTGGCGAAAGATTTCTCTACTAATTAGCAAGCTGCTCCCCAAGTTGACTAGAATCCAGCGAAATTTCCGCGGGCCAGCGTTTTCTTCATCTTTGTGGCCAATGGTTAATGCTAATTGATAAATCACATGACAAGACGGGCTGGAAGCATCTCAAATTCTCCGATCCGTGCATGCATGTGGGATAAATATTAGTTTTCTACGGCAGCTCCTCTTCTTCTTGCGCCGATTCCTCCCTTCTTTTGCCGATTCGAACTTTCTACGAGTACAAACGAGTTTCACTTTCCACTTGCCTGAGCCGATTTGACCAAAGAAAGCGATGGAAAAGAAAAAATAAAGAAAAGAGAGCCCGAATGAAGATTATGCAAAATGGGAATGGAATTGATATCGTTCATCGAAGTTGCGCAACGGAATTCGATTTACATATGTAAGAAATCTGTCCATTTACGTTCCATTTCAATCTCCATCCTAACTCGAGCTTAATAACCATTTGAAGTCATTATTAATCGAAATTACCATAACCATATGTCAGTTCTCTGTCACATGACTCTCGGGGGTGGTGTTTTTTTCAGGGGAGGATAGTCTGGGCAAGGTGCCAAAACCGGTTACTGCCCACAAATAATTTGTTGCTGTCATCATCGACTCAATAAGCACCGCTAACCAAACGGAGCAACAAGTTGGAAAAAACGTAGAAAATAGTCGTAAAAAAGTGGGTAAAGAAAAATGTACTTTTGTGGTAATAGGCTAGGTCTTTGGCTTGTCCCACACGAATACATATAGATTCCAATACTGAGATTCAAATGGAAAGGTACACTTGGAGTCAGTGCTAGAAAAGTTTCATCAGTTTTTGGTGTAGCAGTAGCAATAATTATAAATAAATATTTTCTAAAATTCAAAACGTATTCCGTAAATAGCTGAACTGCTTTTTAACTCAATTAGGAACAAATTAACTGTTATAATGGGCAAATATTTTTCTAGTAATAGATTTTTATATGATTTTCAATAAAAGGATGCCTCCGTTTTATTAGTGACAGTAAAAATCTTGAAGTATTCCTTTATCAAAAATAGGGTAAGATAGAAACCTATTGCAAACACGCGTTCCTACTATAGATTACCATTTTTTTTAATTTTCGAATAATTTTTCATAAGTGTACCTAGCTATAGATACATGTCATTAAACTGGGCGGCCTCAACACTGGCACAAGGCAAGAGGGTCCGAAGTTGGCCCGGCTAAAAAGTCTTCTTCGGGCACACTGATCTCTGCACTTCCCCCTTTTCTCTACTTTCCTTTCCCCATCACCCGTGTCATGGCACATTTCCACATTTCTCTCGCCATTTCTCCTCCTGCCTGCCATCCCCTTTCTCTTTTCTCGCTTTTCGCCGGCGGGCGCATTATTCATGCCAATTTCTACAAGTTTTTTCACAATTGTTCTGCGTCTGTTATTTGTTCTCAGTATAAGTAGACAATGTAGATATATACATGGTTAGATACTCGTAGATACTTGGATGCATACAGCTGTATATCTACTCTTTTACTCGTTTTAAACCTCCTCTAGCCTGTGATTTATGCAGGGTATAAATGGGGATTATTAAATAGTACAGTGTTTTAATCTGTACTAAAAATGATACAATGAACTTGGGGAGTTAGGACTTAAGAATTGAAGTTTAATAATTTAAGTTACGTTATTTCTGATTTGTTATCAATCTTGGATGAGTCATAGATTTTAAGAAGTGGCAATGAAGTGAGTGTAAGTGTTTCTACTGTTAAAAAGAATATTTTAAAACAGTTTAACCAGATAATACCGAATTCCTTATTTTTCTATTTAAAAGAGCATATTAAGTTAATGTTTTATTAATAGGACTTATTTAGTTCAGGGAGTGAATAATATTGACTAATGCGTGTCGTGTCGGTTAAATAATAAAACCTCAAATTAACAATTTCCAGGCAGTTTTTGAATTTTTTTTTCGATATCTTTTTGCCCTTTACAATATAACTAGTAATCCAATCGCTTTTATATGCTCGTTTAAATTTTTTAAAGTAATGAGTGCAGGGTAACCCTCTTGTCGGACTTGATTACTAGACTTGTTGCACGGGCCTGTGGGTATCTCTTGCAACTGCCACTGTCTGCCACTGCGCATTCCTTGCAAACTGGGCCAACGTCTGCTTATGGCCAAATGCGAGTGAACATGTCCCACATTTCCCCCACCGATGTGCACTTAACTTTTGTTTGTTTGCACTTCGCTGAGCGTGCCGTTTCATTTCATTAGATTGCAGTTGATTCCCTCCCCGGACAGATCCGAAACAGCTGTGCGATGTTGTCATCCATTTCAGCCATCCTACGACCCACATCCTACGCCCAAATCTGCACATCAAACACACCAAATCGAGACATTTTCCACTGTGGTCGAGGTCGTTGCTGTTTCTGTTTCAGTTTTTTATTTCTACTTCTTTTTCCAGACAGCCAAACTGGTTAACCGAAAGTTACCCTAAAATAAAGCCCACGTTAAACTGCAGGTTTCAAAAGAGTGCACTTAACAAAAATATAGAAAATAAATTTTAATAAATCGTAGCCGGTTCTTTTTTTTATATTTTAAATAAGAAATTAATCTGAAATTATTCTCCACTTAAACTCGATAACCTGTGAATCTCAATCTAGGTCCTTGTCTTTTATTTTCCATCCTAACCCCCACTTTTTTTTCTGTGTAGCTGAACCATATGGTATCAAACTTGTGGCTAAAATGGATTGCCCTAATAACCTTTTCGTGGTTAAACATTTATTGGACCCAACTTTAAGTTTATTTGACCTTTTTTCGGCCTGCGGCGGGATCCCCCGCGTAGAAAAGCTAAACGCACATGTTGCATGGGTGGTTGCTATCGAAATAGGAATACACAAATTATATATAGGCAAGTCTAGGCGTACAGATATGATTTTTGGCAAGAGATCGCGAGAGAGGAAGAACATAAAGAGAAGGCGGGCTAGAGCGACGTCAGTTTTTAAATAAATGACAAAATCTGCAGAGGCAGACGTTCCACATATACAGACTATATGTGCGCGCCTCTAAATATACATATGAATTGAAAATTACGATGAAAAAATTTGGTGACGCAAACTGTGACAGGCATTACACATGGCCAACAAAAAACTATAAAGAAAACCTCAAAACGGAAGTGACCAGCTACAATGGTCCTTGTTTCGCTCACCTCAAAAGAATTGATAAGAATTCCAGCCTTGGCAACAAAAGAATCACAATATCTATTCGGCTTGTAGCGCGTCTATTTGATAATAACTTTTAATAAGACAATCTTTAGCTGAATGCGATTGACTCAGACCGGCACCCACTTAAGTTCCCGATTTACAGATCGAACCAACTAGGGAGTCAGGTAAACAAAGACCTTAACCAGAAACATAACCGCTTGGTTTCAATTTCGAAAATGGTCATTAAAATGTCTTAAGGCGGCAACCAGTTTGTTGTTTAGGCCATATAGTCATAAAGGCTTTGTGTGTGTGTGTGTCTTGGCCTTAAAAGGTTCATGCGGTGGAGCTGCACTTGCTGGAAGTTTGCGACATACTCTTGGCCAAGGAAAAGAACTTTGACTTGTTCATAAGGAACAGCCGCTAAAGATTGATGTAAATATGTGCGGCAATTTAACCACTTGTAAACCTAATTCAACTGATTGCCGGCACTTTAGGTATTAGCATATCATCACACAACTGGACTATAAAATACTCGTAACTGTTTAAAACGACCCACAGATAAGATATGCTCGTTGAAGGGCATTTCATGTTCTTGTTCATCGAGCGATTCTCCTACAGTTCTGACTTGGCTAATACCGTATGCGTGCCACATGTCGTGGCTCATTTGACAATCGCTCATAACGGGGCTTAAGCGATTGGTCAAAAAATTCTATTAAGTAAAGCAACAAACCTGCCCTCAGAGAAAATCCAATTCAAAACTTCCGCACAATGGTAGCTACACGAAAAAAAATTATTGCTGAACCAATTCTCAATTTAATTAAAATTTCAAGTTTAATTGTTAGTCCTTTAAATATAGTTTTCTTCGAATCTTAAACTGGCATAAAATATTACATTTTTTACTGTGCATTTATTTAAATGAGCATGAACACCTGAGAAATAACTGCAGGTATATCAAATTATCTATCTGCCGAGTTTTGCGCAAAATTCAATTAGCCAACCTTGTTATCTGCTGATGCTTCTTCTTTTTTTGGCCAGTTCAGATAGGAGTGCTATGGCCTTAAATATTTGGCCGGCATTTGTTGAATCTCGGCAAATAGGGTATTTTCCTCTTATCGCCGGGTATCTTTGAGCACGTTGCGTATACGCACAGATGGCCGAGAGCCAGTCACTCTGACTTTCGGTACGTGGGCGATTTATTCTGTGACGACGATGACGAAAACTGTTACAAGGCTGAGTTGTCAATGTGCTCTACAGTTTACAGACACATTCCAAGGTACCCTGCCTCCAAGCATTTCCTGCCGCCACCCCCTCATCTTTCCTCACTTTTTGTTCTTCAATTGGTCGTCGAAAAGCCATTAACAGTGGCACGGATAAGTGCCACAAATTGACCGGAGGCAAAAAAAAAAGAAGAACAAATAAGTATAACATCGTTCTTAACCCAAATGCCGTTGACAGCGGCATTTTTAACACACATTCGAGTGGATAAACTCTTGCCAGCGATAAGCTATTGCGGAGATCCGCATGTGCCAACAGATTTAGCGAGTTTTTCTATTTTCCGACACCAAGAGAACGAGAATAAGACAAACAACCAGCCGCCAACAATTGCCAAATAGTTCTATTTTATTTATACTTTTTGGGCCATTTGTGGTTCCGCTGAGTGCAATGATTGAGTGATTCCAAGCCGAGTTTAATGCTGCCCACATTCCAAACATTTTTGAATTCGAAATGCTGTTATTGACCGACCTTGCCTTGCCCACTCAGACAATGTGAACTTAAAATTTCAGTGTCCGCATTTGAAAACCAACATTTTTTTAAAGAAAGAATAATATTATAATTATATTCCTTTTAAAAAAATATTTGTAGAATTCTTGAGTTAATTATTTATATTTTCTTTTGTCGGGTGATATAAAATATTTCCATTTGTTCCTCTTGCCTTTTGTGTGGAAAACTTCGTCTAAACACCTACTCTGATTTCTTACAGATTTTACAAAATCTGGGAAAAGTCGACTGCACCTCAGATGAAATTTTCGACGATCACCTGAACAACTTTAACCGCCAACAGGCGAGTGCCAACAGATTACAAAAGGAGTTCAATAACTACATAAGATGTGTTCGAGGTAAGACATCCCCCTTAAATTCTGTAAATTTGCAAGTTCAATTGGTATTGACATATATCCTATGTTCCAACAGCTGCACAAACCGCCTCCAAGTCGCTGATGGACGCCGTTTGCGAGATCTACGAGCCACAATGGACCGGCCACGAAGCCCTGCAGGCGCAAACGGGCGCCTCGGAGAGTTTATGGGCGGACTTTGCGCACAAGTTGGGGGATCAAGTCCTCATACCGCTCAACACATACACCGGACAGTTTCCCGAAATGAAGGTAAAATAGCCTCAAAACTATCATGGTGAGCTACGTTATTAAAACTCTGTAATATTTCTAAAGAAAAAAGTCGAGAAGCGCAACCGGAAGCTGATTGACTACGATGGCCAGCGTCACTCGTTCCAGAATCTGCAGGCCAATGCCAACAAGCGCAAAGATGATGTCAAAGTGAGTAACATTGTTGAGTATAATGACTCAAGAGATTTTTAAAATATGTATTTCATTCATAGCTAACCAAAGGACGCGAACAGTTGGAGGAAGCCAGACGCACCTACGAAATCCTAAACACGGAACTCCACGACGAGCTGCCTGCCTTATATGACTCTAGGATACTGTTTCTGGTCACCAACTTGCAGACGCTTTTTGCCACAGAAAATGTTTTCCACAACGAAACGGCCAAGGTGGGTCTTGAACACCAATCGAATAGTATAAGATGGTCCCAATATAAACATTGTTTCAAAAATGATATACTTATTTATTCCTACAATACATTTATACCACCTCTTTCCATATTTTCGAGAACAGATTTATTCGGAACTAGAGGCGATCGTCGACAAATTGGCCACAGAATCGCAGCGCGGCTCCAATACGCTACGCAAACAAACAAGTAAGGCTTTAATTACGTATCGCATTCTGTTATTAACCCGTGAACTATTAAATAGGCAATCCCATCAAGACATCGAGTCCAGTGCAGCCGCCAGTAAATAAGTTAAACAACGCCAACATCAACAGCAACTATCAGAATCAAATAACCACAAACGGTGGCTCCAGTTTGGCAAACAGCCGTAAGTCCCCTCAACAGGTTTTTTATAAGATCTCCCTCTATATATCTTTGTATCTCTCCCGGAGAGTCTCTTTTTATTTTCTGTTATTTATTAAATCTTTTATTTCTTTGCTTTTCCTTGATTTTCAACGTTTTTTTAACGATCGATTAAACAAACAAAAAATAATCGTTATAAATTGCTCAAAACTGTACAAACAATCAACAAACAATCTCATAAAAAAATCCATTAAAGTTTAAATATATATTTCTGTTTTGATGTACTATATAAAAAGAGCTCAATATAATACACAACATATAGAAAATTTGTATAAACATATATTATATTTGATATTCGCACCAATACCTGGCATATACTATACGAATAATATTCTGATGATGGTGATGATTTCGCTCAAGTTTTTTGCAATTTATAAGAAATTGTTTGATTTAATTTTGTTTGGCAACTAATTTTGTTAACTATTCGTATTGAATTTTAACCAAAAACCACCTTTGGCACTGCGAAAACATTCCATTTGTAGACAATTTAGTTTGTAAATAAAGACGAAATTGTTGGCGGCGGTCTGGCGATCTGGGCTAGCTTTAATCTTACTTTATAAGGGACATGTAAATATTGACCCCATTATTCTATCCTTTAAGCAATTCAAAATTGAGATTGGCAGCCACGCAAAATGAGGTATCCCAGGTTGCTATCGACTGACTGAACGGACAAATGGAATGTTGCATGTTCTTGTTGCTTTTTGAAAGTTCTGATTGAGTTTTTCCCCTTGCCCTAACTCGCATGTCCTGAGTTTTATTTGATTTGTTTTCTCTCTTTTTTTATTTAATCTTTTGTTTGGAATGATGCTAACCACAAAACAAAACGAAACCAAATTGAATGATATAACAAAACAAATGCATTCGACAATCAACAAAATCACAACGTATAAAATGAAACAAAAATAAAATACACACGCGAAACGACACAACAATTAGCGACATCCACCAGCTCGTCGCTGCAAGAGCCTCGATTTGATTCAGTTTCTTCAACACCAGAACCGCCCCAGGAATCCCCAGCAGCAGCGGTAGCAGCAGCCACGCCCAGTAGTCCCACGGAGAACGGGGTAACCACCAAGTCAGTGGAGCGTCCCGAGTTGAGTGGTCTGAATGCGAGTGCCAAGGCAACCACAACCACGCAGACATCGCCCACGGAGGAGAAGGTGGTGGTCAGTGAAGTGAAGCCATCGCAAACTGAAGGAGCCACAGCCGCAGCAGTAGCAACCGCTGCAACACCTGCCCCACCAGCCACACCTGCCCAAGTCAATGGCAACAACAATGAACCCTCGATCCCCAAGGAAGGTGGCAAACACCCGAAGGAACTGCCATCCACCACATCCAATGCGGAAGCTGCTGCCGAGGCGGCGGCCAATAATGGCAATTCCATCGAGGAGCACAAGCAGAAGAAATTAGGTAATGACACAACAGCAACAGAAACAGAAACAGTCACCCAGCACTTAGCTACATCAACAGATACAGATAAAGTAGTAACCAAATCAGATACAGATACAGATACTAAGACCAGCACAGGCACAAGTCAGAAAGGTAGACCAGTACCAGTAGTTAATAGGCACAGCGTAAATAATCTTAATAAGAATCCGTTCGAGGATGACGACGATCGCATCTACGAGGTGCCCGCTGGTGAGTAAACCTCAAAAACGAGTCCACTGGGTGTCCACACTCGCTTTCTCTCTATCACACTGTAGTCTTCTCACTCTCTCTTCGCATCCCTCGATGGATCACGTCTAATCTTCTGTAATCTAAGCTTTAGTCTCCTGTGTGATTGTCGTCTAAACCAAATTGAGGATTACTGTATTGGTATTGTATTGTAAAACGATTGTGTGGCATGCTGCGTGGGGCATCCACAACGGCAGGATCTCAATCTCATTTCCTGGGCTGTGCATCTATCTCTGTATTTCATTTAGAACCTTTAGTACTTAGACTAAGCCACTTCATGTTGTCTTAATTCGGGATTCGAACACGTAGGTTATCGTACAACTATCTCAATAATAATCACCCATCCATTTACCATTGCTTGCACGTTCGCTGCTTCAGTCGTTTATCCGTTGGTTTTTGCCCAACTTTTTCACCCCACTGAAAAACTAACAGCCCAAAAAATTATAAAAGCCTGAGAAAGCGCAACAATCACTAACCCACTTTGGCCAGGATTGCGTTTCCGTTGTTCCTTGCGTGCCTTTGTCTACTAAACTCGGTTATGAAACTTTCGATGTACACTGTGTGACGTACGAGTCCTTTAGGGTTTTGGTACTCACTCCCTACAAATAGATCCTAAGATGGAAACCATTTATTTCTTTGAACAGATGCCAATACCGCCGACTTGCCGCCCGGCGTCCTTTATCGGGTTAAGGCCACCTACGGCTACGTTAAGGAGGATGTGGACGAGCTTAGCTTCGAGATCGGAGACCTTATTCGCGTTATTGAGTACGACGATCCCGAGGATCAGGTAAAGTCGATTGAGTAAAACTGTTGTGTCATCATATGTATAATACCCCAGCAGACGATTTTGTAAACTTGGGCAGGATGATTTAAAGTTATTGTCTGTCTTTATTATTTGTACTTCTGCATTATTTTATGGCTATTATTTTCTGTTGAAAGGAGCAAATTTATTCTTCCAGTACTTAGTTGTGAGCTCAAGTATTATTCACTACAGAATAGCATAAAAAATGGCAAGCCGTACATTTATTAACGCATTAATTAATTTAACTTCATATATTTTCGAACAACATTTTAACAAAAATAACCTTTTCCAGTTATAAATCAGAGTTTACAATGTAAACTCTCTTAAAACGGAAAGGATTTCACAGTTGATAGTACTTATCTTATCCCTGAAAATAACAAATTAAGCCTAAGGGATTCTGAACATCGCCTTTAAAGTAATGTAACACACCTGCTTGGGTATCACCTACTTCGGAATCCGAAGATAAACTCTCCCCGAGCTTTGCACGCGCTAGTTTCCCCCTCCGCGCCAAATGCAGACCTCCGCACTTCCTGTCTATATTGAGTTCAGTTCTTTATTGCCAACTTGCAGGAGGAGGGCTGGCTGATGGGTCAGAAGGAGGGCACCACCGAGAAGGGACTCTTCCCCGCCAACTTCACGCGACCCATCTGAAGTGACCAACTGCGGGTCAACTGGGCTAGCAACGAACCAACAACAACTTCAGTTACACCATAAAACACTTTTCGACCGGAGATCCCAATCCAAACTTTCGGCCAAATTTTCTTTGTGAGCGCTGCTTTCGTTTTTGTCCAGTTAATAAATTCTTGTTTTGTGAAATGTATTCGGGATTGGCAGCCCAATCGAGGGATTGTTCGAGCAGTGCTTCCAACAAAAATTGTTATTGTTAACGAGAACCAACACCACACAAAGAAGAACGCAGATAAGGAACGAGAGAGAATATTTTGGAAATGTTTCAAACATTATTTTTTAGTTCTAAGTTTCAACAAAATCTAAAGCATAAACCTACGTATACATATATTATTTGTTAATCCTATTATTGTGCTCATAATTAATGCGATCAAAACGTATCTAATTTGTAATTTGTTAAAGGCAAACCACAAATGAAACGCATATCACTCGAAAGCCAGAGTAATTGTTAAACAAATCAAAAGTCGAAGGAGAAGGCCTGAACCTTTTGTATTTGTGTATTTTGCAAATATGTAGTACGAGTTTTTTATAGTCAATTGAGTGTATTTTTGGGGCGATGCAAAAAAGGCCAGATGTAATTCCCCTGTGGTCCCCGAAGTTTTGAAAATTGTTTTCAAGTGACAACTTGAACGTTTAGCGATTATGTGTATTTTAATTTGTACTTTGGTTTTTAATTTTCGTCTGAGAGACTCAAACTAGCTGCAGCTTTATAACACGAACACAATCCAATAGTCACTAACCGATCGATTCGATGTTTTTATTTTATTTAACTTGATTGTAAATCACACGAGACCCGAAATAATTGTTTAAATTGTGCACACACTGTAAAGTTATTATTTTAATTTTATTTAATTAATTTAAACACTTATTTATCGCATGAACATATTGAACAAATGATAATAATTTACAGAATCAAATAAAACATAGATTAAATAAGATGAATTTTTTAATTTGGCGGGCAATTCCGGGGCTAAGAAATACAGAAATTTGTATAATGGTTGGTGACCGGCTTGTACGTAATTTATTTCGATGTCCTTTTAGGGGTGCCAGCTGTTTTTAACCACAAATAAAACATTTCCTATTACCATTTATTTGGTAAGACTATAACAATAAAATAATTACGTTTTAGATTTTATTAAATTTATTCTTGCTTATCACACATATTTGAAGGGACTGAATCTAAAAATTTGTATATCATAACTTCTGTGTTAAAATGAATAATGTTATAAGTATGTCAGTATTGAGGCCTAACATTTTTATTACGAAAATATTTCAATTATTTTTAAAATACTAAAATCGCATATGTAAACTGCTTGTAATTGGTGCTTGCTGTGCGCACAGTACAGCATTTAATGGTATATTTCGAAGCGCGTCGGATGGTACGTCTGCGTCGATTCCCGCGCGGTCACACTGTCCTCTAGAGGTGAGAAACATTGACGTTTGCGTATCGATGTTTTTGGATGTTTGTAATTTATTTATGCCGAAAGTTCAAAACTTTGGCTACAGGGAAGAACCAGTCATAGTTACTGGGACTTTAGGCCGGCATCAATGTTTGTAATACAAAAAACATTTATTTAAACGAAATAATTTAGTAACACCAATTACAGGGAAACGGACTTAGATAGTAGATTTTTTCAGCCTAATCTGTTTTTCTTCCTCACGAAAAAATAGCATAGTTCTGAATAATATCTTATTGCAGTGTAACGTTAACATAATTATTATAATATTAAAAACTATATGGAAAAGATAAGTTTGTTGGCGGCGCCAAAATGTATATACCGAATTCGGTGTGTCTTAGGCGTTTTTTGTGCTTACTTTTTCTTTCATAATATAAATAATTAGTTAAGAATATATAAAGTTGGATTAAAATTTAATAAAAGATAAGATCTGTCAAACATCGATGTTACCGATGTTTCGAAAACATCGATGACATGGATGTTACCGATGTTTCGAAAACATCGATGTTGGCATCGATGTTTCTCCACCTCTACTGTCCTCAAAAACTACGGTCGTGCGTCAACGTTAGCGAAAAATGCAAAATTAAATATGTTGTGAGTAGCGAGCGATGCCAATTCGAATATGTTGTGAGTCTCGAGCGAAATCCCCGTAAATCGGTCGCCTCGCCAGCCAGCGGTCGCCATCCGCCGCCCCCTGGCAAAGCCCCAAAAGTCCCCACGAAAAAATTGTACCAGCACCGAAAACGTCTCCGAAAAGCCAGTGTAAAGTGCGTTTTCTCGCCAAATTGTGCTGGCCATTAAACAAGGCCCTCCATAATTGTTAAACAATCGGCGAGTCGAATCGCGAAATCTTCGAATCGCATTGCTATCAAAATTTTTTCGTTTCGTTAACGCCCTCGCTTATATTTGTGTGTATTCGTTCGTAAAGCAGTGCACACCATATCGCACTGCTTGCTCGAGGAAAACACTACAAATAGGAGAAAAAAGTTGAGGATTGTAAAAAAGTTAGTTTGTTGTTCAATTTGATGTGGGTTTTCGCCACTACACGGTGTTTTAGCCAAAAATTGTTGTTTGGGGTCGAACAAATAACTTGTGAAAAGTAGATAGTTTTGGGTTTCAGGCGGGTGGGCTAACAAAAAAGGGGGTAGGGGTTGTGTGTGTTTACCTTAGCCCAGTATGATGATGATTTTCCGGAATGCACATTCCTATTTTTCCACCCATGCCACCCCTCATTCGTCTCCTTATCTCTGTCTCTCTTTTTTACTTGCAGTTCCACTGCATACAGAAAAATAAACAAATACAAGAAGCATAAAGTATGCAGAAAATTAAATACAAAAGGAGCCACTAAGTGTTTCGTGTGAAATCAATTCGAAGACCGTTCGTCGTCGTACATACTTTTCCGTTTCAATTACACTACAATGAATATTTGTTGAAACTTCGTTGCATTTACAGACTGGTGTTTAAAAACAACAACAACAAGAAACGACAAAAAACAACAACATCAGCCCTCAAACACACAGAAATCCAGAAGGAGGAACTATATATACCCACATATATATAAATAGTATCATATTTACATTAAAAGGAAGCCGAACAGACGTAAACGTAACTTTTATATTACAAAGCACCAGTAAAAAAAATAACCAACTACACACGTTCCTTAAAAACAAATGTTTTCCAAACCGCAAACCAACTAAAAACGAAATGCTTTTGAAATTAGTTTAAGCTAACTAAAGAACGCAAAACCAACCAAGAAACCGCAAAAAAATCGCGTGATTAAGTTAAATAATTTTAAAACAGACCGAAAATCGGCAGGGAACCAAAAAACGTACGATAAACGCGGCAGAACTCAGATCGGCGTATGAAATCGACATTTCATACTTTTTGTATAAAATAGTGCTAGCAAAACCCAATCGAGAGGATAACCGGAACATCTGTTTGGAGAATCTCGTCTGCATACCTTTAATTTCGTGTCTCCGTACAATTTTTAAGTAAGTAACACCAAAATGAAAACTAGAATCGTAAAATCAGGGATTATTTTTAACTCGACCACTTGTTGCCTGGGCTTTTCCTTGTGATTTGAACAAATCGATTTAAGAATCTTAAATCACATATATTTGTATACAAATATAATATTTGTGTAATCTTAAATATAAAAAAGAATCATTTCTTAAATGTAAAATATTTATTTAAAGATAACAAATTTATTAAATCTCGTAATCTCTGTAAAGTTTTCAATAACATTTTCGAGCAAAAGACCAAAAATTAGTGATGAATTAATCTCTAATCATAGTGTTTTTTTCGCAACAGACTTTAATCATTTTAGAGAAAATTTCTTTGTAAAATGTTTGGATTTCTACTATTATACAAGAAATTTCTTCATTTATTTTTATTTAGATTCTTTAAAATATTAGCTCATAATTACTACAGGGCAAGCAACGTATGGTTTCGATAAGGGTTCAAAATGACTAATAAGCTGGTATTTCCGATCTATAATCGTTTTTTAGAAAACCGACTGCAATAGAAACAGCACTTTCTAAGAGAACAGTAGCCGTCTAAAGATTAAGAAGACAACTCAAACGTTATCTCTGACTGGTTTATCATAAGCATATACATATGTAAGGCAGATAAGACCAGTTCTCGGTGGGTTACTCTCCCTCCGATTTGGTGGCATGATATATCTGGCAAACTATTGTTAAAAAACGCTTCATTGCGCCAATTGCGTGCCCCTGCCCCTGAATTTTGCGGCTACTGCTAATTAGATTTTGTGGCTTTGCTCAGCGAGAAATGCTTTCCGAGTGTAGTCCACTAATCCTGGTTCTATACGGCTAGCCATGACTTTGCAAAGATCTCCAAATTCTCCCACCATCGCTCGCCAACGCTCCCCCCGTCTGAACTTTTGACCAAAATATTGCTATATGTTCTATCGATATTCGGTAGTGTCCATGTTGAAAGTCTTACCTCGACCCGTGTCAATGTATTCGCCAACTAAATTGGATTAGCAATCACTCGATATATGAACAGAGGGCGCGAAAAGAGAGGAAATAGCAGCAGTGGCCACGACTGCAGGTTATAGGCTATATTCTATAGGCTTGCCCTACGCTGAACCCATGAATGAACGACGTCGCTGGGTGGACCAAAACACAGTCTATGGAACCGGTTGGGTCAACAATTTTTATTGATACCATTTTGACTGGTTTATAGTTAAAATTGATCAAAGAAAAACTGTCTTTAATATTCAATGGTGGAAACTTTAAAGGTAAAAGGGAAAACTAAAATCCATGGAAATAGTAGTTAGCTAGTAACATATTGGTAGGGGAATAACATGTGTAGGGAAATATGGCAATAGGATTTCCCTGGGATTCCTCTGGACACCTATTTGCTGTCGAGATTGGTTCACTCAACCAGAGAACACTCTCGCTAACCTGTGGTCAGCGAAGCCATATATTTACCAAAATCAGCTTTCTTGCAATGAACTTGGATGGGGGCCATTGGGCGAACGCTTCCTCAATCTGTAGCCACCTGGTGGAGGGCGATCCCAGGTCTGCGCAGAGAGAGCAGACCCAGAACAGAGCCAAAGCCAATGCCATGGCCAGAGGAAGCCAGGGGTAGCCATGGGCCATCGATATCCGACGTCGTTGTCGACGTTGCCAGCTTGTGGGGCAGGCTAGCAAATATGAAATGTTAATTGCCAGCACGGGACACAACGCGGCGAACTCTCGTTGAGCTAACAACTCTGGTGGTCCGTAAAGCCATAGTTCCATAGATCCTACGGTTCTATTATGCAAGCCAGTACTAAATCAAAGCTTCGCCTCTTTGCAGATGTTCTTGGATCGTTCGATGTGGTCGTCGTTCATTTGTAACCATCACTCTCAACCTCCGAGTCACCGAAATCTGGTCAAGGACTTAGCGTAGAGCCGTAATTAGCAATAGCAATAGCCAAAGAGAGCCTGAATCGTAAGCGCTGGACGAGATAGGATCTGCAGAGCCAGCAACGCCAAAGTACAAATGTATCAATCGAAACTGAAACAGAATCTGTAACTTGGAACGGGTACAAAGCAATTCCCTTGGATGAGCACGCAGCTAGGACACGTTGGAATCAGCGCGCATCACACAACCAATTAGATAGGTGACTGAGGGTCCAAGGAAGGGAGTCCAGGAGACCATCCCACCATCGAAACAGCATACATTTTCTATACGGAACGGCCTGTCGAGCGTAGTGGCAGCAGCACGCGAAAGCGTCCACAAATCTAGTTAGCATGGAGTGCTGTTTATCGGAGGAGGCCAAGGAACAAAAGCGCATCAATCAGGAAATCGAGAAGCAGTTGCGCCGAGACAAGAGAGATGCGCGCCGCGAGCTTAAATTGTTGCTGCTGGGTAGGTGGAACATGGCACATTTTGATTGCACTTAGCTTGGCTTAATGCAATTGAAGGCGGCTGGCTAATTGCATTGCATGCCTCGCATTTATGGCTATATATTTTTCAATCCTATATCCCCAGGCACGGGCGAGTCCGGCAAGTCAACATTTATCAAACAGATGCGCATTATCCACGGCAGCGGCTACTCGGACGAGGACAAGCGTGGGTACATCAAGCTGGTTTTCCAGAACATATTCATGGCCATGCAGTCAATGATCAAGGCAATGGACATGCTGAAGATTTCCTATGGTCAGGGAGAGCATAGCGTAAGTATTGCATTGGCATCACAGTCACACGTGAGAATAATCACCAAAAATTAATACCATATACAGGAACTGGCCGATCTGGTAATGAGCATCGACTACGAGACCGTTACCACGTTCGAGGATCCATACTTGAATGCCATCAAAACGCTATGGGACGATGCTGGCATCCAGGAGTGCTACGATCGTCGTAGGGAATATCAGCTGACTGATTCAGCCAAATAGTGAGTTACCCATTGACATGCAAACGGAAAGGATTATATTCTTCCTCAAAAATCACACCCAAAAACTAACTGTCGAGACTGAAAATACTGACTGTGCAAACTAAATAAATTATCTTGTTTATGTATAGTTATCTGAAGGATCTCGATCGTGTGGCTCAACCTGCATATTTACCCACTGAGCAAGACATTTTAAGAGTTCGTGTGCCGACAACAGGGATAATTGAGTATCCCTTTGATTTAGAAGAAATCAGATTTAGGTACATACCATCCTTTTCACTTAACTCCATTGCATGTGTCTGATTTCTGTTTTGGTTATGGTTCGATTATATATATTTGTTAACAAAAATCTTTAGAATTTCTTTAGCGCATGTCTTTCGAAGTGTTCTATTGAGGGACTTAGTCTAGGGCCTTCTGCAAAGTTAGTGGACTGAGACGGATTGTAAAACTATTCTAGACCCGGCTATGGTTTCCGTTCCTTGCTTAAAATTCTATTTGTTAATCTAATATAGCTACTTGAGCGACTTAGCTCGAATTGAACTGGCTGATTATTTGCCAACTGAGCAGGATATTCTGCGTGCTCGAGTGCCGACAACTGGCATTCTTGAGTATCCTTTCGATTTGGATGGCATTGTGTTTAGGTATCTATTCAAAACATAATGCGATAAATTACTGACAAGGCTAGAAATGTAAATGGTTATGATACAGCTAGCAAAAGACTATTTAGTTTATATATTTTTTACTAATATTATTTTTTGCTTGCGCTTTTGGAATTCAATGCTTTTATGTTTTGCTTTAAATGTATTAAATCTTGTTTGAAACTCTTTAAGATAATTTATTATCTCTCATAAACAGAATGGTGGACGTCGGAGGTCAGCGATCCGAGAGAAGAAAGTGGATTCATTGCTTTGAGAACGTGACATCAATTATATTTTTGGTAGCGCTATCGGAATATGATCAAATCTTGTTTGAATCTGATAACGAGGTATGGTTACTAATTGGTTATTGGTTCATTGGTTTTTTAATCGATAACATAATTTATTATTTTCAGAATCGAATGGAGGAATCTAAAGCTTTATTTCGTACTATAATTACATACCCCTGGTTCCAAAATTCGTCCGTTATTCTTTTCCTGAATAAGAAGGACTTGTTGGAGGAGAAAATAATGTATTCGCATTTGGTAGACTATTTTCCTGAGTACGATGGTAAGTGTTCCGAATGGTTATAGTGGCCATAGTTATGTACGATTTTATGCGCCGAAAACCAGGTCCAAAGCAGGATCACGCCGCGGCCAAACAGTTTGTTTTGAAAAAGTACTTGGCCTCCAATCCAGATCCCGAACGTCAATGCTATTCGCATTTTACAACGGCCACAGGTGGACTTTCACCCTCTGTACTTAAGCTCTATGTAATTGCCTCAAAATGCAAAACTCATCTGTAGATTATATGCTAATTCCTGTAGTACCATGCTAGATGTAACATTTTATTTGCCTTCTCATCAAAATAGGTCCACAGCGCGACGCAATTGCGGCCCGAGAATTCATACTGCGAATGTTTGTAGATTTAAATCCAGATTCCGAAAAAATTATCTATTCTCATTTCACCTGTGCTACAGGTAAGTGTTTTAGAAAAGTTCGGTATGTGTGGTCAGAAAGTGCGTGTGGCTGTGATTCTAATTTTCAGCTCAAAAAGTCTGGTTAAAAGGTAATCTTAGGTTTGTTCAACTTTTGCATTTGCTTTTGCCGCCGGAGAAGAGTAGAGTATTGCTAGTTAAAATATTAAACCCAATCAAATTGATTTATAATAAAACGACGATCTCTTGGTAAACAGATACCGAAAACATCAAACTTGTGTTCTGCGCTGTCAAAGATACAATTATGCAAAATGCACTAAAGGAGTTCAATTTGGGCTAATACGGCAAGGAGGAATTCAGGAATAACGGCAATGCTAATGAATAATTTATTAATATTGTATAAGATTTGTTTTTCAAAGTGCCTCAATAAAAATTCAATATAGTCTGTTAAATGTCTTGAATGGAATGCGTGTGCAGTTAGCTCCCCAAAAATGAACTTACAAATCCAACTAATTACCTTTTCTTTTCGTTGTTTAGATACGGAAAACATAAGGTTTGTGTTTGCAGCTGTTAAGGACACAATTCTGCAATCGAACCTTAAGGAATATAATTTGGTCTAAACTGGATTTGGATCGAAAAACTATTTTTGTGATTTTTATACAAACACACATACACATTCATATAATTCCTTTTTCGCATATTTACTAAATATAAAAGAAGAATTGAGAAGCGAGCGAATGTGGCCGAAAATTAGGCATTAATTAGACCCGAGAAAGTTTCTTACGTTTGTAACATCAGGAACCGAAAATTGTAGCATAAATAGAATACTAAACTGAGATGGTAAACCAGCATCAACAAAATGATGAAAATGATGTATACATTTTAATTTGAGAGAAAAATAACACAAAATCTGATACGGGGTGGCAGCAAATAATCAGGACAAACTTTCTCGCTTTACACTACGATTATAAAGATTCGTAGAATAATAATAATATATATTGAAACATTGATGGTGTTTCTATCGGACAAAGTTTTTTAGAAAACAATTTTGTGTGATTTTTTAATTGTTTTGGCAAAATAACTCCTAAAAGTCAAAAAGACAGTGACCGGAAATGTTTGGAGTTCAATGGAAAAAGCTTCTGGGTATATTCGAGTAAACACCATGGTCTTTCAGACCAACAAGGAACTGTATTTTCTTCAAAAGTTTTTATACAAAATATTCGTCCGAGTTATTTGTTGTCACTCTGTTATATTTAAATAAATTTATTACTATAGTAACTTTTGTAATAAAAACCAAAACAAAAAATATGAAACTTAAATTTAATCAAAAGCTTGATAAGGAACAACAAACGGAAAAACTTTGTCGTACTGAAGCATAATAAAGCAACATTTTACTAAAATAACTACGGAAAGAAAAAAACAAAATTTTGCGTAAAAAATCCCCCGGAATATATATTCAAAGAATTATATATGCTAGAAGTTTCTTATTAGAATTTCTGGGCATAAAGGCGTGTAAAAATAAAAAACCGAAAATGATAAGCTGATAAAATGAATGAAAACGAAATCACAGATAATACTGTATTTTTTATTAAGCTAAACCGTAAATATTGATACTATTGTTTACCGGCATATTTAACTATACATGCAAACAGATAATATAATAATTCATAAACGCATATGTAACAATTAAACAATTGATTAATTTGTATTGAGGGAGCCCCATTCATTGTAAATTACGATTTGTATTAATACCATCAAAACAAAAAAGAAACAAGAAACCAAGAAAAAGGAAAGGAGATGAATCTGTAAGAGAAACGCCATTTACATGGAGCATCCACTTAAATAATAATACATGTTTGTAAAAATGTCGATAACCACCCATGCAACAACAGCAGAATCCTTGCAACTTATTGATATTTAATCAGACATCAGGTCAAATCCAATCAAATGCGATATACCACTGGTCGAGAAACATAACTAACAGAAGGGAAAGTTTTGCTCTCATGTACTTTTGTTGCCATCAAAATTTCAGTCGAAACATTGTTATCAGATATAGCTTGATTTTCGTACTTTTTACATTAACTTTGTTAGTTGTTTGCTTATTTTATAGATCTTAATGTATGCAACAATGGACACACTTTGCGGCTATCCAATCGATCAAGCCCGCCAAGTGTGTTCAGTGTTTTGTTTTTGTTTTTATAATTTTAGTTTAATTTAATATACAAGAATAACTAAAAGAGACGCACATAAATAGAAAAAAAACCCATCAACAAATTATTTATGTAAAAATCCAAATAAAAACAATTCTACTCTACGCATATGTGGAAAAAAAAGAAACGTACATATATGTAAAATAAATATGAAGCAAAATGATTTTCATAATTTATTACACTTATTTTGTTTAACCGAGATTCAACCTCAACTCATCAGTTCGAGTTAAGTTTAGTTGGGGCCACAGAAGAATCGGCACTTTGGCAAGACTCTTAGCAGGAGACTTCGCCTGGGAGTGGAAAATTGAGAATCCTTTAACCGCGCATAACCAAAAACCAAAAAACCAATACGCATCTAAGTTAAGTACGATTCAACAGTGTGTTGTATAAAGCTTTAATCCTCGTAACCACATCTAGTAAAAATAAAGTAATTTAACCATTTTTATGAGTAACCAATGGATTAGCTTTTAAAAAGCTTCAATAAGTCAATGTGTATTTTAAAACATGTAGCAGAGCCTAGAGAGCCAATGAGTTTCGAGATCCGATCGGAGTGGATATGGAAATGGTTTAGGTTATTGATGCGAGTATCAATTCACAGCCTCTTTGGCCTGGCATCCAATTTGGTAGCTCCGATTTCGGCTTAGCCCGATTTGCGTAACCATGGCATTATAGACATTCGCACACTGACATATATATGGTTTTCCGTCCAATAAATTGCATCAGAAGCGAGCAGACAAAGTCTCCCATTTATTTTGATCCTTTTTCCGTGTTGGTTCCTCTGGAAATTCCATCTTAAAATACAAATCTTTTCGGCGGTTTCAATGATAGAATATTCTGATTTTTCATCCACATACAGTGTCATACACACACGTTAAGTTAGTCGATTTTAGTTTTATTCCTTAGCATTTTGTGCCTTTCCACTATCATGAATCACATCAAAATTATATGGGCAGGATCCAGTAGGTACTCCAACTTCGAGTTTTTTCAAACTTGATTGCCGCTGTTCCACAGGGATCTCAGCCGATTTCTGGATCCTGTCATAACCCTCAAACATTTAAATTATCAGCATGTGTGTATTGCCAGATTGTTGTGTTTTGGGTTAAAAGATTGGTTCCTTGTTTTTTGATACGCACCGAAATTCAGACAGTTGTATGTAAATATTTGGCGAATTACTCGTGGCGGAAATCGAAATCCTCCCGAGATATACCACATAATCGAGCATATGTATGGAACTATACATTAAACTCAATAAGAACTATAATAAAATGAGAATTTGATAAAAATCATTAATGTATGTATTTTGTATTTTTATATACAATTTATAATTTTGATTACACTTACAATTGTTACGATTAATAACTAAAATTACATGATAAAACCAAAATAATACAGAAGAATCTACTAGATATGTATTTCCAATATAGAGAAACCAAGTACATAATACACAAATCCGATGATTGCTAAAGGAATTTCAAAATATTGTAAGAAATTAAGATTAAACAAATTAAACAAAGAAATTTTCTAAGCAACAAACTCAACCAGAACTGCAAGCAAAAGGGACAACAATTTAAATGGGAAATTTATGTATTTGTGTAAATCTAAAACGGAAGGAAGGATACAATATGATCCTTAGAGGGCCTGGTCTCGATAAGTAGGGTCACGATTTTCACAATATTGGAAATCACTTAGACGTGGCATTCAGTGGCTAGTTTTTACTTTAACTATGTATGTAAATGAAAGAATGACCACATTCCACATAAGAAAGCTTGAAAAGCGAAAAACTATTGAACAAGAATCCCAAATGAAAATCTCCCTTGACGTTGAACGAAACTACATTCTCGATAACAAGAATAGTTAACCGAATGTTTCGGTCAAACAAACCCTATAAACTCAGCGTCTGGATAAGCTGTAAGAAATATAAGTTGTGAGTTTGAGTTCGGCATGTGGCATTTGAAAGGTCGATATTAGGATGAAATATTCGAGTCGAGTTTCTCCATTGCACATCTAAGCATATAGATACATACGTGTAAATCAGAAGCTAATGTTTAGCCATGTAAGGCAAACGACACAGACCCCCAAATCGGAGACAGTCCAACATGTCCATGGGCCGACTATTGATAACTGTAGCATTTGAATTGATTGATATTGGACGGACGGGGTTTTCCTGGGTGTCTATACATTTGTCATACAAATCACATTGAAGACGGATTGTATGCGTGGCAATTGTAACTAAACAAATTTTTTAGATAATTAAAAGTATCTATGTACACCTTAATATTAATGAAAAAACCAACATAATATAAATAAAAGTATATTGAAAAGAAATCTTACTCTATCTTTTAAGCCAATTAATTTTTCAGGGTTGTATGAAAAGTCTTCATAAATCGCTGGAGCAGATTCCTGCTCCTTACACCCGTTACTCGAAAGCATTTTATTCGTTAAAAGGAAGAAGGAAGGAGTTTTATGCCCATAAAGTATAGATAGTCTTGATCAGGATCAGGAGACTGTGCAAGGGCGCCACTATCACTGTGGACGGCAGTTCACGTAGAGACGAAGCGCACCAGGAGAGTGTTCGAAGGCGACTACTATATATACACGACAAAATGAAAATCTACTGTGATGGTCCGATCGTGACGAGTGACACACGAATCAAAAATCTAAAAGGATTACTTACCAAAACTTTAAGAAAAACCATTGGTTTTGGAGAAAGTGTGAAAAAAAATTGAAATTTGAATTTGTTGCGCCCGTTGGGGATAAATTGTCAAGTGTATTAGTCTAGTTGTATTCATACTAAAAAACGCGTCGAATCCGATCTTCGTTCAAGTTACTCGAAAAACATAATTTTGGGGGACTTTTCAAAATTAAAATTTAATTTTGGTTCTACCACTTTTGGAAAAACTCTCTGGTTTGGCGGAACAACAGCTATAAAAAGCAAAATTATAAATTTGAAATCAGAACTTTTGTAAGCTGAAGGTGCGATCGTCAAGAACCCTGTCAAGAAGAGGTGTTTATATTTGATACTTATAGGGTGTATAGCGTGTCCTTCTATGCGTACGAAACACCTGACCGAAATTATTGAACCCTTTGCAAAGGGGGTGACACTACTATTACATTGAACATGTGAATGCATGTTTTTTAGTATATATTCTGCAGAACCAGTAATCAGTAATTAATCAGAAGTTCACCAAAAAAATGCAATGTTATCATTTTTACAAATGATTGATGAAATTAACATGGGCATGTCCTATCGACATGTCATTGACAAAAACTGGGTTTTGTCATAATAATGTTATCGAACTTTTACAACTTTTTTTTCGAAGAGATAATATTTGAGAAAGTGAAAGTCAGTTTTGACATAGTTGTCGAATAAGACAGTCGGTTGAAGTCAAAGTCGGCACATTAATGACACGTAGAACTGCAGGGAAGTTTTAAGAATGCTTAGACATACAAGTTATACTGTTTTGATCGTTGGAACCTAAGATAGACCCACTTTATGGCTAACTGTCTCTCGCTACCCAAGCAGAAAACTAAAAATCTAGAAGCGATTATCTCGGAGTGGGGTTCTCCCAAAATTGATTTTGCTATGGTCCCGATTCCGATTTGAAATTTATTAAGAAAATAGTTTTTAGTTGCTGAACCAAGCAAAAAAACAAGGAAGAACGCTATAGTCGAGTACCTCGACTATCAGATACCCGTTACTCACCTAAAGGGAGCAAAGGGAAATGGAGAAATGCAAGCAGCAAAGCGAGATTGAAATGCGCCACCTACCCCTTATCTCAATATATGGTTATGTGGTAGATAGATTTAAGCGTTATGGGCGTTCGAGTGGGCGTGGCAAACTTTTTTTGGGTAATCAATAGGTGTTGACGAGACCAATACATTTCAGTTCAAATTTGTATTTTAGCATCAAAACTGTAGAGGCCACAGTTTTTGCCGGTTTGTGGGCGTTAGAGTGGGCGTGGCAAACAAACTTGAGCTGCGCAAGAAGCTCAGGAATCTGCATGCTAAATCCCAATAGCCTAGTTCTTATAGTTTCCGACTGACAGCTGGGCATGGCTAGATCGAATCGGCTAGTGATCCTGATCAACAATATATATACTTTATGGGGTCGGAAACGCTTCCTCTTGCCTTTTACATACTTTTCGACGAATCTAGTATAACCTTTTATTCTACGAGTAACGGGAATAGAATATAAATTGGAAATTATAAATAACAATTGTTCTATGTTGATTTTACACTTTTTTTATTTGTGCATAAAACTTGCATGCTTAATCCCAAGTTTCTAGCTTTTATAGTTTCAAAAATCTTATGCAGACATGGCCAGATCGACTATACTAGACTTTACGACGAAAACAATATTATACGGGTAAGAGATGTAAAAAGTTAAAATAGTGTATTATATGACAAAACTATTGAAATTAAACTTTTTTCAATATACAAAGCCAAATCCAAATATCTAGTTTTTTTCGTGGTATAGGTATATAAAACCCCCTAAGCAGATCCCTTCAAACCTGCAAATTTGGCTAGTATATGTATTTACATCATTAGTTCGGAAATGCCTACCTATTTCAAGATTTCGATAGAAGTTTGGTTCTATGGATTGGTGCTCTGTGGGAATTCGAGTTTCAAGAAGAATGAATGCTTTTTTAGGCTAGTCAAACTTTGTATACACTTTCAGCGTTAGGCATATCATTCATATTATGGAAAATGTATATATGTGGTTGATTTGTATATACAGTGATATGATTTGGCAGTCCAATTTTATTAAAAAAAAAAACATTTTTTTCAGAATATGCGTTTTAAAAAATGTAAGTTCCGTATAGGTTTTAATGATTTATTTATTATCTACTTTTCGATCGTTCCAATGTCTTAATTACTTATTTCGTAATTCTGAAATCTTATTTTTTAAGAAATTAAGTGGAAAAAGAATATGATCGAAAAATGGTTTATTATGTATAATTAAGTATAAAAATGCTTAAAAAAACTCTTAAAGAATACATATTTTACAAAGTCGTAAATGTCTTCTCTGCGTTCTAGCTTAAAATATAATAATATCTGCAAGGGTGTAAAAATTCCGGATATTCCCACAGGACATGCTGTTATATTGCTATACTTCAACTCGAGCTCGCAATGTGCCTTATCAAGAAGGTCGCTAAAGTCAAGTGCTTCGACTTTCAGATACCCCTGCGCAGGAATTTCTAGCATCTGCATGCCTCGTCTCAACATTCTATTTAATATCTAAGGGTTCATACGGACAGAGAAACAGATGAATATGGCAAATTCGACTAGACAAGTGATTCTGATCAATAATTTAAAAATATACAGGGAAAATACTTTTTAACTGAAACAATATACCCATTTACTAAAATAGTAACGGGTATGAATAAAAGCGCTTTAGACCGGAGGGCTCTCTTATAAAGAAAATTTTGAAATTAAATAAACTGAGCTGAGCTCGACCAAAGCAACTGCAGAACAGTTTTCGTTTGTTCTCAGCGGCGTAAGGATGCATTTTAAGTGCGGAATTTGAAAATTTGTTGAAATTAAAGATAAATACAATATAATAATTTCAATGGTCAAATAAAAGTCATATCGAACTTTTTTCAAATTTATCACGGTACAATTTTGTACATAAATCGAAATCTCGTTAACTCGTTTCGTGTCAGTTGTTAGTTTAAGATATGGAACTTTGACTATAAATGAAAAATACAATGGATTTCGCTCTCGTAGGGAAATCAGTTGATTAGAGGAAATAAAGCAAATAGAGGCTTTGCTCTTTTCATATGTTTTCGGGTATTTATGTATACAGAAAGGAAAAACCAAGAACATTGTGCTTGAATTGAGAACATTCGTTCTTAAAAACCGTTTAAGTACAAATGTTCCTAATTTGAGCTGAATGTTCTTAATTCTAGAACGAATTGTTATGATTTAAAAAGGTTGATTTCGGACTTATTTTAAGAACATATTTGTATGAAATGGTATAAAAATAAGTTCTTTGTTTTGTTTTCCAAAACATTTTGGTATCAATATAATAACATTTTGTGATTGATTTTATTTAACATTTTCAACTTATATTAAAAGGAAAAATTATTTAAAATGGAAGACTCTTTCCAAAAAAAGCAAAAAAAAGTTTATTTAGTTTTTAATAGTTTCAAATTTGTATTAAATTGGTGACAGGTATTTATTATTTGACTATTTATCGGCTAATAGTATAACATTGTGGTACATATACATGCTTTTTAATATACGAGTATAAATCTGAATTAATGCAATGTAAGGGTGCGCTGGAAATAAAAGAATAAATGTGAGAGTAATTATAGGTTTTTTTTTTATTGATTTTCTGACAATTATAAGTGGTTTGTTTACATGTGTTTAAATTTACAAAGGGTAACGTGTGCTAACTGTCAACCAAAAGATACTAACGCGTTATAAAACATCCGCAACAAACCATTTTATGTCGAAATGCAACTCACTTTTTGTTCTATTTTTAGTCCTTTCCTTTCTTACTTAAAGAACATTTTAAGATTGGGTTTTTGAGAACAAATTGAATTTCATTTAAGAACCACGTGCTAAATGTATAACATTTCGTTCTTGTTTTGAGAACCATTTTGATTTAACCAAATTTTAAGAACAAACTTAATTTGATTAAATCAGAATGAGAACATTTTGAACTCTAAAAATTTCGTTCTCATTTTAAGAAAATTTTCAACTCACATGAGAACGTGTGAGTTCCATCTGTTGACTTTGTTTAGTTGAAATTTCATTTATACCCAAAGAAAGTCAAAGATAATACCTCTAGATCGAACAAGAAGTGAACACTTATACACAGTGTAGATTAATATAAAGTCAGTTAGCATGGACTGCTGTTCATCCAAGGAGGCTAGGGAAAGAAAACGCACTAATGAGGAAATCGATAGGCAGTTGCGCCTGGAGCAAAAAAGGGCCTTCCGCGATCTTAAGCTTTTGCTGCTGGGTAAGTGGAACCTGACACATTTTGGAATTACTTCACTTTGTCTATGGCGGTTGAATTCCAATCCTGTATCCTGCAGGCACGGGAGAGTCTGGAAAGTCTACATTCATCAAGCAGATGCGTATTATCCACGGCGATGGCTACTCGGACGAGGACAGGCGTGGTTACATTACGCTGATTTTCCAAAATATTTTCATGGCCATGCAGTCAATGATTATGGCCATGGATAAGCTGAAGATTTCCTATGGTCATGGGGAGCACAGCGTAAGTAAATCTTTTACCTAAGAGTTTAAGCCACTGTAAAACTATCCAAATGTTATAAAATAAAGTTTGTATTAAAATATATTTGCAATCACCAAATGTACGTTAAAAATCTCACACTAAAAAGTAACTTTAAATGCCAATTTTATGATCACAAAATAGTTGACTAATAATGATATTTTTTTATTTCATTCACTTTTTCACGAATTGTTTTAAATATTTTAAGTTTAAATCTGACTTTGTAATTTCTACTCTAACAAAAAAACATTTTTAAAAGGTTGAAAATCCAAGAATACAGTGTTTTAACCCTTAATCCTAATATGCTGAGTCTGAAACCTATGATCCACAGAAAATGGCCGAGCTAGTGATGGGCATAGATTACGACACCGTCACTACTTTGAAGGATCCTTACTTGACTGCCATCAAAACGCTATGGGACGATGATGGTATCCAGGAATGTTACAGACGTCGTCGAGAGTATCAGCTAACTGATTCAGCCAAATAGTAAGACATCCGTCCAAAACTCCAGGGAAATGAATTTTTACTAAACTGACTTTAAAATGGAATAATCAATCAATTAACAGTTATTCTGCCCGTAATGCGATATGGTAAAATTTTTTTATTTTTAGCTACTTGAGCGACCTAGCTCGAATTGAACAGGTTGACTACTTGCCAACCGAGCAGGATATACTGCGAGTTCGAGAGCCGACAGTAAATATTTACGTCTATCCCTTCGAATTGGACGGCTTTGTGTTAAGGTATCAATTAAAAATAAATACCTATTAACTTTTTTCTAATTGGTTGTGACATAGCATTAAAAAGTTTTTTTGGTTACTAACAATGTTTGAGAAATAAGTTTTTTTCTATTCGAATTTTAATGCATTTCAAGGTTTTTAGTAATAACATATATTACCTTATATACAAATACAAGTATGGTAGATGTCGCAGGCCAGCGAACCGAGAGAAGAAAATGGATACACTTTTTTTCGAATGTTACGTCAATTATATTTTTGGCAGCGATATCGGAATACGATCAAGTCTTGATGGAATCTGAAAGTGATGTATGCTTTAAAGTCTTAGATTTAAATTGTATATAAATATAATTAAATGTATTATTTTCAGAATCGAATGATGGAGTCTAAAGCTTTATTTGGTACTATTATATCATTCGAATGGTTTCAAAGAGCGTCCATTATTCTTTTCCTTAACAAGAAGGACATTTTGGAGGAGAAAATAATGACTTCGCATTTGGTAGATTATTTTCCTGAATACGATGGCAAGTGTTTGGAATCGCAATCCCTAAATATATAATAAAAGTAAAAATATTGAGACAGGACCACAGCAAGATGCAACAGCGGCCGAAGAATACATACTGCAAATGTATGAAGATGAAAATCCAGATCCCGATAGAAAAATATACCCTCATTTTACATGTGCCACAGGTAAATTATACTGATAAAAATAAAAACTATGCTGAAGAACTTTAAATTTTTACATTTTGTTCTTTGCTTAGATACGGAAAATATTCGGTTCGTGTTTGCAGCTGTTAAGGACACAATTCTGCAATGCCACCTTAAGGAAAACAATTTGCTCTAAACTGGAACTGGACTGTTACTTGTACACAATCACCTTAATGACCATAGGTGCTATGTATCCAAATATTTAAAATTGTATAAGAATATTTAGAATCTCATGTCTTTCAAATCCCAACATTCTAGGTTGCATCAACTTTTGTTTTTTCGTTTAAAATGTAATACATTTAAGTAGCTAGCATTATGTTTGCTTTAACTTGAAGAAAGGTTCCTTTTCCTGGCTATAGAAACTTATCAAATTTTTAAAATAAAATAAAATAATATAAATATATAAAAAATATGCATTTCGTTTCATCTTAAGTTCGAAAATTGTGGAAGTAGGGCCCCCAATTATTTTTAGCTGTTATGTCCATTTATTTTCTATTCTCAAAATTGTGGACACTAAATTTTTGACTTGAGTCCCCTAAAGTGGGAGAGGAATATTTTGAATTGGTTAAGTCAATAGGCATTGACAAATGAAATATATTGATATAAATTCAGTTCTTACATCAAAAGTGTGGGCAACAAAGACTTTTGCGATTTTTGGGTGTGGCTGTAATAAGCTGGCGCTTAATTCAAACCATCTACCTTTTATAGTTCTGAAGATCTCATCGCTTATAAGGACGGACAGACGGGCATGGCTAGATGAACTCTGCTATTAATCTCGATCATGATTAAATGTACAATGTAAATTGTAAATACTTGACATGCTCGGAAAGGCTATATTCTACTTGTTTACATCTATTTCTGCGAAAACAATATACCCTAACCGTAGAGTACAACGAACATTTTGTGACTAATTATACTAAGTAAATACACTTTCTAAAATATTTTCATTCAATACTAAAAAAGTGGTTTAAGAAAAAACGGGATTTTCCAAAAGTCCTAGAGCAAATTTTTTATCTCGAGCTACTTAACACAGCTATAAATTCCCCAAGACCCTAAAGTAAAAAGGTATTCATACAAACCCACACAGGAACAAACATTTTCATTTTGGAAAGGCCTCCAAAACCGAGGGCTTTTATCTCCACCTCATCTCAAATTTTCTAAATTTCCACTTTTACACGTTCAATGCTCTTTCTCCCGAACTACAGACTTTCTAAAGTCTTGGCATGCAATCACCTCAGTTTTTACCTTTCGATTGGTGTATAACGCGTTACGATCGGACCGTCACATCCGATTTTCAATTCTGCGGCTATATACTTATAGTAGTAGCCTTCGCACACTGGTGCGCTTTCGCCACTACGTGGACTACCGTCCACAGTAATTCGCTAAAAATCGGAAAGCCCTTTATATATATTGCTCCCTTCGGCTAGCCGAAGCAAGCTTCCTTCCTTGTTTTAAGTTAGTTATTATCTGTATATTTCGAATCTTTGTGCGTTGCTAAGAAAGTTTTATATTTTTCAAATTTTAAAAGAAGTGCACTTGAACTTAGCTCTTTTATAGTTTGCACAATACATTGTGGTCAGCTCGTATCAAAATTCAAATCTTTAAAAAACCCAACCATTCCCCCGGGGATCTTTTAGGGATTGGTATAGTGCAAGGGAACTGGGGGCATATCAAGAGAACAATTATAATTATGAGTGCTCAAGCTTGTTGGGCTCTCTTAAACAAAAGGGATGTGATAACCCGCTTTTTGTTATTATAGAAATACAAATCAGTTTTTGGTTGTTCTCGGTAGCGTGCGGACATATTTTTAAACGCGTAGTTAGCACAAGAACTGATCGTTAAAACAATAAACCCTTGAATCGGTATTTAAATTACAATAAATGAAAAGCAAAACCAATAAACCTTCCTCATAAATTAACTCTAATTACACTAAAATTTGATTTTAAAATAATTTGTACATTTTAATTCGAAACAAAAGTAAAACCAAAAATTGTATACAACTGTGAGTCAATTTCGATAATTCCGCTTGCTTGACTCACTCCTTACAATTCATATATGTACGTCCTTTTTTTCTATCTTTTTCGATCAATTTTTTCGATTTTGTTATAAAATACATATATATATAATATACATATATATATATATATGTATATAACCCTCTAGACGTTTTAATGGGAAATACCATGAGTCTGAAAGCGGCCGACTACGTAGTGATTAGAGGCACCGGGAGATATGTCACTTTAGCTACTGTAATGATTATAATTTTAATAAAATAGATAAAAAACAATTATTTTTTTGATGTTGATCAAAACAGTTTGTCTCTTCGTTTAATTTTTAAAAGGTAGTATTGTGAATTTTTTTTATTTTTTGAAAATAATGATAAACACTATTTATTTCAACATATAATCATGCAATAATTAAATTTATAATAATAATTCTATACCGAAAATGGCTCACAAATTGAGTATTTGCCATTCTCTTGAAATTTTTATTTGCTTAACCGTTTTTATCGATATTTCCAAAAACGTAAAAAATGTTTCAAAATACTTCTTAAGTTGATCAATACTGAAATTCAAATACTCTTAGAAATATCATTATTTTAATATTTCAGAATTTTGATTACAATTTAATAAAAATCGGATTAATATATTATATAGCTGCCATGGGAAAACCCGGTAAATTAATGTTAAAACAAGGAAGAACGCTAAAGTCGAGTACCTCGACTATCAGATACCCGTTACTCAACTAAAGGAACCAAAGGGAAATGGAGATATTCAAGCAGCAAAGCGAGGTTGAAATGCGCCACCTACCGACGGTAGATAGATTTAAGCGTTATGGGCGTTAGGGTGGGCGTGGCCAAATTTTTTTTTTGGATCAATCGATAGGTATTGACGAGACTAATACATTTCAGTTTAACAAACTTGCGCTGCGTGCAAGGCAGTCTGAGGCAATCTGAATTCCCAATTCTCTATCTTTGATAGTTTCCGAGATATCCACGTTCATACTTACGATTTTTTGAGGTTTGTGGGCGTTAAAGTGGTCGTGGCAAACGTTTTTTTGGGTCAATCGATAGGTATTGACGAGAACAATACATTTCAGTTAAAATTTTTATTCCAGCATCAAAAGTGTAGGAGCCACAGTTTTGGGCGGTTTGTGGGCGTTAGAGTGGGCGTGGCACTCTGCTGAATCAAACTTGCGCTGCGCAGGAATCTCAGGAATCCAGTATTGTAGCTTTTATAGTTTCCGAGTTTTGGGCGTTAATACGGACAGACGGACATGGCTGGATCGACTCGGCTAGTAATCCTGATCAAGAATATATAACCTTTATGGGGTCGGAAACGCTTCCTTCTGCCTGTTACATACTTTCCGACGAATCTAGTATACCCTTTTACTCTACGAGTAACGGGTACAAAAATACAGAACCATTATATTTTGGTTTCAAAAAAACATATACGCTGGTAAAAAGAAAAATATTTTTTAACATTTCTGTAAATATTTTAAGGTTTCTAAAAACTGGAAGCCTCTGTACAACATACATTGCTCCCATAGGAACGACCTGCATGGTCGTCAAAGTTAGCTTCCGTTCTTGTTTTTTGGTATCATCTATCGGAATAAAACCCGTCCGTATGAACGGTGAGATCGCACTCTAACGCCCCCAAACCGCCCAAAACTGTGGCGCCCCCAGATTTAACGGCAGAATACAAATTATACCCTTCGATTCACCAAGAAACTAACTTTAAGGAATTTTAGAAAATGTAAAAATGTTTACCAATACCTATCTACTTGCCTACGAGTTGCTCAAATCGGATCATTCATAAAGAAGTTATAACCAAGCAATGTAAACGCCGCTAGGTGGTGCCATGCAATCTCGGAAAAAGTCGAGAGTCAACAAAATATTCCAGTCATATGCAAGTGTACTTACTTTTGACCGCGTGCAAAGTCGACCACTATACATATATGAAATAATTTAAGCCTGCTGTGATGGTCCGATCGGAGGAAGCGTGATACCAAGGCTTTAGGCAAATATACTGATTTTTGACACTTCCGACAAGCGAGATACAAATATTAAAAGTTTTGATTTAAGTTTATGTTGTGTGTGCGATCGTCTCGTCTTCTTTACCTCATCTGTAGATATTGTCATTTGTAAATAGTTGTAAATAGATCCTCAGTTATGCAACCAATCTTAAATACAATCGTCGTCTTTTTGCAGGTGTTTATGTATCTTTTGATGTAGATTTCGTTATTTTGATTCCATGTTCCTATTCTGCGAGTCACCGAAGTTTGTTATAAGCCAATATTAAGCGATAGCAGATCTTATAAATTGTTTACGTGGGAAACATGTCAAAAAATCTAGTAAGCATGTTCTTAGAGTGCTGTGAATCGGGTGAGGACAAGGAACACAAGCTTATGAACAAGTTAATAGACCTCGAAATACGCAAGGAAAGGAAGAAGTCGAAATTCGAGTTTAAGCTGTTGCTGTTGGGTAAGTGGAAAAAGTAACTGTTTGATTGCACTAAAGCTTACTTAACTTTAATATTTTCCAATTTAACACCCTCAGGAACCGGCGAGTCTGGAAAGTCAACATTCATCAAACAGATGCGAATTATCCATGACAATGGCTTCTCGGAGACAGAAAAGCAAAAGTACATCAAACTAGTTTTCCAAAACGTATTCATGGCCATGCAGTCAATCATCAAGGCCATGGAAATTCTGAATATTTCCTATGGTCAGGAGGAGCATAGAGTGAGTATATTAATGGACTAGCATGTACTATATACGTGCTGTGTATATATTTGTGCTCACTTAGAAAAAATTAATGTGATTTACAGGAACTTGCCGATCTGGTGATGAGCATCGATTACGATGAAGTCACCGTTTTAAAGGATCCATATTTAAATGCCATTAAAACTCTTTGGAACGATGATGGTATCCAGGAGTGTTACGTTCGTCGTAGAGAATATCAGCTAACTGATTCAGCAAAATAGTATGTCATCCGTTCAAAGCCTAAGCGGAACGATTTTTTAAAAAGATCGAAGATCTTTGAATCTAAATCAAAACGTTTTGCAATTTGATCGTGGTTTAAAAATTACCTTTTTTATATTATTTAGTTTCCTGGGCGACATAGCTCGAATTGAACAGGCTGAGTATTTGCCAACCGATCAGGATATTCTCCGTGTTCGAGTGGCCACAACTGACATTCATGAGTATCCATTCAACTTGGATGGCCTTCAGATAAGGTATTTATTTAGTAACGAGAGAAAACGCTGTAGTCGAGTGCCTCGACTATCATATACCCATTACTCAGCAAACCAATTTTACTCATTATTATTTAAATGGTGGCACTCGGCTGGAAAAAACGTGGGCTTCATAGCCATTTAAATTGTCTAGCTTTAAAAATGTTGGCGCCAGAGCGTCAGCTTCCGCCTTTCACCAAAGACTTAAATTGCTTATAATTTTTTAATAATTGGTCCGATTGTATTATGTATATGGGTATTGTTAATCAAAACAAAACCTCACTTGCACAATTTCAAAATGTGGAAAAATAACCAACTTTAGCGTTGTAGAAAATAGCAGAGTCTGAATCTAAGATCCCAACTCTCTACCTCTTATAGTTTCCGAGATCAGAATAGGGGTCGAAAACGGTTCCCTCTGCCTGTTATATACTTTCCCAAATACAAATAACCTACTCAACAAGTAACGGGTATAAACAATACAATAAATACATTTTTTATGCAGCTTAATATTCATGTAGTTATGATGGAGCCAGTAAACTCGAGTTTTGTAATTTTATTACTTACTAATATTATATCTGGCTTGCATTGCTAGCATCTTAATGAACTACAAATAAGGATTTTATTTGAAAATATTATATTTTTCTTTTATGTTTAGTATGGTGGATGTCGCAGGTCAGCGGTCAGAGAGAAGAAAATGGATTCACTGTTTTTCAAATGTGACAGCAATTATATTTTTAGCAGCCCTATCGGAATACGATCAAGTCTTGTTTGAATCTGAAAATGTTGTACGGTTAAATGTCATACTTTTCAGTTTAACGCCGTAAATTAATAAATTTATTATTTGCAGAATCGAATGGAGGAATCTAAATATTTATTTCAGACTATAATTCACTACGAATGGTTTCAAGATAAATCAGTAATTCTTTTCCTTAACAAAAATGACTTGTTAGAAGAGAAAATAAAGAATTCACACTTGGTAGACTATTTTCCTGAATACGATGGTAAGTGCTAACCTTCTTAACCTGTGCTACATTTATACATTTTTATTGATTTATCATCGAAAAGGTCCAAAGGGAGATGCTATCGCAGCCCGAGAATTCATATTAAAAATGTATAATGATTTAACGCGGAGACCCAAAAAATCGAATAAACCAGATATAAGCATTTATTCACATTTTACCGTTGCTACAAGTAAGTACCATATAACTTGCCAGGCTTAACTACTTTTATTTGACTATACAAATGTATATTATTGGATAATAGTCCGTAAAGTTTCCGAACGGAATTTGTGCACAACTTACGAACATAAATGTATAGTTTTCATTACTCCAACTAATTAAATCTTAATTTCGTTGTTTAGATACCGAAAATATTAGGTTTGTGTTTGCAGCCGTTAAGGACACAATTCAGGAATCATACTTAAAGATTTTTAACATGGAATAACCTGGAAGCCACACTCAAAGCCTGAACGTCTAGTTCGTTGCATCGCCGAACAGCATGATTCTATAACTTTTGTGCTATATTTAAGTACCAAATGATTATTTTGTCCAAAAAAAAAAAAAAAAAAAAATTAAGGTATTACTGTTGGGTAACGTTTTCAACCAAAATCTTATTGTCTTCAGATACATTATATATTTGAATACATTTGGGCTGTTCGATTTTATTGTGCCGAGAAAAGTATCTGTGCTACTAAGATATTTTCACCCAAAAGAACATTAGTAAATTAAACTTTTATTTGCAATTGTACAAATCATATTATTATACCAAAGTTATTTTTAAAGTTAAATAAAAGTATCAATGTAAGATCTTACAAGTAAATAAAATAAAATGTAATATAAATATAAGTATTTCAGAACGGATCTATATTTCAGACTTCTGCGCTTTTCAACATTTTACTGTTTTGTACTAAAATTTTAGGGAGAATTTCTATTTTTACCATGGCAATATATTACAATTATTTGTTATAGTTAACCCATGCCAAATCTCAATAGCCTAGCTCTTATAGTTTCCGAGATCTCAGCGTTCATCCGGACAGACGGACATGGCTAGATCGACTCGGCTAGTGATCCTGATCAAGAATATATATACTTTATGGGGTCGGAAACGCTTCCTTCTGCCTGTTACATACTTTCCGACGAATCTAGTATACCCTTTTACTCTACGAGTAACGGGAATAACAAGGGAGAACGCTATAGTCGAGTACCTTGACTATCAGATACCCGTTACTAAGCTAAAGGGACCAAAGGGAAATGGGGAAATGCAAGCAGTAAAGCGAGATTGAAATGCGCCACCTACCCGCGATCTCAATGTGTGGTTATTTGGGCGGTAGACAGATTTAAGAGGTATGGGCGTTAGAATGGGCGTGGCAAACTTTTGCTGGGTCAATCAATAGGTCTTGACGAGACAAATACATTTAGTTACATTTTTTTTTTAGCATGAAGCAGTTTGTGGGCGTTAAAGTCAGCGTCAACTTTTTCTAGCACAAAAATTGTGGGCACCACAGGCTTAGGAGGGTTTGAGGTCGTTAGAGTAAGATTGGCATATTCGCGTAACAAGCTTGCGCTGGGTACAAGGCTATGGAATCTAAATCTGAAATCCCAATTTTCTATCTTAGACAGTTTCCGAGATATGCGGGTTCATATCTACGATTTGTTGAAGTTTTTGCTCGTTTTTGGGCGTGACAAAGTTTTTTTTTGGGTCAATCGATAGGTATTGATAAGAACAATACAATGCAGTTTAAATTTTTATTCCAGCATTAAAACTGTAGGAGCCACAGTTTTGGGCGGTTTGTGGGCTTTATGGGCGTGACACACTGAGGGAGCAAACTTGCGCTGCGCAGGAATTTCTATTTCTATTGCAGTGTCCGAGATCACAGCGTTCATACGGACAGACTGAGAGACGGACATGGCTAGATCAACTCGACTAGTGATCCTGATCAAGAATATATATATTTATGGGGTCGGAAACGCTTCCTTCTACCTGTTACATACTTTCCGTCGACTCTAGTATACCCTTTTACTCTACGAGTAACGGGTATAATAACATTGCTCTGCAGTCGCGTGGTTAATTTTGGTTATTTATTACTAATGCTTACGGTATTTTATACACCAAGTTTTATTAGTATATTGGTTTAGTCCAAAACATCGGCTACTCCGTCCACTGTGCACAGTGATAAGTAAAGCAGATTAACTCGGAGCAAGCTGTAGAAAAAAAAACTGCCACTCAGTTTTCGGATATTCTTCACTTCGAGCAGGCTTTGCTTGTGGCGATAAACGTAAATGTATTACAGTTTTCTATTCAAGGCTTCATTTTTGCGGGATGAAATATAAAAAGAATCAAAACAAAGCCAAAGCATTTTACTACTAAATTGTGACCCAAAAAGTCAAATAACTTCCTGAAAAATTTATAGGGCTTAACACTAAAATAATACTTATAAAAATAATATTGTGAAGAAACAAGTGAGTCATTTAAAATAATTCGGTTAATCATTTAAGCGGAACTCGTCATAGGATGTAATATGTGAAAGGGATGAAAAAAAAAACTTATATCGATTTCGTATCGATACTTAAGAGATCTGCACATATTAATATCGATATTAAATTAAAGTCATGTTTTTATACTTTTGTTATTCAGTAAAAAACTATCGACTATAAAAAAGACTCATTACTCAGCTATGGAGAGTGCGAGGGAGATGGATATATGCAAGCAGCAAATCGACTGCTCCCAAGATTGCAAAACACGTCAGTGCGCTAGCTACAACTCTGCAAACTTTGAAAATGTGGAATTAAACAAGGAAGAACGCTATAGTCGAGTACCTCGACTATCAGATACCCGTTACTCAAAGGGAAATGGAGATATGCAAGCAGCAAAGCGAAATTAAAATGCGCCACCTACCGGCGGTAGACAGATTTAATCGTTATGGGCGTTAGAGTGGGCGTGGCAAAATTATTTTTGGATCAATCGATAGGTATTGACGACACCAATACATTTCAGTTAAAATTTTTTATCTAGAATGCAAATTGTGGGCGTCACAGGTTTTCGCGGTTTGTGGGCGTTTAAGTGGGCGTGGCAAACTTTTTTTTAGGTCAATCGATAGGTATTGATGAGAACAATACATTTCAGTTAAAATTTTCTATCTAGCATCAAAACTGTAGGAGTTACAGTTTTGGGCGGTTTGTGGGGCGTGGCAGTCTACTGAAACAAACTTGCGCTGCGTAAGAAGATCAGGAATCTGTACGCCAAATCTCAATAGCCTAGCTCTCATAGTTTCCGAGATCTCAGCGTTCATCCGGACAGACAGACGGACAGACGGTCAGACGGACAGACGGACAGACGGACATGGCTAGATCGACTCGGCTAGTGATCCTGATCAAGAATATATATACTTTATGGGGTCGGAAACGCTTCCTTCTGCCTGTTACATACTTTCCGACGAATCTAGTATACCCTTTTACTCTACGAGTAACGGGTATAAAAATAACTAGTAGTTTGCCGAGTTGAAGCTCACAATATACTCAAAACTGACGTTTTCTTAAAAATAACTTTATCTTATCTTAAAAATTGTTGCTTACTTATTTTTTTGATTTAGGAGTTCAACTCTACCAGGCTACCATCATCATTCTTAAAGTATTTTAACTGTAAACTAGTGTAATTCAAATATAATCCCTCTTACACTTTTGAAAAATCTTCAAAATCGAACGACGTAAATAATTCCAGTACCGCGTGTAAGAATGTATGTAATAAACGCTTTATCTTAAAGCAAATATGTATATTGGATTTATGACACATTTTATTTTGCTCGGAATACGTAAAAGCGCCCATTCTCTTATGTTTCTTATGTGCATCAATATAAATTTTCTCACGACAGTGCTGAAGTGATTTCTGTGGCACCCCTGATGAGTGATAGTTAGAAAAACACATACTTCGACCTCTCTTTAAACCTACGACCACTCGCATTGCAAAAATACGTTATAACTAAATCGACCGCGAATTGTTCTGAAAGAGCGTGACTTGCAGAGGGTATTATAGTTTTGGTCGGAAGTTTATAAAGCAGTGGAGGAGACGTGTCCGACCCTATAAAGTTTATATTTTCTTGATCAAAACCTCTAAAAGTGTCGATATATATATATCCTCTATTTTAATATCGTTTGCGAGCTCAGTTTAAATACTATCGATCTTAAACTTTCAGAGTCCTCGTAAAATATGACGTCCTACGGCGACGGTCACTCTAACGCCCACAAACCGCCCAAAACTGTGGCTCCTACAGTTTTGATGCTAGAATAAAAATTTTAACTGAATTGTATTGTTCTAATCAATTCCTATCGATTGATTGAAAACAAAAATTGCCACGCCCACTTTAACGCCCACAAACCGCCCACAAACTTCAAACAATCTTAAATATGAACGCGGATATCTCGGAAACTATCAAAGGTAGAGAAATGGGATCTCAGATTTAGATTCTGTAGCCTTGTACGCAGCGCAAGTTTGTTACGCGAATATGCCACGTCCACTTTAACTCCCACAAGCCTGTGGCGCCCACACTTTTCATGCTAGACAAAAAATTTTAGCTGAAATGTATTAGTCTCGTCAATACCGATCAATTGATCCAAAAAAAAGTTTGCCACGCCCACTCTAACTCGCATAACGCCTAAATCTGTCTACCGCCCACATATTGAGATCACGGGTAGGTGGCGCATTTCAATCTCGCTTTGCTGCTTGCATATCTCCATTTCCCTTTGGTTCCATTAGCTGAGTAACGGGTATCTGATAGCCAAGGTACTTGACTATAGCGTTCTTCCTTGTTTTTATACCCTTGCAGAGGGTATATTGAATTCAATCAGAGAAGTTTGCAACGCAGTGAAGGATACGTTTCCGACCCCATAAAGTATATATATTCTTGATTAGCATTACTTGACGAGTCGATCTAGCCATGTCCGTCTGTCCGTCCGTTTCTACGCAAACTAGTCTCTCAGTTTTAAAGCTATCGGGCTGAAACTATCTTAAAAGCCGTATATCTTTTGCAGGTAGTATATAAGTCGGAAGCAGCCGGATCGGACAACTATGTCTTATAGCTCCCATAGGAATAATCGGAAAAAAATGTAAAATAATTATATCTTTGGTGCTTTTTAACATATAACCTCCTTAGCTTGGAAATAACATTTTTTAATTAGTTCTGAATTTCGAATTTTATTTTATCAAAATCGGACGACTATATCATACAGCTGCCATAGAGAAAATAATATGAAACAATTTATAGCTTCGCTGTTTTTTAACATAGAACCTCCTACGCTTGGAAATAACATTTTTTAATTAATTCTGAATTTCGAATTTAATTTTATCAAAATCTGACGACTATATAGCTGCCATAGGAACGATCGGAAAATTGGTGGGAAAATAATATGAAACAAAATAAAGCTTCGGTGTTTTTCAACATATAACCTTCTACGCTTGGAAATAACTTTTTTAATTAGTTTTAAATTTCGAATTTAATTTTATCAAAATCGGACGACTATATCATATAGCTGCCATAGGAACGATCTGAAAAGTGGTGGGAAAATAATATGAAACAAATTAAAGCTTCGGTGCTTTCTGACATATTATCTTATACTATTGGGAATATCATTTTTTGTATTTTTAAATTTAATAAATATAACTGCAAGGGTATACAAGCAGGCTTGCCGAAGCTAACTCCCTTTCTTGTTACTTACTCTCCTCGCAACTTTGGACGTTCGTTTCAATTTAGCAATTTCGGTAAAGTCGGCAAAGTCTTAAAACCTCTGATTGCCGAGGTTAGCTTCCGTTCTCGTTTTACCCGTTACTCATAGAGCAAAAGGGTATACTAGATTCGTCGGAAAGTGTGTAAGAGGTAGAAGGAAGCGTTTCCGACCCCATTAAGTATACGTATATATTTTTGATCAGGATCACTAGCCGGGTTGATCTCGCCATGTCCGTCTGTCTGTCCGTCCGTTTGAACGCTGAGATCTCGGAAACTTTAAAAGCGCAAGTGCAATACCCATCTACATGCCAAAAATTATTTAAATCAAACCATTCATCAACAAATTATAGCCAAATAATAATCAATATTTTTGCAAATTCAATAGAGATTGCACACCACATGCAGCAAATCAGCTGTTTTTACTAATACGCCACCAAGGCGCCATGGGCTAGGTAGCGCTAGGTGGCGCTGGCTACAAGCAAGCTTATCTCCATCCCTCCCTCACTCTCTTTACCTGAGTAACAGGTATTTGATAGTCGATGGCATTAACAAGAAAGTCCTCTCTCGTTTTACTGTCTTCGCGGGAAAGATTCGATCTCGGGACCTTTCTAAACAAAATATCATTGTCCCGACGCCTCTAGCATCTCAACCACACTGAAAATTCGATTTTCTTATTGCATTTTAAATTTAAGTACGATTGCTTCTTATTTAAGGAAATTTCAATTTAACATTTTCAGGAACGATTCTTTAAAATCTCGTTCAAAATTTTCATGAGTGTAAGCCCTGAAATTGTTTTAGAGTGTAATATACAGCCCTGAAATTGTTTTAGAGTGTAACATACAGAAGTAAAACATATTTTTGTACTTATTTGCAAGGCGTACGCGTGAAATCTTTAATCAAAGCTCAACCTTTCTTCAGATGCTGGCTTGTTTTTCTAGCTAAAGCCAAATAGAGCTTGGATACATTTTTAAAGCATGGACTGCTGTTTATCGGATCAGGATAAGGAGGAAAAACGCATCAGTAGGGAAATCGATAAGAAGTTGCGCAAGGATAAAAAAAAGGGACGCCTAGAGTTTAAAGTATTGGTCCTGGGTAAGTGGACGACCGGCACTTACGGCTACATAATATCCAATCCAATATCCAATATCCCCAGGCACGGGCGATTCCGGCAAGTCAACATTTATCAAACAGATGCGCATTATCCACGGCAGCGGCTACTCGGACGAGGACAAGCGTAGGCACATCAAGCTGGTTTTCCAGAACATATTCATGGCTATGCAGTCAATGATCATGGCAATGGACGAGCTTAACATTCCATATGGTCAGGGGAAGCATATTGTAAGTATAACTTCAACTTAACGAATAAACGTGTAGTTAATCACCGATAAATGGATGCTATCTTCAGGAACTGGCTAACTTGGTAAGAAGTATAAATTATTCGACCGTTACCACGTTAGAGGATCCCTACTTGAATGCCATTAAAACGCTTTGGGAAGATGCTGGTGTCCAGGCGTGCTACGATCGTCGCAAAGAATATCAGCTGAATGATTCAGTTGCATAGTGAGTTCCCTTTTTCAAAAATACCCTTACACATAAACCGAATCCCATCAAGGTTCTTGTCCGCTCGTTTAACTAAAAGTGGAGTTTAAACTCAAAATTTCCATACGTTTTATAGGTTTAAACCGTACTTTTAGTTTAACATGAGGACGAGAAAACGGATCTAAGTAAGGTACTGCTTCCAACTTAGTGGACTAAGACTGCTTGTTAGGTTGATTTACATATTTGGGTACGGATTCTGTTCTTAATTTTATAATCTTTTAATCTATCTTATTAAGCTTCCTGAGCAACATAAAACGAATTGAACAGCCTTATTACCTGCCGACAGAACAGGATATTCTTCGTGTTCGTGTGCCAACAACTAAAGTTGACGAGTATCTATTTAATTTGGATGGTTATGTGATAAGGTATTTATTTTAATTCCTTTAGCTGAGATGAATAACATTTGTCTTACAAAAAATTGTATTGCTTGATGTACACGGAGGAAAAATTTATAAAAATATAAGGATCACTTTGATAAAATTCAGAATACATTTTTATATGTTCGCCGTAAGCTAGAGAGATAACTTTCAAAGAAAGGAAATATCGACTTGATCCTTATGTGTTTTTTCTGTGTATGTGCATAATTTATAAAATTCATTTAAGTTGAAACTTAATGAAAATTTTAAATAAAACAACATATTTTTTCTAATAAACAGAATGGTGGACGTTGCAGGTCAGCGAAACGAAAGAAGAAAATGGATTCATTGTTTTTCAAATGTGACATCAATTATGTTTTTGGCAGCACTATCGGAATTCGACCTGTCATTGGCTGAATGTAAACATGATGTAAGGTGACAAGACTAATAGCCTCATTCCAACAGCACATTTTTGACATTTCAAATCAGCGGCTTGTGTGAGGTTTTTGCAAGGGGCAGCTTATCGATGTGTTCGCTGTACGTGTGCCGGCAGAGGCTAAGCATAGCTATTACCTATGCCCGCTTAAGGGGATGCTGCCGACCGCTGTTTTGAATGGAGATTTGGAGATTCTAATGGAGGATGTACATTATGGGCGTCAACTCAAAGGGGCGGCTTTATTTGAATGTTGATCATTGTACAAAAGTTTAGACGTAGCTAGTTGGTCTTGCGGGAAGAAATCAATGCATACTAATATATATATCCCTAACCTTGATAAGTATCAAACGGGTAATACGTATAAAAACTAGAAAACTTACAGAACGTTTTTTAAAAATTCATCTGAATTTAAATACGGACTTTTACAAAATGCATATTAAATCAAAAACTGTAAATATCAATAAATCACTATAATTAAGCATATACTTTATACATTTACTTTTCACATTTCCTTTTAAAAACGACATTTTCGTTTGGAGTCTCATGTGTAGAATAATGCTTATTCAGACAAATGTGCAATTGGAATCCAGCTTTTACATTTTATTATATAACCTAAAAAATTAAAAAATTTTATAATAATAAATATTATTAACAGAATCGAATGGAGGAATCTATAGCTTTGTTTCGTACTATTATAACGTTCCCATGGTTCCAAAATACGTCAGTTATTCTATTCCTGAACAAGATGGATTTGTTTGAGCTCAAAATTATGACAACGCATTTGGTAGACTATTTTCCTGAATATGATGGTACGTGGTCCGAATTGTATGTTGACTCTATGTTTTAACATTTTTTTGACTTCTTACCGAACAGGTCCAAGGAAAGATGCATTTGCGGCTCAATGTTTTATAAAAAATATGTTTTTAAATGTAAATCCTGATCGAGAAAAAACCATTTATTCGCATTCCACCGTTGCTACAAGTAAGTGTACGTAATACGTAAGTGTAAATGGGTCAGAAATTTCGTAAGATTGTGATGGCGTTTCTTATATGAAATTTCGCATTGTTAGGCTCAATCGAGAACGGAAGCTAGCTTTGGCATGCCGAACTTTTAATACCCTTGCTGACTTTTAAATTACTAAAATAGAGCGAATGTCTAAAGTAGCAAGAATGCCCAAACATTTCTTCACGAACAGCTTAATTTTCGAATTTTTTTCGACGATAGTCGAGTACCTTGACTGCGCAGGAATTTTTAGAATCTGCATGCCTAGTCCCAGTACTTCCGTTTTTAAAGTTTCCGAGATCACAGCGTTCACACGGACAGACGTAGATCTAGACCTAGATCGACTCGGCTAATGATGCTGAATACTTTATATACTTTATGGGACCTTCTACCTGTTACATACTTTCCGACGAATCTAGTATACCCTTTTACTCTACGAGTAAATGGTATAATTATCTACAATTTCGTTGGTTGGTTTTTATATATAAACAAGGAAGAACGCTATAGTCGAGTACCTCGACTATCAGATACCCGTTATTCAGCTGAAGGGACCAAAGGAAAATAGAGATTTGCAAGCAGCAAAGCGAGATTGAAATGCGCCACCTACCCGTGATCTCAATACGTTATATATATTATATAGGATCAATCGATAGGTATTGACAAGACTAATACACTTCAGTTAAAATTGTTTATCTAGCAGGAAAATTGCACCCTTCTGAAACAAACTTGCGCTGCGCAGGAATCTCAGGAATCTGCATGCCTAATCCCAGTATTGTAGCTCTTATAGTTTCAGAAATCTCTGCGTTCATACGGACAGACGGACAAACGCTTCCTTCTGCCTGTTACATACTTTCCGACAAATCTAGTATACCCTTTTACTCTACGAGTACCGGGTATAAAAATCCGTCAACCTTGCTGACTTATGAGATTTTTAGGACTTCAAGTACATTTTTTTAGAAGTACTATTTGGTTGGAATTAAATACTCTACTTGATTCAGAAATAGTTTCTTTGACACCGAGATTTGGATGAAAGGAGAGACTTGGTTAAGAAAGATTGTTTTGGCACCCCTTTATATACCACCCTTCTACTGTAAAAGTAAAATGCATAAAATATCTAAAAAATAAACTAATCAAGCATTCTTTTCGTTGTTTAGATACGCAAAATATTAGGAATGTGTTTAGAGATATCAAAGACACAATTGTGGACTCTAACCTTAAGGACTATAATTTGGTGTGACGTTTACCTTTACATGTAATATTGACGACGAAGATTTTATGCGTGTAAACAGAAACTCAACAAATTCGATAGATGTATTAAAGAAATTATGTATACCCCAACGTTAATAAACCATTATTATGTAAATATAAATGGGTAAATAAAATATACCTCCCCCATATGCGGATCTTACAAAACTGATTTTTATTTCAAACTTAAGGTTACATATACAATCGTTTATTTTTAAAATGTTTCACAAACTATTTTTATTTTGTCTTAGGCTCAAAAAATTTAAATCGAGCTGCCCTCATCCGGAAATTCAGTACAAATGAAGTATCACAATGAAATCATATTTCTGTCATGCTTTGCATTGGCCGTAAAACCTAATATTGGCGAACAAGCAAACTAAACATCACTTTGATCAACAGTTAAAAACAAAAAAAACGCACATTCTTAATTGCTAAATATAATCTTGGATGGGTTCTACAAAATCTTTTTGGCACTTGGGCGTTTATATGACCACGAAGTCGCTGAGGTTGCGCTCCGGTTGGACCATGCTCGGTGGCATCAGTTGAACCAGTTTGTTAAACAGGAAAGCTCGTTTGTTCTTTAGCTCGGGAGTGCACTCCGTGCGCGCTCTTTTAGTGCATGACGAGGAGCTGGGACTGGAGGCGGTCTCAGAGATGCCGGACGAGATCAGACTTTCGTTCGATTCCAATGAAATATTCTCGGTGGCGGGGCCATCAGCCACTTCATCTGGAAAATAAAAAAATCATTCTCCATATAAGTCAAATAAAAAATGGTGACAGTTAAAACCTTTGATTTTGGCTGACACATCAGGATCCGTTTCAAGATCTTCACCATCAGCACACAGCGCTGGTGTAGTACACTCTCTTTCGATGCTACTATCATGGTTTTTAAAGAGCAACGAAGCAAGTTTGTGGAACTAAATAGAACGAGAATTAACATTACAAACTGAAACACGCCCTTAAGGATATAAAACATACATTATTTAACTGTTCTGCATCGGTATGATCAATCACAGCGGCTATATGATGCCGCAAGTACTGCATTGCCTTAAAGGGATCCTGGCGCGTCATCTCCTCGTAGCGCATCTTTCGCACCAAAAACCGACAATGCTTTAGGATCTCGTCTCGTTTTGGTCTATAAAAGCAGGAAATTAACATGTGATACCTTCAGCAAGTGGAGTACAAGTACTTTTCCAGGCGCAGCAGCCAGAAATCATCAAGTCTCAGTTGCTGCTGCTGGCAGATTCCAGGATTTCCTCCAAACAAATAATGGGTATTAGCCAAATCATCGTACACCAACTGGTGGGCATAACGGGGACAAGGTTCTATGGACCCATCCCCTTTGCTGGCGCCCAAAATGTTCATCTTGTTGATGGAGTTCGCATCCTGTCCACTGTGGCGACAGTAATATATCCTTGACCACTTGTGACTGCGCAGGGAATAGACCCAAAATGAGTTCGATGCATCAATATGCTGTATATCGCGACGATCCTTAACCTTACTTAGGCTCTAGAAGTATACGAATCAATTAAGGACTCTGATATTGTCTAATGTGCTCACAGAAAATATGTAAATCTCATCGCGTTCACAATCGATAGTCGCACGCAATGTATAGCCTGAAGACGGCTCAAATTTGGCTTCGTTGCCAGCGGTGGTTCCGTGATGAGGGTGCTCCTTGTTGAGCACGGATATGGCCTGGGTGTCTACGTCGTAGCTGAGGAATTCGTCCAAATCCTCCTTGCCTCGTTGACCGCCATAAATGTAAAGTTTTCGATGTTTCTAATGTGAAAAAATATAATATAATCAGCGTTTTTGAAGTGAATTAAACCTACATTATGGAAAACCATGCAATGAGTGATCCTGGATTTGATGGACATCACATCTGCCAGGGATGCGCTGGCGTGGTGACAGTCCACCAGTATCTGTGCCCAGGTATTTGTGGCTATGTGATAGGAAAACAGCCCTGAATACTCTGGTTCTATTGCTCCCGTAGCATTGACACTGCGAGGTGTGAGTATTTTGCCTCCGAAAACGTAAATTGTCCTCTTATCGGCATCCATGCACATCTGGTGATCGTAGACAAGCTGTGGACCTCCGACTTGACTGGTGTCATCGCAGATCTGCATCCAGTTCCCAGCTCTCGTGTCGTAGAGGTAAAAGTCGCTCTTTATATAATCTGAAGTTCGAATAGAGTTGTCCAGGTAACGTCCAAGCATGAACACATTTTCGCTGATGGGGTCAAAAACCATTTTGTGGCAGGATCGCGGTGTGGGTCCATTGGAAAGCTCTGACCGCTCGCACAGGAGGGACCACTGATCATTATCAATATTAAACACCCAAAGGTCACTCAGGTCCTGATAACCATCCCAGCCACCGTACAGATATATTAGTCTCTTTTTGGCATCCACCACCAGTTGATGACCTCCGCGGTTGCCTAAAAAAGTAAAAGTTAAGCTGATAATTGATATATGGAGAAAGGAATACTAACCTGGCTTCATGTCGCTTTCGGTAAGCTTCATATGCCAGCTGTGCTTGTAGTCCTGTTTGTTCAAATATTCGTCCATTAGACCTTCTTCAATGCACTCGACTATAAAGCGCTCAGCCTTCTCAAAGTCTCCCTGCAAAACCTATGAAGTATAATTTCTTAAATTAAGAAAATTCATCATGGATTCATTTTAATAGCTTATTTCAGAATTCGTTGAGTGTATACAACAACGTATACCAATGCAGTTTTTTAAGTTGAGTCCAGGGATTATCACTAAGGATTATATGCCTACCAGACACTTGTGGAGTTCGCTGATCAGCGGGTGCTCCAGTTGCACATTCGTCTGCTCCTGGAGTGCCCCGAAGGCACTCATGTAGCCCTGCTGACGGAAGTGCTTGAGGCACAATTTAATGATCTCCAACTCGCGCAGCGCGTTGTAGTTCTTCATGCGCGCACTGGTGTACATGGGGTCGTCCTGACCGTGCAGCTCGACGTACCAGATGCTGAAGTTGAACGAAGGACCCCAGGAGAGCAGGGGCACGATCTTGAGGTACAGTATGGGCAGGTTCTCCGAACCGTCTTCGGTCAGGCAGCGCAGGTTGAATACTTCCGGTACGTTGTCGTTTTTCAGGCCTCTAAAGGGGATACTCTTTATAAGGATTTTCCAAGTCCCGGTTAACGTACCCTTCAAGCAGCAGGACCATGTGCTCATCTTCCAAGCCCCCGTAAACGCGGAACTTCTTAATGTTGCACACATGCGACTTCTCGAACTTGCCAAACTTGATTTTCTTCACAATGGCGGGACGGCGCAGCTTCAAGGTGAGAAATTGCGGAGGGCTGTTTGTGTAGGCTGACCACCTGGAAGTTTGATCGTTGGGACAGTCCACCAGGACGTTTCTGCGAACCGAAGGGAACGGAATTTAAATGGATGCGCATTTCACAATTACGAAATCCGGGGCATCCATTTTCTTTTCTTTTTTTTTGTTCTAACTTACTCGGGCAGATAGTTGGGCGAATAGCTGGAATAACGGTAGATCTCAAAGTTCAGCCGCTCGGAGAGGGAAAATGGCTTTTGGCTACTGGTATTCGTGCCGGAGACCGGGTTCAATGAGGGATTTAGGGCCGAGGACAGCGCCACCGATCCGTGCGAGCTGTTGTCCGTGGGACTGGACGTCGAGGAGGAGGACATGGTGGATGAATGCGCGGGGTTTATGTTCCAACGGATTCCTTGCTAGTTAAGTGTAACGGAGCTCGCTACTTGCTGTTGTTACTTTTGTTTCCTGTCCGCTTTTCGGTGCTCGCCTGTTCCACACCCACAACAACCGCGTAACAGCTGATTGCCATGGGCGTACGCGTGAGTTCATCGTGGGGTGTACTTAAGATATGTGTTACTTTTGTAAATAAGGATGCAGACATTTTGAAAATTGCACATTTTTTAATTCATATTAGTTTTTAAATTTATTTAAGAATTGCTGAAGTGCATTAAACAAAGATTTATAATGTATGATTTTTAAACAAGATTGTTCTTAATATCAATCCATAAATATATAATATAATGTACATAACTCTTGTCCCTAGAAAGGGGTACACATCACCCATGTGTACCTTCGATATCCGCATATCGTGGCTTATCGCTTTTATTGTTATCTTTATCGTTTTCAAACTTGGTCACGCGTGAAAGTACGACATTTAATCAAATGAAGTTATTAAAATGTAGTTAGTGTTTATTTTGGGTCGTTTAGGTGAAACGGTGAAGTTACTTTTATTTACGCCGAAGATGGCAAAGTGTATTGATGTGACGCATAAATATCTGCTAATTTTATTATTTCTGGCAAACTCATTTGTACGTTATTAAATCGAAAAAAAACATTTTTAAACATGTTAAACAAAAACTCGGTTAGGAAATCTAAATTATCATACGTTTTCTAGGTTAAACCCCTATTTTAACTTAACATGAAACACATTTTTAACGATACTTTTTTAGTCCTTTTCCATTGGATACTCTTACAAAATAAGGAAGAGTGAGTGCATAGCTAATGCGGCCTATTTCAGCAATGTCTCTTGTGTTTTGAAGCCAATAAACTGGACTCGATCGGTAATGAACATGGATTGTGACATTAAAGACATCTTAACTGACATCAAAGTGAGTAGGTGCATCCATGTTACAATTTTTATAATTTTGGAGATTTCCAGATGACAGTAGAAGTCTTCTATAAAGATTCTTCAAATCTTTATAAACCCTTTGCCGTCAAATTTAGCTTTGATATTTGCCAACTTTTAAAAAATAAAACAAAACGATTTTTGCTGGAAAAATACGCTATGAATCATTTAGAGAAATGGACTAATGTGAATCACAGTTGCCCGTTCACGGTAAGTTTTAACAACTTACTACTTAAATTATACAACTTCTTATTTTACAGGGCCATTTGTTTGCACGCGAGTTCCATTTGGATGAGGTGTCTTTGCCGACTCTGCCTTTCCAGGATTACAAAATTGCTTTTAATTTTTCAGGTGACAAGCCATCGAAACACTTGGGTTTGGTTTTTATTTACTTCGAAGTGCTGGAGGATTATTACAAGAACAAACGGACTAAACCACGTCCAAAGTAAACTGATGTTCTTGAAAATTTGTTTTATAACTTTCAATCTCCTTTTTACTTTTATAATATCTTGTTATTGTATTATGATATAAATAATCTGGGGAGTCACCGAAACAAAATAGGTTGGAAGTCTGTAGTGCGTATTTCCTCGGAAAGTCCTTTTTACAGCATTCAATTCGTTGATTTAAATTTTAAAATCATCGTCTGATAGAAATGCAAGTCGTGAAAACGTTTCTGACAGTCTTTGTCGGTTGTGACCGGCAGTAGTTGATGTTGGCGTACGGTCACTCTGATAGTGTCGTGGCTTGGATTGGATTTGCACGGTGTTTGTATTTTTTATCTTTAAAGCAATTTTTAACAAATAACCATGGCCTTTGACGCAATTCCCAAGGATCTGCGAGGACTGCGTGCCTGCCTCGTTTGCTCGCTGGTGAAAGTAGGTACTTGTTTTTATCTGATCCGGCTCTTTTTAAAGACCCTATTTTCAGAGTTTTGATCAATTTGAGACTGATGGTTGCGAAAACTGCGAGGAGTTCCTGCGCATGAAGAACAACAAGGATAATGTGTACGATCACACGAGCAACAACTTTGACGGAATTATTGCCCTGACCACGCCCACCGACTCCTGGGTGGCCAAGTGGCAGCGACTAGGTAAAGTCTTTATATTTTCGGCTCCTTGGAGTACAGCTATCATGCTTGATTTACCCACCCCTCAGCTCGATTCACCCGTGGCATCTACGCCATTTCTGTTTCCGGAACTCTGCCCCAGTCCACATTGCGAGACATGAAGAACCGTGGAATCGTCTACAAAACCAGAGATAGAAGCCAGCGCTAACAAACCCGATTGACGTACAAATTACATGTATAAATCTTTATTTTTAAGTTATAACAAAACCACAAATACATACAATAGCAATACAAAACCACACCGCATCAGTCATCCAGTGGGGAAACGCGCAATCCCTCGCCTCCGGCAGTCGTCACATGGACACCAAAGCCCGCCGATTCAAGCTCCTCCTTCAGCTTCCAATAGACCTCATTGCACTCGTAGTTTTCAGGCAGCAGGACTATCACATAGCCACCAGCACCAGCGCCCGTTAGCTTTGAGAAGAAACCCCGCTTAAAGGCGATGGTAAAGATCTGCTCCAGCTTCGGGTGCGATACTCCAATGGCCTTTAGCAGATCATTGTTAATCTGGAATAGGCGCTCCAGCTGCTCGAACTTGGCGCTGTCATCCTGTGCGTTGCCAAAGCTCTCGTAGAGCGGAACGGCGGTAGTGACCAACTCCTCGCAGGCCTGCCAAATGGCCTCGATGAGCTGTGGGAAGGCCTCGCCCAAGTGACGGACCTTGGCGACTATATCCGCGGTACTGCGACTCACTCGACTGTCCACCAGCAGGATGTTTAGAGGTTTCTGAATCTTCAGGGACTGAAAGCCCTGGCCCTTGACATACCGCAACATTCCACCATACGTGCACACTGTGTTGTCCAGACCCGAAGGTGTCCCATGGTTCACTCGCTCCGATTCAAAGGCCCAGCTGGAGATCAAAGCCTGGTTTTCCTCCGTCAAGTAGCTGTCTCTGTCGAAGTGGCCGGCCAAAATGAGAAAAGTCGTGGCCAAAGCGGCGCCAAAAGAGGCGGAACTGCCCAAACCCGCGCCCACGTTCAACTGGCTGTCTACCTGCACCTGGAAACCGGTTTGCAGAGTCAGATTTGGATCGCCGGGTGCGGAGAGTACAGCGCCGGCCAACAAATAGTAGATGGAGACAAAGGCCCTCTGGGTGTGCTGCTTGGTCGTACTGCCTCCGGATCGCTCCAGCTGTTTGGAAACCTCTGCACGGACGGCCTCTAGCAGTTTAGCTGTGCTGTCTGAAGGGTATTTACTCCTAAATTCAGACAGGAAGGTGTTAAACTCGGTCAGCTGAATCTCCAACGTGCAATTGAGTGCCTCCAGCTGGAAACTTGCCACATGGCTAGCCTCCAACTGGCGGAATCTCAGGGTAGTGCCCAAACCCACTACGGCGGCGAGGGCGGGACGATTATAGACAACTGCGTGTTCGCCATGGAGGATAACCTTGCCCGGAGAATGGACCTGGAACTTGAGCATTGTTCGAGCTGATCTCTGTGTATTGTTCTGTTTTCCGTTCGACTATAGCTTTATCGGGGTATCAGCTTTTTGAATTTGTAAAGCTAATGCCTTTGGAGCAGACAACCTCTCGAGAGCACTTAAACTTTTATTGGTGTTTTTTATGTAACGTATGCATTTAGCGGATCGTTTGCGTTGTTTACTTGGTAACTCCTGAAGCTGAGTGCGATTCCTGTGCTTTCCCTTTCACTTTCTTTGTTCGACTGGCGTTTTTTCGGGTTTCGTTTCTTCGATCGGATCTCGTCACACGCAAAAGCGCAACTACCAACAAACGAACAACAGGTTATTGCGGCTTGTGTTTGTTGCTGTATGTATGTGTATGATGTTGTTTTTGGTGTTTTGGTACTACTATTGGGCTTTCACTTTCTCCCACTCTTCGGGCGTGTACGATTTCTGGGAGAATGCATGGATTTCTTTCAGTTCTTCGGCCAGCGTCGAGTTCACTAATCTATGTTTTTGCAGCAGGGTCTTCCCGTTGAAGGCTGGAGTCACGATTACGGCGCTGAATTTGCCGCCACAGCCGTCAGATTCGTCCGTTACACTCACGTACTCCGCCTGCAGTTCCCTTTTGAGCTTCTCCTCGAGGTACTTTGAGTTGTATTTACTCATTTTGGATGGATTTTTTCAAACGAAACCAGGTGCTGAGGCAGGTGTGTGACCGTAGTGGATTTCGGATGAATTCAAGCTTTCCGTTTGCCGGTAGGGAGTTTTTTTACGATTCTGGCATTTGGTTACTCTTTCGGACATTTAAAAACTTATTTGAGGTTGTTAGGTTATTTATGCGTTGTCTTGTATTAACATGTAACATGACCCATGTAAGCTGAGCAAACTGTACCTCAAAGATCGAAACAGCGGAAGAATTTAGCTAAAACTGTTGTAAACAGTAAATGTCAATGAGTTTACTCAAAAAATACTGTTTATTTTAAATAAATTTAAAACTTTTGTTTAAAATATATTGGCACTTTCCAAAAATAACGGTTTTGAACTTTTTTTTTCCAAAAAATTAGTATATTAATCAGGACCTCAATTTGGATAACATCGATAAGGTTCTGCCTGCTATCGATTTATTAGAAACATCGATGATATCGATAATTCTCCACCTCCAAGTACGCGGTCACACTGCTTCGCGCATTCATCGCCATTCTTGCGATAGCACGCGCAGTTTTCCCACCATTCATTAAAAAAAGTCGCATGTAATTATTTACCATTTGTTTAAGCAAAACTAACTTGGTTTTGTGTAAATTGTCATATGTTCTTGTGCTGTATGCGTAACTTACCATTTGGAAATACGATTTTCAGTACGTATTGAAGGAGGCACAAGTGAAACACGCTGCATCGCCGTGGGTTAGATTGTGAAAAAACGGAATTCCATTTTAGAGACAGACGCCGGCATTGCAAATATGTCTAAAGCAGAAACTGCCGCCGTGGAGGCAACCGAGGAGAACTCGGTAAGTTAAAGCATTGGGCATTTTTAAACGGAGGGTTATATATACAGTCCGATCTCTTGCAGAATGAGACAACCTCCGATGCGGCCACCAGCTCATCCGGCGAAAAGGAGGCCGAGTTCGACAACAAAATCGAGGCGGATCGCAGTAGGCGCTTTGATTTCCTGCTGAAGCAGACGGAGATCTTCACCCACTTCATGACCAACAGTGCCAAGAGTCCCACAAAGCCCAAGGGCAGGCCCAAGAAGATCAAGGATAAGGAAAAAGAGAAGGACACGGCCGAGTGAGTTATGCTTCTTAAGGAAACCCATTCGATATACTTATTATTGGATTTTTTTAACAGCCATCGCCATCGAAAAACGGAGCAGGAAGAGGATGAGGAGCTGCTGGCGGAGGACTCAGCCACCAAGGAGATTTTCCGCTTCGATACCTCACCCAACTACATCAAAGGCGGGGAAATGCGTGACTATCAGATCCGCGGACTCAACTGGATGATTTCTCTGTACGAGAATGGTATCAACGGAATATTGGCCGATGAAATGGGTCTCGGAAAAACCCTCCAAACCATATCTCTGCTGGGTTATCTCAAGCATTTCAAGTAAGCTTCAACATCCACCAAACCCCTCAAGAAACAATATGAATTGAAAACTCTTCCTTCAGAAACCAAGCTGGACCCCACATCGTAATTGTGCCAAAGTCCACGTTGCAGAATTGGGTAAATGAGTTCAAGAAGTGGTGTCCTTCCCTTAGGGCTGTCTGCCTGATTGGAGACCAGGACACGAGAAACACCTTTATTCGGGATGTGCTCATGCCGGGCGAGTGGGATGTTTGCGTGACCTCCTACGAGATGTGTATCCGCGAGAAGTCCGTTTTTAAGAAGTTTAATTGGCGCTATTTGGTCATTGACGAAGCACATCGTATTAAAAACGAGAAATCCAAGCTTTCGGAAATCTTGAGAGAGTTTAAGACCGCCAATCGCCTGCTCATCACGGGTACTCCGCTGCAGAACAATCTTCACGAGCTGTGGGCCCTGCTTAATTTCCTGCTGCCCGATGTATTCAACTCGTCGGAGGACTTCGACGAGTGGTTCAACACAAACACTTGTCTGGGTGACGATGCGTTGATAACGCGTTTGCACGCCGTTCTAAAGCCTTTCCTGCTTCGTCGTCTTAAGGCCGAAGTAGAGAAACGCCTGAAGCCTAAAAAGGAGATGAAAATATTTGTCGGTCTGTCCAAGATGCAACGCGACTGGTACACCAAGGTGCTGCTCAAAGACATCGACGTGGTAAACGGCGCCGGCAAGTTGGAAAAGATGCGACTGCAGAACATCCTTATGCAGTTGCGCAAGTGCACCAATCACCCATATCTGTTTGATGGCGCCGAGCCTGGTCCACCGTACACCACTGACACCCATTTGGTGTACAATTCCGGTAAGATGGCCATTCTTGACAAGCTACTGCCCAAACTGCAGGAGCAGGGATCGCGAGTGCTGATTTTCTCTCAAATGACGAGAATGTTGGATATACTGGAGGATTACTGCCATTGGCGCAACTACAACTACTGTCGCTTGGACGGTCAGACGCCGCACGAGGATCGTAACCGGCAGATCCAGGAGTTTAACATGGACAACAGCCCAAAGTTCCTCTTCATGTTGTCGACTCGTGCCGGTGGCTTGGGTATTAATTTGGCAACGGCTGATGTGGTCATCATCTATGACTCGGACTGGAATCCTCAGATGGATTTGCAGGCTATGGATCGTGCTCATCGTATTGGTCAAAAGAAGCAAGTGCGAGTATTCCGCCTGATTACCGAAAGCACAGTAGAGGAGAAGATCGTGGAGAGGGCCGAAGTAAAGTTGCGCCTTGACAAGATGGTCATCCAGGGTGGTAGATTGGTTGACAACCGTTCTAATCAATTGAACAAGGATGAAATGCTAAACATTATCCGTTTTGGAGCCAATCAAGTGTTCAGCTCAAAGGAGACTGACATTACAGACGAAGACATTGACGTTATTTTGGAGCGCGGCGAGGCCAAGACAGCCGAACAAAAGGCAGCATTGGACAGTCTAGGTGAGAGTTCTCTGCGCACCTTCACCATGGACACAAATGGCGAGGCAGGCACATCATCAGTCTACCAATTTGAGGGCGAGGATTGGCGTGAGAAGCAAAAGATCAATGCTTTAGGCAACTGGATTGAACCGCCGAAGCGAGAGCGCAAGGCGAACTATGCCGTGGATGCCTATTTTCGGGAGGCCCTCCGCGTTTCTGAACCCAAGGCGCCGAAGGCACCACGTCCACCCAAGCAGCCCATCGTGCAGGACTTTCAATTTTTCCCACCTCGTCTTTTCGAGCTGCTTGACCAGGAGATCTACTACTTCCGTAAGACCGTGGGTTACAAGGTGCCCAAAAACACTGAGTTGGGATCGGAGGCCACGAAGGTTCAGCGAGAGGAGCAGCGCAAGATCGACGAGGCTGAGCCGCTAACTGAAGAAGAGATCCAGGAGAAGGAGAACCTGCTCTCACATGGCTTTACTGCCTGGACCAAGCGCGACTTTAATCAGTTCATTAAGGCCAACGAGAAGTATGGTCGGGATGACATCGACAACATTGCAAAGGACGTGGAAGGCAAGACGCCGGAGGAGGTTATCGAGTACAATGCGGTGTTCTGGGAGCGTTGCACTGAGTTGCAGGATATTGAGCGAATTATGGGACAAATTGAGCGAGGTGAGGGCAAGATACAGCGACGTCTGTCTATTAAGAAGGCGCTGGATCAAAAGGTATGTTTTTTATTCGGTTTGCTTATTTTTTCTTATATTTATTGCTCGTTTCTTGCTTTACAGATGTCCCGCTATCGTGCTCCCTTCCATCAGTTGCGTCTTCAATATGGCAATAATAAGGGCAAGAATTACACTGAAATAGAGGATCGTTTTCTGGTTTGCATGTTGCACAAGTTGGGCTTCGACAAGGAGAACGTGTATGAGGAGCTGCGAGCGGCCATAAGGTAAGATTAATCCTTTATTTATAAGAGAAGTGAAACCCTGTAATTCCCGAGTTCTCCCACAGAGCTTCCCCTCAGTTCCGTTTCGACTGGTTTATCAAATCTCGCACAGCTCTAGAGCTGCAGCGTCGTTGCAATACACTTATTACCCTTATCGAACGCGAGAACATCGAGCTGGAGGAGAAGGAACGCGCCGAGAAAAAGAAAAAGGCTCCCAAGGGCAGCGTATCCGCTGGAAGTGGTAGTGCCAGCTCCAACACTCCAGCCCCAGCGCCGCAACCGAAGGCTAATCAGAAGCGTAAAAGTGAGGTGGTGGCTACCAGTTCCAACTCGAAAAAGAAGAAGAAGTAGAAGGACAATGGGCAGGGATATTCACATGAGATTCGGATCCACACTCAGCATTAGGCAGTTACAAATATAGTTAAGACAAGCGATTACTTAAACATATTTCACTCGACATAGATACTTAGTTTATAATTCACACCGGAAGCAATTGTCCCTCAGCCCCGAATATCTTCTAAACACACCCGCCACACATCCAACTATTTTACTATTGCGCGCCGTTGTATTCTATTCCAAGTAATTGTATTTTGTTCTAAGACCATAACCATTATATTTATATATTGCAACTCTGCTATGATGACTTAATGTTCTTTATTGAAGGGGGATCCCGGAATGAAAACACCGGCGAGTTGTATTTTTTCGAACTGTTCTCTTTATGGTTTGGAATGCTGGGCAACTTAACATAATAACATTTATAAATTCTATGAATTGCAGCTTAGTTTGTGTAACAGAGCACTTAAACTTAATATCATCTTGTTCATGCAGTCAACGGCATCGGCAATTGGCATCCGAGCCGCCTTACCATGTTCAACATGGCCGTAAGTTGGGTCTGATGTGGATGTGGGCTTTGCCTGCTTTTTGAACTCATACGCATCATTTATCTCGCTTCCATCACTGGGAGCTACCTGCATCTAGTATAATACTACGTGAAGTGAACCTTTGGAAACCTTAATCATCGCCGCTGTACATTTCGATGATCTCGTTGATACTGGCGACGGCACCGGCAATCAGAGCAAGGATGGAGAACACCCCCAGGAAGATGTTCTTGACCAGCTTCCACTTGCACACACCTAGGCGATCTGGCCACAGGTAAACGGTCTCCACGAAACTGGGCACGAAGATGCCCAGCAGCGAGAAGAACACTGCACCGACCAGACTGATGAAGGGTTCCAGATTGGGGATAGCAGCAGCCACACCACCGCTCAGCAGGATAATGCCACTGCGCAGGAGGATCTGCGTAATGTTGTGCTTTTCGGGACTGAACTTGTGACCGATCTTACGCCAGAGGATCTCATTGGGTACATAGAACTGCAACCCAAAAGTGAAGAGGATGGCCACGGCCATCAGGAGCTTCGCTGTATCTCCCAACCAGGCTCCATCCGGCAGATTAAGCGTGATGCTGCCTCGCACCTGATCGCCGAATCTCACGTATCCGAAGAATCCGATGATGGCATAGAGTGAGACGACAGTGATCATAGCCGTGTTAAGAACACCAGGACATCCCAGGAAGTGCTGAGGCTTCTTCATCGAGTTCTCCACGGGCATCACAACACCTATTCCCTCCATGGCGAAAATCACGGTGGCAAAGAAGAGCGGAATGTTGGCAGCCTTGGCGATTAGGGGCTTATCGGAGTAGACCAGCGGCTCATCGAACATGTAGTACAGCGTGATCGCGAATGTCACAACAATAAAGATGTTTGCCATCATCGAGAACGGCACCAGCCATTTGAGGTCCCTGATCTGACCGATTAAGAGGCAGGGAATCACGGTTAGGGCTATGTAAATGCGCACATCCCAGTTGATGCCGCAGTCGTAGTTGATAACATCGTGGAAAGATGTTGCAATAAATACGATATACACACATGCCGCCGCATAGTACGTGGCCATCAGACCGATATCCACGAATTGTCTGGAAATAGAGAAGGGTTATCATTAAGGATCATCATCTGGGTTGTCCCTTCGCTCAACTCACTTGGCAAAATTGGAGTAGGGACGCATTCCCTTTGGCCCGTACTCGAACACCTTCTCCGCCGTTTCAGCGAATCCCAGAGCTGAAACTTTGGCATCCCGGCAAATGTTATGCGAAGTTTTAACCTGTTGTACAAGGTAAACATACCCATTAGAAGATTAATCTAGATGGTAATAACTAAATCCAGTGGTCATGTGACTACTTGCATTTAAAAAGTTACACCATTTTAAAATCTGTTTTATAATATCCATAACATTTTTAATGTTCCTAAGAAGTGTTTCTAATCATGTTCACAAAAAATATTAAACTAGATTTCTTGGGACCCTAAGATTACTGTCAAATACGTATGTACAATGTACACACATTGTACATATACTCCTTTGACCGTGCATATGTCCTCATAAATATGATAACAAATCAAGCCAAATTTAATTTAAACCAGAAAGAGCTGCTTTTAAATAGAAAATTTAAGTGTACGCGAGTGCTAAACACTTGAAGCTTTAGTAAATGTTGAGTAACTGCTTAAAATGTATTCGATCTAAAAATGAAACCACAAATAGTAAATCTAATTAATCGTAGTGCCAAGCACTTGAAACGGCGCTCCGGAAAAGTCCAAAATGACTGTCCAAATCTATACGCTATAAATCTGCTTACTCGAGTGGTTTATTATGTATGTCCGCATTTATATACATATGTATATGACCGATTGATGATCGGTGACTCGGCCATTCTAAGAAACGTTTGGATGATTTATATTTATGCAATGTTTGGCACGCGATTCTTAAGATGTCTGGATTTTGAAGTGCTGCTAATTCTGGGAAATTACGTCTTGGTGGATTTGCGAGGATCGGAAACACTTGGTCATAAAGGGAAGTCATAAAACTTTTGCAATCGCACATTGTATCTCCCCCGATAAGGACTAGTGGTTTCCAGACGCGTGCAACGATTGGACTGTCCGTTGCAGTGCTTATCTGTTCCCTAGGTCTTCTATTGGCCATCGTTTCGGCACCTTGAACTACTTAACACTCCGGGGAACTACGTCAGGCACGGCTTATGCGGCTCACCTGGTCTGACTGCTGTCTGTGGTCGTAATTGCTTGATTCAACAGCCAGTATCAGGTGCTAAAATCTTAACCGTTTCGCTTACCAAAATATGTACGCAGTGGGTGCAGAGGAATCCGACGATCAGCGTCATGGCCATTCCAAAAGCCAACCCGGCATTGTGAAACGCCATGGGCATAGCCAAAATTCCCGTTCCCAGGGAACTCTTAAGTAAGTGCGCCAAGGCGCCTCCGGCACTGGCTCCATTGGGATCGCGGTGCTCGAAGGGATGGTAAGGATCCTCCGACAGCGACAGCTGGTTTTTGTCTGTCAAGTTGGATCTGTGGAGAAGGGATAGAAAATTTTACCTCGTGAGTTACTTTATACCAAAGTTGTATTTTATTTCCTTAGAGATTTTTTTCCTTGCGATCTATAGAGTAAACTACAATCTATAATCTATAGGGGAAACTTACATCGAGTTGAAGTCGCTCAGCGTGGCGTTGGTGTACGAGGGCGGGTCCTCTTTTCCTGGTGGAGCCGATGGCAGGTTTGCCTGCCCATCTGGGGTAAATCCTTTATTATCTGCCATCTTAAATCACAAAAAACCGGGATCGATTGTTATTTAATGAATTTACCACATTTGATCGATCGGCCGCACACGAACGGCTTTTATCGCAGAGAGGAAGCACGAGATTCGCTTTCGTTGGCCATTTAAGGCTTGGGTTAATCCGATCGAGGGTTGCTAGGCACAAGCCGTGCATATCTTATCGACTTTGGCGAGCATTCAAGTATTAAAATGGCCTTAGCAAAAGATTTCTCATACTGGCCGATCGTTATCGGAAATGGCTAAGAACAGAGCTGGGGGTGGGGTCGAGCAAGTAAACAACAATCGCACTTCGTTCATAAAATTCAGCTTTATGGTGCCCTAAAAACGCTTATAGTTCCTTTAACTGCGGCTGTTAAAGGGGACCCTAAATCAGCGTCCATATAGTAGTCACCACTTATTTTTCCTACTAAGTTGATTCATTATTGTGGGTTAAAGCTGACGGTTTTTTTTGCGGCAGCCGATCCACTTATCCCTGCAATTCCACATGTTCTTTGAACTCAGATTAGCGCAATCTTCATAAAATGTTTATTTACGAGCCGCACCCTCATCTATTAAAATTTATGAATCCATTATGGTACTGTTAAATAATATGTGGTTTTATTGAAAGCCGGAATATTTGTTGACTGGCTTTATAGCAACCATATGTTGGATTTCTTAGCTGATCAAAGTTTCTTATAAAGACGCAAAAAATAACTGACTTCTTCAAATTATTAGGGAAACGATCAAATTGGTTGAGTAAGCTTATAGAAAGAAATTTAGATCAATTCGTTTAATTGATAAGTCTTAATAAGTGCAATTTTAAATAAAACACGGATAGATTCCAGCTGTTTACCACGAATAAATTAATATAGCTTGACCATAGCGAAGTCAAATAGGGTGTTAAAGTGATGTGTATCCTCATTTCCATGCCATACTTAAATTCGATCGATCGTAGGGTCTTAGGACCATGGAAAATTTTTGAAATTGTGCTAGTGTTTACCCAACAGTTTTCAATTTTCATTGCGTTCGTCTTCTCCGGAATAAATATGTAGCTTAACTTAAATTTGTCAAAAATATTTAATTTGATCGCCCAAATTGGCACATCATGTTTCCGGTAACTTACTCTTCAACTAGGATGTTACTATCGTAAAAGTTTTCGAGGAAGGGAGGACCGAACGCGTCCTCTGGCCAAAAGCAACTGAACGATCGGTTGGCAAACGAAATGAGCGTTAGTGGGGGCTACGGAACCAAAAAGTGTCGGAAAACGTCGAAATACTAATGTCCAGAAGTGATAACGACTTAAAGCAAGACAGGCTACAATAATCAATAAACAACAAATACACGCAGCATGCCACATTCATAGCAAATAAAAATAAAATACTCAAAGCTACCTTTAAAATCAATTATAAACTGATAACCATATCGCGGCAAACAGAACCGAGTTGAATCGAGCCGAAGACTAGACCACAATCCACTTAACTGATTTACTAATAAGGGAAAACTGAAACCAAGAGTACTCATCATTATATGTATCAATTCAATAAATTTCGAGTTCGCTATAAAATTCATTGAGAACGTTAGACTCTCCATGAGAAATTACAATCTTGGGAGTTAAATAATTACGTTTGATGACCCTTAATCGTGGCGGAGCGTGTTATTATTATCAATTTTATATGGTGGCCCGATAAGATTAGTGGTCAGTAATACTCACTGTACTATATAAAAAAAGTAAATCGTGACATTGAAGTCCCTATATATCTTATGGTCGGACATTACTATTTGTTTACCCAAAGCGATTGCCTTTTATTTGGAGCCAACAGAACGATAAATCGAATCGGTAAATCTTTATGATCTACTTCTAATTGGGTTCCAGTACCTGGGGGTCCCAGGCTTTATACGACATCACGCGCACACACTACCCCTTCGCTATAATATCATATCGGGACATTTGGACATTGATTAGCTTTTCTAGCATATTACATTCGATTGACCGAAACTTGGGTCATATTCGTTTTATGGTCAACTACATTAATTAGTTCCGCCGTTTGATTTATAATTTAATTAAAGATCGAGGTAGGTGCGTCATCGAAAGATATAGTCGCCGATTTGGTCTTTATGATCGTGCTAATTGGCTTCAAAGCCTTCGTGCCCTGGCACAGCAACTGACTTCTTAACTTTTGGCGTTTTCTCTTAACGGAACGCAAATGATTTCGACTCAAATGTTTACTAAACCAATTATATACTGATTTATAAAATCTTAATTGTGAGGCAAGCCAATAAAGTGCTACGTCAAATGAGAAAAGTGATGGGAATGTGGCTTTTCGGATGTTGACCTGAATTCACGGGAGGATTATTGAGTGATATTGTTTTGACTGAAGAAGTTACCTTGTTTGTTCTTTCCTCATAAAATTATATGGCTTGCAATACACGACCTTTATCTCCGATTTTGTCTTATCGAAGTAATATACTCCAGTATTAACTGTGTTATACCCTGACCTGCTTCCATAAGTCCCCGATCCCAACGAACGGCCTTCCCAGCTATTGCATAAGCTGTCTTCCAAGACTTATACATACATAGTTGGTATAGGTATTTTTTAACTTCAGTAATTTCACCCTGCCAAATTTCAAGCACTGCCTTAAGTACCTTTAATTGGTTTGCTGATTTTTTGAATGGAATTTCGAGTAGGATCTGTTTTGGGTCAATGCATTCCGTTAAAGCCAAAAACACCTTTTCATTTACCAGTTTTTGGTTTTGTTTTGCTTCAGCTTTGTTTAATTTTTTGCAGCTTTTGTTTTGCTTCTGTGTTCGCTTCACGTGCCGCAAGAAGAGGCGAAAAGAAAACCCGTTGACCGTCCTGACAGACTGTCAATACCATTCATTAAACCCCATTACAGAGAAAAATACCAGTAGTTCCTCAATAAAAATACCATTTTCTTAGCTTAATAAAAACTCATAACAAAATGGTGAACCTACATATGTGTTTTTATTCTTTCATTAAATTTAGTTAGTTTTCAAGAACAATTATAGAAACCTTGGTACCTAAAATTATGAAATAAAATAAAATCACACCTATTGTAGGCTAGTGATTTCTGGATCTTTTGATATAAAAATTGCATGTTAATAATACATAGTAGTAGCGCATATCCATTATGAAAAGCAAATGATCTTTATAAAGCTTATATTATAGGCCCAACAGTTTCGGTAAAATATTACGTGATCATTTGTTTTCCACCGTGCAAGGGGAATAGCGGGCTGGAATATGTAGGAACTCAGTGTCAGACGATCTCTCGCGGTAAGGCGGATCGAATCGGTTAAGTAGATGTAGCTTTTTCGCGACCTTATCGCACACACTTTCGATATGCAAAACTGATGAGCCTGAGCGGCATAATTGATCGGACACTTTGACAGCTTTGCAGTATTGAACTTGCAGTTATCTCATTGTTCAGCCCATTCATTTTCGGGCTATTACAATATTAACGATGATGTGATAATGCCCTACCTTGCCAACTTTGAGTGACAGCTGTGTGTGGGTGATGGGGGGATATTTTTTATTTTGAGAATCTGAACTAAACGCCAGGTTTATTGCCCCGTGTGTAGTGGAACCGTAAGGTAGCTGTCAAGATAAAACTGAGCCAATAATCTTTTATGGCATCCAATTCGGCGTTATCACCGCAACAAAAAAGGGGAGCAATGATTTTTCCCACTTCTTATATCGCTTATGACTGGCTAATTGAAAGCAAAAAGGGGCTGGGATCGAAGATTTCCAAGTTTAGGGCATTTTTTGTGTCACATGCATCTGATAAATATGCCTGATAACTCATTTGATGTGCGGGAATTAATTATAAATAATTAGGGCACTTAAAAAATAGGCGATGATAAACACGAAAAGCACAATGTAAACAAACAAATAATTGCCCAAACAGAATAATTACCTTTGGCCCGATTTGCTTTGGTGTGAACTTTAGTGGAAATTATAAAGAAATTATATTAATCGCTTGATCCAATCGCTTGTCCTCGACATTGACGCCAAAAAGTGAGTTTTCACACAGCCGCGTTAATGACAGATATGCTCGATGGTGCGATTGTAAGGCCAGAATTTGCAGAAGCTATCAACGCTATTTAGCTTTTGTGACCATTTGCTTGTTTAATTATTTAATTTTCACACCTGCGGTGTTGCAAGGATTTACGAAATTCGCGCGCGCTATGTTTGAAGGGTTTACGATTTATTTTTTGGCCCCCGCCGGCGATTTGTTGTTAACTGTCGGACGATCGCTTAGTGACTGATATTAAGCCAATGTTTGTGCTTTAATTTGTCGCTGGGACGGCGTCGCCAGAGCGGCTATAAACCCGGCCAGACACACAGATATATGTATTCCCACTCCCCACTGAAACTCGGAGACGAAGTCGGTTCGGTTCGGGCAATTAGCGCAATGGACAATAAACGTTACCGTGACGCAGGTGGGGCGAAGTCGGCCTCTCTCTCGACCAGGTGAGCATATACACCATGTGTACCCATTGTGCGTATGGGTGCTTTCTACAGATCACTCAGCTTTGGGCATTCGGCGGCCAGACAAGTCTGCCTTCATCCCATTACTCATACGCCGTGTGTTCGGGGAGGAGATGCGGAGGAGCCCGAGGAGTATGAGGATAACCGGGTGTCCAGAGTTTTGGCCCGATAGTGTTGTTAGGAAAGACTCTTATCTGGGGAATGGGGACGGTACTTTGCCGAATTAAATTAGTGGGCTTAAGAACACATTTACTTATCTGATTGCATTTCTCTCAAAAAAATTTTCAGGAACAGAGATCGTGCATACTTTTAGGGGCAATCATAAGGGGGAAAGTTCTTTGATATGACTTATGTATATTTCGAAGTAGTACTTAAATCACCCTGTATCCTTCACAGACACTCTGTCTGCCATGGCAAACCACCTTGCTGACTACAGTATCAACCAACTATCAATCATATATTAAAGTCAAAAGACGTTGCAACTGCACAGAAAACATTTTTGAAAGGCATTTACAGATGAATAGATCATTAAGCAGGAGGAAAGGATTTTGCATTTGATAGGCAGAAGTAATTTCTAGGGATTCTCGAAAGATTGTGTTAACCTAAGACTTCCTCAAGCAGTTTGAAACATTCCAAATGAATTGTCTGTAAAATAAAAATGTTGTAAGATATTAACACTAATAACAAAGATGTATTACTGTTATGGAATAATTAAATTATTTGCTATAACTAAATAAAGAAATGGTTGATAAAAACAAAAAATAGGGAAAGATCTTAGAAATGTAATTAAAATATGAAAAACTGATCCTCACATATTTCTTATAGTGTACATGGTCACCAACAAGAGTGAATGCAACACTCGAGAATTTGTACGACACTTCGGAGCTCTTTGGACCTCTTAACCGTTCCCCCCATTTTCTACCTAGCCCCCTAACAATTACTTAGTATTGCCTTGGGCGCTTCTCTTTTAGACAGACCATGTGGAGTTTAGTGATTGACTTGTTTCAAGTAGCCAGCTCCCCTTGTTAGCTGGTTTTGTTGTCTAACCATAAAATATGAAAAAACGATCGGTTGTGTTTGCCTTAGCCCGTGTGGTTAGTTAGTTTGCGGCGTCAGTGGGACAGTGGAAAATTTTTAGTGGCATGGCAAATGCTGTATACGAAATGCATTTTTCACGTGATGCGCATTTCGAATTTGTCGAGTTCAAACTGAGCTGCTCCAAATGGATTGTGAATTGTCATTGATTTATGGGGTCATTAAGTGTGATCGCAATTTAAGGGCCAATGGCGTAATTAGTATCGGATAGACAACGGGGATCTGCCACAATATCTCAGGAGTTAATTGGATTGAGTTCGCCAGGGCTACGGATAGTAAACAGTGTATCTTTAATTGCAGAGTTAATACTGATAAAATATGATGTACGAGTTGTGTTGGATTGTTTAACAAGGTTTTTTATTGACGCAAAACAAGAGCACGTTGCGTATACGACATGTGGAAGCCTTGGTAGGCTGATAGACTGATAAGCTACAAAGTTCTGCGATGAACAAGACCACAAACCCCTTTCAAGCGGGTCAAGTACTTAGGTTTTAGACGCAGCAATGTTGACACTTCGATTTCTTATCGTCGTGGACTTTAAAAAACATATACTACTGCTGCGTTGAGCCTGATAAAGTTGTACCGCCTTAATAGAGAATTATCGATTGCAAAAGCCTCCTGGATGGGTGCTCTTAAGTGCCTAAGATATTATCGGCTCGGGGGGATTTCCCACTCATCTGATATATATACTGCAGCCTTAAGAATACCTCTCATCAATCTAATTGATGTTCAAGCGGCAGTTCAAATACAAATACCTGGAAAAAGTTAATTCAAAAAATCCCCGCCCTTAAAAAGATTTTTAAAACGTCTTGTCACCGTCTTCCACTTCCCTGCCTCATTACAATGCTCAACGAGTTCGCATTCGTGTTTCTGACCAACTGATCAAGCTTTAGCAAATGGAAATTTAAAATGCTCGGCGAGCAATTCGCGTCAAATCGCAATGTGTGTATTATCGTTCATAATAACGAGTCAAAACAATAAATAATTGATTTGCTTCCGCAATTCGCTTCCGGATCTGCCTTCTCGCCATGTTTTGGGGTCAACTCGGTTCGAGAACTTTGACGCATTGAGCACTGAGTAATTAATTAATTGATTAATTAATATGCGCACTGCGCAGCTTGTCGGCTAAGATTGCCGTTTTAGATTCCGATATTTCGGATATATACCTACAGCTTCTGCCAACGACACTGACCTTGCCCGATGTCAGACACCCGCGACGCATTTTTAATTTACTGCTGCGACCACTGACTTCGATCATGAATGGAGGTGAGATAGTGACGCAATGTAGACACGCAGCCGATATGTGGGCTAGTGGGGGTGGTCCGAGTCAGCCGGGTGACAACTTCCTTAAGTTGCCGCCAACAAACCGGTTAAATCTTAAATGGCGGCTATACTAAAGTGATTTTATTTAGCGCCTCTTTTGTTTCGTGTTGCCACAGGTGACAGAACCCCTTTGTTCGTGCGGGCCCCAAAAACAAAATAAGTGTGGAGGAGCACGCCCTGCAATATAAATATTTGCAATATGCAAATTACCTGCTGTACAAATGACAAACGAAGGCACAGTCATTTGGTATTAAAGCTGGCACTTGTAGGCTGATTCGCCATGCAATTACACTCATCTCGCATGACAATAGGAACTTTCTAACTCACGGCTTCCCAAGAAATTACGATTTCCGCATAGTTCGACGACAGAACGATCACCTTGATTTTGCATCTAATTCCCAGTTCTATGCTGCGCGGGAACATGCAATGCAAATGGGAGTGTATTGGCCCGGTGGTATTTAATGGCTGTAATTAGCATTTTCATGACTAAATAGATATGCGTCATCGCAGCTATTAAAAAATAGCTTAGCTACAATTAGCGTAATTTAAGTTATTTGGCAGCTCGATAGGATCGAATGATTTATATAAAAACAATTAAACTGGGCTTTGACGCTTGAGCGTTTATACAACAGTAACAGATTAAATTATAAATGCAATTTTCAGCTTAACGTTAGGAGTGATTCCAATTTCTCTTACTCCCCCTTGTAGACGGGCTTCCGCTTCTCAGCGAAGGCTGCGAGTCCCTCCAGTCGATCCTTGGTGGGTATCACTTGTGAGTAGCAGATCTCCTCGATGGAGTAGCCGGTTGCCAGGTCCACCTGCATGCCCTTGTCGATGGCCAGTTTGGCCATTCGTACGCCCACTGGTCCGTTGGGCAGGATTTCCTCGGCCAACTTAAGGGCCTGCTGATAGGCGGCGTCCTTGGCTTCGTTCTGCTCCACCACATGATTGACCAGACCCAGATCCTTGGCTTCTGCCCCATCGAAAACTCGCGCCGTGAAAATCAACTCCTTGGCCAGGGCAGGGGACAGGATGCGGGGCAGTCTTTGGGTGCCACCGGCTCCGGGGATGATGGCCAACCTCGTCTCTACCAGACCCATTTTGGTGTTCGAAGCGGCAGTGCGTATGTCACAGGCCAGAGCCATTTCCAGACCACCACCAAGGGCAGCCCCGTCCAAAGCCGCGATGACGGGCATGGGCAGTTGCTCAATCGCAATGAGTAAGGCCCTGAGCTCCTTTACAAATTCGGTGGCTTCCTCGGGACTCATTCCTTTGATTTATATGTCTATTATTATACGGATTAAAATAACTTCTGCAGAACTTCTCACCCTTGCGCTCTTTTAAGTCGGCGCCGGCACAGAAGATTCCAGGTGAAAGACTCCTGATTACAACAACCCTCGATCCATTATCCTTCTTAATATCATCCAGTACGTCGGTAAAGGTCTCTACCATGCCCCGACTAAAGGAATTCTTTGCCGCCGGTCTATTTAGGCCAATAACAGATATTCCCTGGCGAGCTCCGTCCAGTCGCTCCACCAGAACTTCATCTCCAGCACCATAAGGCGTCGCCGCAGCAAAATGGCGGGTTGCAATAAGTGGTCGGGTGAACTGGCGGGCTAATCTCGATACTCCTTGCATCAACATTGACATTTTGTCGTTCAAAACGGGGAAAACAAAAGCAAAAAAAGGCAATCAAGTGATTATAAAACGACCGGCAGAAAACAGCTGTAGAGCCAGTGCTGACAAAAGCTTTAAGCTTTTATCGATATATGCGTCGATAGCACCCAGCAGAAAGTAAGAAGTACGCACTGTCGCATTTGCGGTTATGAAAACAAAAGATTAGTTCTGAAAACTGTAGTGCAAATTGTGTTCATTTTTTTTTTGCTGTGGGCTCACATAGACGGATAAATTGATCAGCTCTGGTAATCTATATATGGTATATCTATATTTATTTAGTCTATGCTGTAACATCTTAGAGAATGGTCAACCAAACGAATTCTAGCATTCCATTAACTGGCTATTTTGCTATATGATTATATAAAAGAGTTCTTAGTGTAAAAGAGTTAACCCAAAAAAAAACAAAGTATTGGTACAAATACAATTAAACATCCGTTTTTTTTCAAAATGTTCTTGGACACCCGTTTCTTGACTTGCATTCAATGGGAGGTGCACCTCCACAAATGCTTCGTGGTGAGAACATTTCATAACCATTTTTGGTGTGACCAAGTGGCACTGACGAAAAACGAAAGGTACAAAAACAACGGCTAAAGCACAGGCAAAAGCGCCGGTGATGGTTAAATTATCAGTACAAAAAATTCGCCAATGTCTTTTTAAAACCTAATTCCGAGCACGCCCTCGACGCCCCAAGGATTGTGCCCCCAGAACCGACTGGGGCGATCCACAGAGCCACCAGATCAGGAGTAGTTACGCCCGCAATTCGTAGTCCCCCCGTTCTATTTGGCCCGCATGACGTACATAGGTTTGCGCTAAAAGTGAAACCACGGAGCACCCCCAACAATAGAAAACAACCGATTGCAATCTTTATATAGTCTGATAGTGACGCAGCGCGCCGTGTAAGCCATAGTATATGTACATTTAACAATGATAACTACAATCCTTAATCCTATAGAGCAGGATGCTGATGCGCGGCGTGCAGATCCTGCATCGAAGACACCAGCAGTTTAAAAGGGCTTTCAGCCAGTGCTCCTTGCGTCATGATGCAGGCAATCCTTGGCGGCGGAATGAGAGCGAGTCCTTCAAACCGCATCCCTGGAAGCGGCCCAGCATGTTCCTCCAGTTTCGCTGCACTGCCGGTGGCAGTGATTCTAAAAAGAAGGAGCAAGCGGTGCTGGAGGAGACCACCGCTGGTCCAGAGGCTCAACCAAAGGAAAAGCAAACGAAAAACTTTGAGGTAAAGACGTCCAAGGGAATCCTATCTATCAGCACCACCATCGAGGACTCCAAAATCAATGAGATTGTGTTCGAGAAATCCGACCTGCCTTCGGTGACCAAGCTCAATGAACCGGCCTTGGCCGCAGGGGCCATCAGTCTGCGTTCCAGCTCCACTGCAGCGGGGGGTGGTGCAGTGGGAATGGGAGGAGGTTCATCTATGAATCCTACTGAAACCATGCCACTAACAGCACCAGGTCCAACTGCAATTACTTTGGCTGCAGCTGCGCTAGCCGAAAAGACCGGAGATATCCCTTCTAAATCCCCACCAGCAGAGGGTCCGCCTCCAATGCCTGTGATTCCTCCCAAGCGACCTCGATTCGACTATCGCGCTTCACTGGAGCGCAACTTTGTGACTCCCAATCGGGCCATAAGCGATTTCTTGCTGACCGCTACGGACCTCGAATGCCTGCCCAAAATCAAACGGAGATCCCCGTACGAACAAGAGCCACCCATGACCGTCTACTGGCGACGCGATGTGGAGGCCAAGGCCGTCGAAGTGTGGGGCTCCAAGGAGAACTTATTGCGGGAGCGACTTAAGCGGGAGGTAGAACGCAAGCAGTACCAGCAGAGTAAGTGCCTGTTCCCCTTGTGTCTGTCCAACCTTTAATGTGAATGCTAAAGTTTATGACTCCGCAGATCTTTTCACTGTTAAACGGCGGTTGCGCGACTACCGCAGGGAGATGGGATCTCGCACCAAAGTGATGCTCGACAACCGAAAGGAGTCGGAGAAGTCCGGTCAAGTGGTGGCCACCGCCATTGCCATGTGAGTACCATAATTTATAAAGTGAATATGTCAATAGGTATGGTTCTTTTCAGCAATGCGGCTAACTTACTTTTCAAGGCTGGAGGCTGGCTGTATAGCGGGTCCCACAGCATGTTTGCAGAGGTTATCCACTCACTGGCGGACTTGATAAACCAGCTCATTTTGGCCTTTGGCATCTACAAGTCCTCCCAAAGTCCGGACATGGATCATCCTTATGGATACATGAACATGCGTTACGTTTCCTCGCTGATTTCAGGCGTAGGCATCTTCTGTGTTGGATGTGGCCTGTCTATTTACCATGGAATTGACGGCATTCTCCATCCGGAACCCATAACAGATCTGTTTTGGGTATACTGCATCTTGATGGGATCGCTGGTTTCGGAGGGAGCCACTCTGGTGGTGGCCATCAACGAGCTCAAGCGAGCGGCTAAGGAAAACAGTATGACCTTTAAGGATTATGGTGAGTTTTATAAGTGTAATATGAAAATTTATGATGTGGCTTACCACTTGTTTTAACAGTTATTTCTGGAAAGGATCCCTGCGTTAATGTGGTGCTTTGCGAGGACGCTGCTGCAGTAACTGGCGTCATGGTGGCTGGAGCTTGCATGGGATTGAGCAGCTACACAGGATCCCCCATCTTTGATGCAGCCGGATCCTTGGTTATTGGAGCACTACTGGGTGCCGTGGCATCCTTTATCATTTACACAAATGCTAATGCCCTGGTGGGGATATCAATCGCTTCCGAGCGTCTGGAAAAGATTAACACTGCCTTGGAGGCTGATGTTATGATCAGAGCGATATACGATGTCAAAGGCATCGATATTGGCAACGCTCGAGTCCGCTACAAGGTGAGACCTCGCTTTTCAAGGGCTTTTCTGAGACTAAATTCCGCATATTCGCAGGCTGAGCTCGACTTTGACGGTCGCGAGCTGACGCGCTCGTATCTGGACAAACAGGATCTCGCAAAGCTGCTTACGGTGCGTGGTATTGACCCATTTCTGGGCATGCTAATAACAGGTTTTGGTTTAACTCCGCAGACGGTTCGAGGCTTCCAAAAGGTTGAGGATCTGGAGGGCTTTCTTCTCGATCAAGGCGAAAACATTGTGGACCTGATGGGCGGAGAAATTGATCGCATTGAGATGAATTTGCGGGTAAGTTTTTATAATCAATGTTCAAGCTATTTTTGTCCCTAATCTGTATTCTTATTCATTTAACAGACGCAATTCCCAGAGATACGTCATGTGGACCTTGAAATACTCTAAATGCCATCCATTCGCGTGGGGGTCTGTTACAAACATAAAGCATTGGGTGATTTGGTTGCTTTCTATAAGAAATTATTGCCTGTCTAGCTTATATTTATTTCCCATTGTGTACTTTTAGATGTAACTTTAAAGCTAAGCATTAAAAGTGTATTGCCACCGGCTTGGCAGGAGCTCGGTGGTTTAAAGGAAATTCGTCGGAACATAAAATGTTTTAAAGTAGTTTATTGAATTATGCAGCGTTTTTCGTAGATGTTCCTTACCTGATTCTGTGCACTATAAAGAATGTAATTATTATGCAATGATTTCCATTTCTGGTTCCGGGGGTCAACAAAAGGAAGAGTTTTCGCTTTTTCATGCAGTTAAAACCGACGAAACGCTCTGTAGTTCTCTTCCACTGTTCGAATAGATTTCGATCTTTAACAGCGTTTTGCTTTCACTGTTAAAGGTCTGCGCCTCTGCTGCTGCCTGGGAATTTGTTCAGTCTGACTTGGCGCGTGAATTAAAACGGTTGGCGATTGGCATTCCGGTGAGAGTCGTATAAACAACTTCTCAAAATCTGATGTTCAATGAACATAAATCATTGCTAAATATAAAGAAGCCTACATATATGCAAACAAATTGAAGTTAACCAAAAGTCAAACAAATTTGCAAATAAAATCGAGGACAACCATGCATAACAAAGCTTAACAAGTTTACCCGTTAAGTAAATATTGACTGCGGTTTATTTAGCTGTTTAATTAATTCCAAAATTGAGTAAAATAAACAAAATTTAAAGCGGTAAGGGCGTGAACTTTGCTAGTCGTCACAAAAATAATACAATTGACTTATGAGTGAATTTGCATAAACAAATTTTCTTTGAAACTCAGAAGGGGTTAGTGACCTGTGAAAAAACAATAGAATGATTGTTTGTAAATATAACAAAGAATTTTCTGCATAGTAAAAAAGAGAAATCATTGCGGAACATTCCATTTTTTAAAATCTCTGCTTAATATATCAACGTATAAGAGCCAACTTATAGTAAGCGGATTTTTAATGGTCTTGATGTGAGAAGTGCATCCATATCAGAAGTCAACAGAATTTTCAGTGAAATCAAATACATTTTTGATTTAAAGAACTTTTTTAATGAAAACTACCGTTGAGTTTCGTTACTTCTAAAATTCCATTTAAATTTGATTTCCGCATGATTAGGAGTCGAGCAACCATAATTCTTATCACATTGTTTTGTTATTGTTATAAGTTATAACCTATAAGAGCATTAAAAGGTCGATCTGCCTGAAAAGAGTCTCCGAATCTAATTTGGTTTTTTAATTTGAGCTTTCTGATTACTGTGTGGCACTTGTTGACCCATTAACGGTACAAACAGCGACAAACGCAATTTACATGCTAATTAGATGGCACAATCACTTTGAACAATGCTAAAAACAGTGTGTTCGAATCCCATCACATAAATTCTTGAGGGTATCCCTATGACCAATACATTGCATCTTAAATGTAGAACCCACGCTGTGAATCAATTAATTCAGTGCAGGTGAAGTGTGGCCCATCCAAATTGAGGTCGCTTTGAGTGCAATTGCTGATTCAGTTCCATTACCACAGACGAATGAATTCCAACCCAGATGACGATCAATGCCACGATGCAAATCGGGGGATGATCAATCAATTGAAATCAGCCCGGTCTCGTAATTGTTGTCACTGGGAATCTCGGCAATACATCTATTAGTTGTAACTAATTGTTGACTTATGGTTGCATATATGATTCGGTTTTTTAGTTTTCACGAGGACAATGCTGTTTTTATGGCTGATTTGCTTGGTGCTACCAAGCCTAATTTCATGTGAGGAGGAAAAGCCTCCTACAAAGCCGAACATTATATTTATTTTGGCTGACGATCTGGTAAGTCTGGTAAACCCTTGGAATTTCTTAATATATTTGAAAATTTGTTATGCCAGGGCTTCAACGATGTGGGATTCCATGGTTCGGCAGAGATTCCCACGCCCAATATTGATGCTCTAGCATACTCCGGTGTTATTCTGAATCGCTACTATGTGGCACCTATCTGTACACCCTCCAGATCTGCACTTATGACGGGGAAGTATCCAATACATACGGGTATGTAATGTTGTACTTCTCTGGAAATTGTTCCTTATGAAATACTTTTTATAGGAATGCAGCACACAGTCCTGTATGCTGCTGAGCCGCGGGGCTTGCCATTGGAAGAGAAGATCCTACCCCAGTATTTAAATGAGTTGGGGTAGGTCGCTAAGATTTCTTGGTTTATAACCATACATTTTGAACCTTATCTCTGATTGCAGTTACACCTCTCATATTGCTGGAAAATGGCATTTGGGCCATTGGAAGCTTAAATATACTCCACTTCATCGGGGCTTTAGTAGCCACGTGGGGTTCTGGTCGGGTCACCAAGATTACAACGATCACACCGCCGTTGAGAACAATCTCTGGGGTCTGGATATGCGCAATGGCACGGAAGTGGCTTATGACCTTCATGGTCAGTACACTACGGATGTGATAACCGACCACTCGGTCAAAGTGATTGCCAACCACAATTCCACCAATGGTCCTCTATTCCTCTACGTGGCCCACGCAGCCTGCCACTCGAGTAATCCGTATAATCCGCTGCCTGTTCCGGACAACGACGTGATCAAGATGGGACATATTCCACACTATAAGCGTCGGAAATTCGCAGGTAAGTTTTAAACTATATTTTAATTTAAATAGAAGGAGGGGCGAATTTTGATTTTCTTAAAATAATTTTTGGGAAATAAGAACGGCAGCTCAAGTCGGACTCGCCCCCACTATTTTATTTATATAATATTATTAACGCCATTGTTCTCTCTAGCTATGGTGTCCAAAATGGACGACTCTGTGGGCCAAATTGTGGACCAGCTGCGCCAGTCCAACATGCTGGAGAACTCCATAATAATATTCTCCTCGGACAACGGAGGTCCAGCTCAAGGATTTAACCTCAACTTTGCCTCCAATTACCCACTGAAGGGTGTGAAGAATACCTTGTGGGAGGGCGGAGTAAGAGCAGCGGGACTTATCTGGTCACCTCTCCTGAAGAAGAGCCAACGGGTGTCCAATCAGACTATGCACATCATCGACTGGCTGCCCACGCTCCTAGAGGCAGCTGGAGGTCAACCAGCTAATCTTAGCAAAGCAATCGATGGCCAGAGCATTTGGCGGGCTCTGGTCCAGGATAAGGCGTCTCCGCGTTTGAATGTCCTCCACAATATCGATGACATTTGGGGCAGTGCCGCCCTCAGCGTTGGAGATTGGAAGTTGGTCAAGGGGACCAACTACCGAGGAAGTTGGGATGGATGGTATGGGCCGGCTGGGGAGCGAGATCCTCGGCTCTACGACTGGCTGATGGTGGCCAAAAGTAAGGCAGGCAAAGCCTTGGAAGCCCTTAAGATGCTTCCAAGTCGGGCGGACCAGCAGAGATTACGAGCAGCTGCCACGGTATCTTGCCAGGGGCAATCTTTTCAAGGAACCAGTTGCAAGGCTACCGCCTTCTCAGCTCCTTGCTTGTTCCATATTCGCGATGATCCATGTGAGCAATTCAATCTGGCAATGCAGTAAGTTCTGAAATCTCTCAACTTTGTACTTTGTAAACTTTGTTAACACATTTAAGGTACCCCGAGGTTGTAAACGCATTACTGGTGGAACTGGAACGTTTTAATTCCACCGCAGTGCCGCCTGCAAATAAGCCAGCTGATCCTCGAGCCGATCCCCGACTCTGGAACTATACGTGGACAAACTTTGGGGACTATCAAGATAATGATTCTGTTACTGGGGAAATAAGCTTGGCAAAGACTGCTTAGAATAAAGAGATCAAGTTTGATTTTTAATTACGATATCTGAAGTGGAGTCGTCTACCCATTGCTCCTAGAGTAAAAGACTTTTCTAGGTTCATGTGAGAGTATGTAAAGGGTAGATGGAAGCGTTTCCTACCCTATTAAGTATCTTAATCAGGATCACTAGCCATGTCCGACTTTCTGTCTGTCCGTATAATCGCTAGGATCTCGGAAAATATAAGAACTAGAATGTTGGGAGTAAGCATGCAGATTCTTGGGCTTTAAGGTAGATCTTTATAACGACATCAATTGTGCATAGCAAGTCATAACTCATACGAATGAATTTCTCAAAATGCACAGAAATCCTATAAAAGATCCAAGCAACACACTAAAAGAATCAGGAGAATATCATGGCAGTTATCGTGACGAAACGAAGAAAGATTCCTCGTATGGAAAGTAGACAGGACTATGATATTTTTGCGCAAAAAAAACAGTATTTTTAATTTAAAAGTGGTTTTAGTTTCAAAAATAATGTTTATTTTTGATTTATATTCACAAATACGCCACAAAGCCGCTAGGGGAGCTATAGGGTAGTTGGCGCTGTAGGCCAAGTGGCCCTATAGAAAAAGAAGATAGGTGGCGCTATTGACTAGGTGTGTTAGTGAAAAAAGCAGAGCTTCTTTTAGCATATCTCCCTCTTGCACTCCCTTAAGCTGAGTAACGGGAATCTAATAGTCGAGGCCATCGACTATAGTGTATTCTCTTGTTTAAATATTAACCAGTTTAACATATACGTTAATATATTTACTAATGGTCGGATTTAATCACTTTCTGACACTTCGATAGGTATTGATAAATTAATAAGTATTAAATATAATTTACACTAAAAGAAATTGCACAACTTCTGCGATTTTTGGGCGTTGGAGTAAGCATTGCACTAGGCAAAAACTAATAAGGCAAAGGTACAAATAAAACTATACTTTAAAAATTAAACGGGATATTATGAGACCCCTCAGACAGGGCAAAAGTATCGTTTATTATTTGTTTGTAAAATTGGTTTACAGCTTACGTTGCTTAGCGCATCATTAAATACAAATATTAGCACGATTACAAAAAAACATCAAATGCGACAGATTTTGAGTCCGAGTGCTCACATTGAATGCGTTACATGGTACGGTACATACACTAGTTACATGGGCTTATATCAAAATTCTACTATAGTACCAAAAAATGGCTAATCATGCTTGAGAGTGCCTAAGTGCATCAGTAAGTTCGGCTGAACACGTCAATTTTGATTAGATTTGCTTGCTTGGTCGGCTCTTTTCATCTGAGATTCCTAATCCTAAACATCTACTGAGAACTTGAAAGTGGTAAAGATTTTGATTAGCGCCGTATAGTATAGAGTAGTCTAAGTGTATGAAGAGGATTTAATTTGGCATATTAAAGGTTACAAAGGGTTCGGATAGAGATGTAGAAGCGTGGTCTCTGTGCGCTATGCTTGGCGAAAGGACACCGTGGATCCATTTCCCCAAGTCCAGTCGAAGTCACCGAGGTCCTGGATCCTCGGATACACCTGCTGCAACTCGCTTCCAGTCCTGGCCGTGGACAAAATCCGGCGACGGAGACTCCGACGAGCCGGGCGGCCCGTCTAAATGCGCTCCGTCACGTAAACCTTCGCGGAGGCGGGCGCATTGGACCGCCGCACCGCAAACGTCACGATAATGCCGATGAAGATCAGGGTGATCCCGATAGCACTGGTGATGTAATGCTCGATTAGCTTGTTCTCCTGGCTGCGAAGAGGGAGGAATGAAGTTAATACAAGTCTTCCCCAGACCAAAGTTTAGAACATGATACAGATACACAGAGGGCAATATTCAAGTACATTGTTCTTGAATTGAGAACATTCGTTCTTAAAAACCGTGTAAGTACATTTTGGTATCAATGTTCTGAATATTAGAACGAAACAGTAAGAAAAGAAAAAGTTAAATTAACTGATAAGAATACACCACTGACCGGACTAATAGTTTAGTTGTTAACATATAAATTGTAAATACCGCCATTTTAATTTGATTCAACGACAGTAAAAACATTTTCAACTTCAAAAATTGCGTTGTTTTTAAAAACATTTTCAACTCAGACGAGAACGTTAGAACGTATCTCTGCGTACCGAGTTAAAAATAAATATATCGATTTATAGTTTTTTATTACCGAGGTCTACAGAAATCTTTTGTGTTTTGGTAGAACGAGATTTCTGAACTCTACCCAAGATTAAGGTTCCACAAAACTCGTAGAATAAACAAATTTAAGCGATTATTTAACATTTATCAACATATTGATCCTAAAACCTTGGATTAAAATGTAGAGATCGAAACATGCGGATAGACTGTATCAGCTGGTGATGCTTCGACTTCGACTTCGACGACTTCTTTTCGATAATAATGCAAATTTTGTTTAAAATTTTCCAATTTGTACTTATGGAAAATAAATACATATACATAGAAAATAAATACATAATACATAACCATGACTCTCTCTTGTGCAATCACACTCTTTTAACGACGAAAAGACAGTGAAATTGACAGTGAAAAGACGCTAGAAATTGTGACATGCCTATGTTGAAATCATCACCAAGTTTCATACAAAATCACTAGTGATTAGGCGCTTAGTGATGACTTTTTGGCAGTGATTCAGCTTAAAAGCTATCTTAATTGACTTAAAATCAGATTATAAGGTACATTTGTAGGTATAAAAGGACAATTCATACCTCACGTTCGTCTCATTGACGGTTTCGCGCTCCTTTTCGATCAGTCCCGTGACGGATGTGGCAATGGCCAGCCAGAAGTTGGCTAGGCCCAAACTGGCGTGGATGGGCACCATGGCGGATCGGCAGCTGTAGGTCTTGTTCTCACAGCACAACATCACCAGAAAACTATATAGAAGGGCTGGTTAATATGCTGGATTGGGACACCGTGGCATGGAGACCCACCTGAAGAAGCCGATCACGAACTGGAGCACGAACATGCCCATTGTCACAAGGCCCAGCCACGAGTGGAGGCTGTAGAAGTTAACCTTTTGCAACGCCTCGTGGGAATCGAAGACGGATAGGAAACCCAGGGCGATGCACGGAATGGCGACGGCGTGGAAGAACATGTGGATCAGCTTCACATAGATGTGCTTCACGCACCGGCACAAACGGTAGATCAAGATGGCTAATAGAGGTATTTCGAGTCAGATTAGTACATCCCACACAATAAAGGGGGTCTTACAAAATCCGGACAGAGTCACGAAGCCAGCGATCATCAAGATGGGATGCAGGTTGAACTGCTGCTTGGGACTCTCCGACCAGGCGAATCCGTCCCGGTAGAACATCACCCAGAAGAGGGTCAAGACCAGCACGCCCACCAGGAGGATAGTGGACAGGATGACGATAAGCAAGTACTCGCACCAGGAGCAGCAGTTCCAGGCATTATCCGGATCCTCCTCATAGCGTCTGTAACGAAATTAGAGCCCGGAAAAAGCCATGATAACACTTAATTCAGTACACAATAAATTACTTCTTTTTGCGGCTTTTTATGAAGCTGGGACGACGAAAGATCATGCGGTTTAGTTCATCGATAAAGGGTCCGTCAATTGGTTTCATATTGTTAGGTCTATCTATCACTTATATTACAAAGTTAACAAGGGATTTAGATTAGAATATATGACTTCCTAAGAACAGAGTTGGTCCAAACACAAAGTGGGGAATGTGGGTCGCCCCTCATTAAACACAATTTATGATGGTTCCGGGGGCTGCCTTGGAATTATGGAGATTCTACCAGAGATTCTGAAGAGATTACGCTAATTGTGGGTTGAATGTGCTGCTAATCGGCTTAATTGATAGACAACAGATGGATAGATGGATCTAGTGGAATCACAGAGGATCTAGAAAAACGCAATTATCTAATTTGACTAGCAAATTTTCAATTTTCCTTTGTGAGTAAAGTAGCTCTGGCTTGAAAAGTTCACATTCCGACTCCTTTCTCAAGTTTTCGAAAAAACTTATCACCTTGTCCCTAAATTTTTGCTGCAATTGTTTTCCTTGGTGTAGGTGTATTTTCGGGTGAAGTTTGTCCTAAGTTTTGACAGCTGGGGAAAGGGTAATGAAGTCAAAAGTGTATTGTTTCCACCCAATTGCGGCCTGTCTGTCATATTAATTTCATCACTTGTCGTGCGATCGTATGACATACAATTTCGATGGCTGATGATGAGCGCAATGATCTCACCCACCCGAAAGATACGCAGATACGGATCCATCGTCAGCATAGTGTCTAGTGCAGTGGGAGAAGTCCCACAAAAACACAATGGCCAGCAAACCGAAGCCATCTGTTGATCTGTCGAAAGTAAACAGCCTGCAGAGGAACTGGAGTTGGGGTAATTAGACGCATTGCTGGCCACGAACGAGTTGCTAATCATCGCCAAGTGCAGCTCCTTGGTTTCGTTCGAAATTCCGAAATGCATTGGTGCAACAACGTATCGAGTGTAAACAAACCTATTATTTAAATTAATAGTGCGAGCCCCATGTTGTGATAATGAGAGCCAAAGCGAATCGAGTTACCAGCCATCACTATCATCGCTGCACTCTCGCTTTCACGACACTTGCATCACTGCGAAGATAATGCCATGGGGTGCTCCACTTTACATGCGACACAATCCGCGGAGAGCATCGGATACGGCGGAGCGGGATCGGCGTGGCTGCCAGATCCCAAAGAGCAGAGGCACTTGGAGAAATAGTCATGGCTCATCCGAGATTTATGTGAAATAAAAATTGCGATGCAGTTCGGTATGCAAATGCCTCTTCTTGAGAATCGACCTTTAAAAAGTTTTGCAAGCCTCGCGATTTTAAATTGAAATTAATACAGCAATACAATGACTCTTTAATAAGCACGAAGTTAGGAATTTAGTGTTGTAGGCTGAAGATTATGATAAGATAAGATTATGATCTTTTATTTAAAAACCAATAATTTTCGTATTTATCATTTATTTTTTTCAGTCGCCAGTTTTGAAGATGGGTACACTTTGCTTTCGCCATATTCGCTAAATTGAACTTGAGCTACCACGCTATCACTATAAATTAATAAATTCATAGATCATAGATCAATAGTACATAAGTCTTCGTAAGATTCTCTGTATCTCTTTATCAACCTTTTTTATATTATCAATATAATCACAAATTTATAATTCAGTTTTTGAGTGACTTCAAGTGGAGTCAGATAGGTTATACTTTAAAAGACGTTAACAGATCTCATTTTCAAGTTATGACTAGAATTCCAGATGAGATATATGTTTTTAGGTATAGTCTAATACTTTTCGTTTTGAACGGGATAAATGGAGATCTATGATATTGTTTTTTGCAGTGCATCCGATGGCGGTGTCAATGAACGACTGTCTGCCACAACTTGCACTCCTCCGCCTCGGTGGACGTGGATGTATAATGTGGCTGCATCTGTGGCTGCAGCTGCGTCTGGGTTTGGGTTTGGGATTGGGACTGCGGTTGGGGCAGGCATTTAGCTATCAACACATTTCGGGGGGCGAGGCAAGGGGTATCACTCTAGCTGCAGTGGCTGTTTGCTTTAACACACATTTCACTCGCCGCAGATTGTTGGAAAACAAGCCCACACCAACGGGTGTAAGTGTATCTGTATCTGTATCTTTGGCTGCACATTTGTATCTCTTTCACTTTTCATTTGCCGGCTGCGCTGAGAAATTTTCGCTAAAAGCTTTTCGTTTTATGGAAAACTCGTTTGTTGGCCGCCACCCGTTTGGTGTATTCGAACCTGAACCTGATCATGAACCTCAGTTTGGGGCTCAGTCTGAGCCCGAGTCTTAAAGCCGCGTATTGGTATTTGGCCTAGGTGCAGCGACTCATGGCTAATGGGTCAACGTGGATAAGAGGCTATTGACTCTACAGAGGCACCCACTGCAAATGGGAGGTAAATAAACAGAGAAAGCGCGTCGATGTTGCAGCATAATCTGCAAAATCCTAAAGTCATTTAACAAATGGAAATTAAATGCATAATTTATGCAAATATAAGCTGGGAAAATGAAATATCTTGATTGATGTGATGAGTACTTATGACTTGACATATCATGCAAAGCTACTGAGCTAAGAAAATAAAAGATAGAAAAAAGGAAAACTTTAAATTTTTGTTTCATTTGATTTCGAAACGACTTATAACAACAATATTTATGAAGATACGCAAATGCCTTGAGGAAATGAAGTTAAAAACGATCTGCTTCTCACACAATTATGCGACGGATAAAAAATAAATTTTAAATGAAATTAAGTTCTGAAATATTTATAGCATTTAATTTAAGAAATCCCCACGAAAGTTAAGTTAGCGGCAGAAGTTTGTTCAGTTCGTATGCACATTGTATTTACAATCTGCGAATAGCAAGCAAATGATTTTATATCTTGTGTTGAATTATGTCTAAGCCTCCATCATATTATATCTGTGGACAAGCAAACGCTCCTCAAACCTTGAGTAAATTTAGGGACCTGCTTATCTCAGTCATGTGATGGAGATTATGGTGACCATGGCAGCCAGATGACCGACTGCGAGTGGATCAACAACAAAAAGTACTAATCAGATAGTAGGGAAACCAGAACTCAGGTGAAGGCTGCCATAAAGCAGGCTAATTATGACAGTAGTTGGCCAGCTAGGTTCTCAAAAGTGGAGCAATGCTAACTGGTCGAAAGATGAAAATAGGGAAAACGAAGTGGGAAAGATATAGCGGCAGGAAGCCAGGGCACAATTCAATTAAAGAAACCATCAGATGTAACAAGTAACGAGCTGACGCGGAATGCACAATTAAAAGTCTGCGGATCGAGGCGAATTAAAACATTTGCTGTCGCACGCATGGCTGAAAATCACTCGAATGCTCGAACACACTTCTGTGTATCCTGCGGGTTGATTATGACGAAGTACGAGAACGGCATACTATATGTACTGGTCTGATCCGATCTGGTAGGGGGTTACTTTACAATGCCCAGCAATTGTTTAGAGACGCTGTCGATGTCGCGGCGGTTTTAATTAAAGCGATCTCTCGAGGGAGTGCGGGTATCCAGTCCAGTACAATAATCCGACCCAACCGTACACACATGCCTGAAACTGTATCTTGCAGATACAATCGAATTCGCGCTACAACAACCTGACACGATCATCCAGCGTACCCAAGTACACAGTACGATCGAAGTACTTTTTCTCCACAGGCCACAATTGTTTAAATTGAATTAATATGCCTAAGAACAGCACGCAAATTGTTTATTTTGGGTCTAAAGTCTGGCCTTGGGGGGTGGTTTTGATACTGTTATAGATCGGGGACTTACGCTGTTGTCGTTCCTCCACGCGGCATTTTGGCCAAGTGGCGATCACGCATTTAGCCAAGTGTTGCTATTTGGGCCGAAATTCGTTGGGGTTTTCTGCTTGTTTTGTCCCCGCCACCCACTAGACGTAGAATCGCTGGGCGGTGCGTCACAGATCGGCTCTATATAGCTTTATATATGTGTATCTGGGATGGCCCAACTAAAGGTCGTTTATGTATAGCGCGTAATTGGACTTCTATATCGATTCTGTAAAATGCCACATTCGAGAGACAATTGAAAACCGACGTCTGGCCGTGGGATCGCTAATCGCTAATAGAACTTTTCCAGATTGGATACAGATGCTAATGAAGCTGAATGCGTTAATTTGTCAATCACACGGAGCCAAAGAGCGATCCCAGAACAGTGACGGATTCGGTTCGTTATCTATTCATGTGGGGCCGCAAGTTCACGATGAAATTAATCAAGGTGCCTTCCCCATGGATGCAAATTTCGATTCTCGTCCAACTACGTAGAACAAGACTCGGTTTCTGAGTCAAAGAAAGTGGCAGATCCGCAAGTAGCGTCTAATAAGCATCCAAAAAAATGTAGAAAAGTGGCACACAAGTTCAATATAAACAAAGCACTTTAAATATTCTCTTTTTTCTATGCTTTTGTTTATATTGCTCCTTTTGCTAACGTCGCACTAACACAAACAACCGCACGAAAATCCTCAATTAAATTCACTGAATTTTATTATCAAATGAAGTGTAACAACGAACACGAACGATCAGATCGCGGCGATCAGCTAGATACAAATGAAAATATATTTCAATTTTCTGGCCGAAGCTTTCTGGAACTAAAAGATCGAGCTGGGTTTTAGACCAACTCGTAGCGATACTTGAGCGGAGACACCATCTGATCTAAATGGTTAGCAGGGATCGCAACCACTTGGATATCATTTTATATAGGAACTGAACCGAAGAGAGAACTTGCATAGCAGAGAAGTGAACCATTATGATGGAGGGACATATGAATTTTAAGATGTGTTAATTATTTGTATAAGGTTTGTTGATTATGAAGATTAATGACATGGTGTCTTTCCGCCTCGCCCTTGAATTATGCAACTTGTGGTCTTAAAGGCTGTTGCTTAGGCTTTTTAGATTGGCAGTGTACATAAAGCGTAGAAAAAAGATAGACAAGATGATCAGGTGACTAGAAACTGTCGGGCCAAAAACTCCGGCACTGCGATAAGAAAGTGTTTTTCAAACAAATTAAAAATAAAGTAACACATAAGAAGACAGAAATAGTTCCTAAGCCCCCACCTATAAGCTAATTAATGGGACACCTGTTTGTCAGCAATACTTTGTGACTATAAATAAGTAAGTAAATAGGAGCACCAATCAAAACACCTGACAGCAGCAGCCAGAATCAATCAAATATTTATGGAAGCGGGACTTCCGCTAATTCGAAGCGAAGTACTGGGTCAGCAACTACTCGTGCAGTGGGATAGGGCTATCCACTTCCACATTCATATATGTACCTTATGCTCCATTCCCACTCCCACTCGTCGGTACAGACAACAAACACACCCTGGGACTTTGGGTCATTATTCCGGCTCCTTGGAGCCCATAAGCCAGTGGGTTTTGTGCGGGCAACGCGCCCAAAAATTACTGGAAATCAAATGAAAAGCAAATGAAAATGAAATGAAAACGAGGCGGCGAAAAGGCTGAGTCCCCGGGCAAAGAAGGAAAAATACCAGTAATTACTTGAAGCTTACCGAGCTTCGTGCCAGAAATTGGACAAGGACGGGGCCAAAGGACGCAGGAGATGGAGGATTCCGGGCGGAATGTTTACGGCCAGTTACTATGTGAGTTTCGCGCACGCGATCAACTGTTGAATTTGTGGGTGTACGGGTTTCAGGAAGGATGTGCCGGGGTTTTGTGTGATTTGCGACGAGGTCGCATTAAAATAAAATTTACGACTTTCGAAGATACGTGAATTAGGAAATTGGCGCGTAAAAATAACCCCGAGTAGTGGCTAGTACCCCTTTCCACCTTACCACCTTTAAAGGGTGTGTAGGCGTCGACATTTGTTGTCCTTCGTTATTCTTAATTAGTCTTTGGGGTAATTCCTAACGTGCCCGTGTCCTATTCCATGTAAATGTTACACATACACCGCGTGATGCCATTAAAATCGATTAAAGGCATAGTACGGATGCCTCAGTCGGCTTTGTTTTCCATATCTTTAGTTACAGGTTCCGACTGCCGTCTGAGCATCGGAGATGAGCAAGGCCAATTGCCGGCTAGACAAGAGTTCCAAATTGGCCTCCGGGGAATTGGACTCTTCGTTCTCCAAGTGCCAGAGTGCCTGCCTCGAATTTGCCATGCATAAGTGACACAATTTACCTAAATATTGATAAACAAATTTGCTGGGGAATCTGCTGACTAAATTGTGTTGATTAGCTGGAAATGGGGGATTGATTGGGCAGGCGAGAAGGATTCTGGTGAAAAGCGGTTTATACTTGAGTCTCAATAAATATAAGGGACTTAGATTTTAGGCACGAAAAGTATTGCAAAAGTACTAAAATGGGATTAAAAATCAAAGCAATTCTCGGTTTGCTACGAACTAAAGAGTGTCTAAATCTAATTTGCTTATGGCCTCTGCTTTAAAATAAATAAAGATAAATAAGCAATAAAAAAATATATAAATATTTTTAAATTATTCTTGTAATAGCTCAACTGAAACATCTTGCACTTATATTTAAATATTTCTAGTACTTAAATCAACTGAATTTACACCCATTTAAGGGCTATTTTTGGCTTGTGGGAAATCTGAACTCACTTCTCATCTGGCGGCGGGGGCATCTCGATGCCATTGGGAGTTCCCGGGGGCGACTTCTCGCTGATCCTGTCCATAGCCTCCTCCATCGGCGGCAGTGGGCTCACCGAGTTCGTGTCCATGTGAAAGCAATCAATTTTGATGCCGCTGCTCTTTCACTGCATTGCGAGGAGAGAAACATTTATGAGGCTCGGCATTTAAATGTGGCATTTTAATAGAGAGAACAACAGAAAGCAGCAGGATTCCGATTCCGCATCCGCAACTCCACATACTCGTAATATGGGGGTGTAGGTCTCATCTGGTGATGAATGGCGGCGCCGCTATGTGTCTGAATACATATGGGCCTTTGAATTGGGGGGAACCAAACATAATAAGCGAGAAAGCCGCTTTTCATTTGGTGGAGAACGGGAAGTGGAAATGGCTTTTGGCATTTATTTTTGGCGACTCCACAAGGTGGCAAAAGTGCAGCGTCAACTGAAGTCCAGGGCATTGCACTTGGCTCGCTCTCTGTTTTGGTTTCAGACTCTTTTTTCCGACTTTATTCTTTTTTTCGCCGCCTCTGCCATGTGTGAAATTGGCTCATCACACGTCCGAATGCGTTCCGCAGAGAGCGCCAATTTCCGATTCACGTCCCCGTCAAGTTGAAGATATTCCAGATAGTTCACATACCCCTACTCAGGCTGTTTGTGTGGGTTCCCTTCCCTATCCCATTTCTCATTTCTCCCACCAATCAATTATTATCGGACGTTCTAGTTCTTGGGGGTTCATTGAACCCGCACGGAGACACTTGATGGACACATCAATGCCTGGCATTTGCTGATGCCGAAGCCAACTTCCTTTTCCCAGTCAACCAGTCAACCGACAACCCCAATACGCCCCTCCATTCCGAAATTCCTGCGAATCGTTTGCATAGCTCTCTATCCCTAACCCCACACATGTGTCCAGTTCCCACGGACTGGACGTTGGGGATTGACATTCCCTTCGCCTGGATTATGTTGATTATACAGGTCCCAGCTTAGGGGTATTATTAGCAAATGAGACAAAGACAATTTCGGATTGTGGGTGCATTTAGTTCTGTTCGGATTGAAATCGGCTTAGTCTCTTTCCCTAAGTCATTTGTTATACTATTTTGTTAAACAACAAAGAAGACACTTTAAAGTTTGGATTTATTTAAATAAATAAAAGTTAATTCTATCTGTGCTTTATCGTAATAAACAACAAAGCAAATAGCAGCCTAAGCCGTTTTTTTTTACGGGAGGATGTAGACGTCCGTTACAATAAGCTGTCTTTTAAACTGAGCTCGCAAACGGTATTGAAACAGACGTACGACTACAGTGATGCTGATCAAGAATTTCAATACCTTTGCTCAACTTATAAGTTGAGCAAAGGTATTGAAATTCTAAAAGTATAATAAGGTAATAGATAAGCGTTTTTGGAAATTAGGAAGGTCACCTAAATAGGTATAAGATTTTATCTTATTTTAATGCTAGCAATGGATTTATATTTATGTTCTTATAGCGCTGGTATTTATCATTCTATTGGACTTGGCATTTACTTTTATGAAAACATGTTTTAAGTCTAGCGAAATTGATTTGTATGATTTAAATAGTAATGTGTCTCTATTATTTGTGCATTAATATCAACTAAAATACTTGCTGCAGGGGATACACTCACTATGCATTTTCCTTTAGATTTAAGACCTTGTTTTTCCCAGAGGGCAGACCTACTTCCCAAGCCTGAATCGCATTGGGCTACTTTTTGGAGAGGAAGCTGGACATTATGCAATCCCACTATCCCGCAGCTGCTGACGCTGCCCATATCTGCGCCAAGTCGAGGGAAGAAACAAAGCGAGCGGCCAAAAAACCACTCACAAAAGAAGGCCCCCGAATATTTCGAGGCCCGGATATGCAGCGACTTGTGCAGAGAGATTGTCAATAAAGGGAAATGCAGGAATCGGGGCTTCGGCGGGAGGGGGAATGCAACCCTAGTCTCTCCGCAATAGACATCCTTTTTGTGGCATAGACTTAATAATCCGATTTGGGTCCACTGAGTTCTGTTTTTTTTATGGCCTCTTATAAGAATCCAGCTAGCAAAGCGGAAACGGAAACGATGCTGCGGCCGTTGTTTGTGCCACTCTCGATTTACTGTCTTTGTAAGAGTGAACCTACCCCAAGTTACTTTGGCGTGTGTGCGGTGTCAAAAACCCTTTTCTATGAAAACTTAATTACTCTATTATGCACAAACTCTCCGCAAGTGGTGTATATGCTTAATTAGATTTGTGGCCGCTTCAACGAGCTGGAATTTAACAATTTTCCACAATTAATTCATCTGCCCGAACGCGAACACGAGTTCAACCCTCCTCCGGTGGAGATGTAAAGATGGGGAGATGGCGTGGACCGAAAGGGAGCTGATGGATGATGGAAAATCCGCAAACAAGCCGGCACGGAACACGCACCGCACTCTGAAACAATAACCGAACTCCGCGAACGTCTGTTTCTTTGGCGAGTCGAAAATGTTTTGAAATCACAATCGCAACGTAAGTGTCAGCAAAACGTAAGCCACCGTAAGTTTCTCTCTCCGAGAGAGCAGCAGAGAGCAGCGAACGAACTGACTACATGGCGCTGGGAAAATTGGTCGGCATTGCTATAATGGTGCTATAATCGAGCTTCGTGTCTTGTATCTTCGTGTAAAATACGGTCGGTCTACATAGTTTATGGCAGATACTTGTAGAGTGGAATGAAATATACACTCCAGAGTATAGCCGAGTACCTCGACTATCAGATACCCGTTACTCAGCTAATGGGACCAAAGGGAAATGGAGATATGCAAGCAGCAAAGCGAGACTGAAATGCGCCACCTACCGGCGGTAAACCGATTTAAGCGTTATGGGCGTTACAGTGGGCGTGGCATTTTTTTTGGATCAATCGATAGGTATTGGCGAGACCAATACATTTCAGTTATAATTTTTTATCTAGCATGAAAATTGTGCGCGTCACAGGCTTGGGCGGTTTGTGGGCGTTGAAGTTGGCGTGGCAAACTATCAATCGATAGGTATTGACGAGACCAATACATATCAGATAAAATTTTTATTCTAGCATCAAAACTGTAGGTGCCACAGTTTTGGGCGGTTTGTGGGCGTAAGAGTGGGCGTGGCACTTTGCTGAAACAAACTTGCGCTGCGTAAGAAGCTCAGGAATCTGCACGCCAAATCTCAATAGCCTAGCTCTTATAGTTTCCGAGACCTCAGCGTCCATCCGGACGGACAGACGGACATGGCTAGATCGACTCGGCTAGTGATCCTGATCAAGAATATATATTCTTTATGAAGTCGGAAACGCTTCCTTCTTCCTGTTACATACTTTCCGACGAATCTAGTATACCCTTTTACTCTACGAGTAACGGGTATAATAAATGTGTTCGATTCTAATGGGCTCACATTAAACATTGTCTTAGTTAAGTGAAGAACTTTATTAAATCTTTTAGGTTTATAAATCTTTCGTAAAGGCATAGAAACTTATACCAAGCTCACCTAGTTTATTTCGAAAGATCTGTAAGCTTCATAATTACCAACGTTTTGTTTGTCATTTATGTAATAGTCAGTTTTATTGTACTATTTTAAAGACTACATAAATCAAATGTATTTAGAGTTGATCTTTACCAACTTATTAAATTTATAAGGACTGGATTTATCAAAACATCAATTACTGATATACATTAGTGTTAAGAAACATCTATAAACCACATAGAAATACCTTTTAAAACTTGGCATTGAACATTGAATTATTATAAATGCTCTTGCAGATCCTTATAAACGATGTAATTGTTACATAAAAACCGTACAATATTGGTTTTACGAATGCAAACTTTGAAGTCCATTGCAAATCCTTCACCTTGAAAGCAATTCAGACCTTTTAAACCAATTAAGTAAAAATGTTTATTTTGTGTTTTTCAGTTAACTAGGTATATATTAAACATCAATCAAGTATGTCTGCGCATAGCTCGATAATTAATACACTTACAAACGCATACAAATATCAATTGACAAGTACGAATGCAATACATTTAGGCGGGTCACAGACCCCAATTTGTGGGTTAGTAGATATTAGATTATTGTCATTGTTTCGTAGGATACCCTGGAATATTGAGGCTAACTAAGCACTACTAAGTACAAGTACAAATGCCGCTCGTGCAGCGGATCCTGCTCGGAGGACCTCGACTTGCACGTGGGATGACTACTACAAATGATATAGGACTAACCGACCAGCGCGATTTGGGTACTCTTAACTTTAATCTAATACGTCATATATAAACTAAAAGGTTGTGCGAATAATTTAGTCGGAGAGATTCTGCGGGGATCCTCGATCTCTGGGCGCTTATAATCCCGGCTTGGTTTTGTCATCGATGCTGCTGGCGCTGCCGGCGCTCGCCGTGCTTCCCGCGTCCGATGGCACCGGGCTGGATCGCCCTGATCCCGCCCTCGATCCGGATTCCGCGGGCGTGGGAATGGGACTGGTGGCCGGACTGGTCTCCAGGTCGCTCGTGCTGCAGATTTCCTGGAAAGTGAGATTGGAATTCAGCTTGGGCTTTTGAACAATCTGGCTTGGCAGGGCCATTTTCTTCGGACTCGAGCATGGACTTGAACTGACCTCATCCGCCTGTGTCTTGGTAGTAACCGCCTCGGGCTGGCACTCCTCGTTGGGCTGGTCGACCTTCTCCGCCCAGGAGCGCAGGAACTCCACCACGTGGCTGTGCCCGAAGTTCTCGGCTTCATCCACGGGCAGGTTGCCCCAACGGTCCTTGGGGTTGTGGGGAACGTGGCACTGCTCCAACAGGAACTTGACGCACTCCAGGTGACCCTCGGAGGCGGCCAGATGCAGGGCTGTGCGACCATCGTAGTCCGCCAGGGTGATGTCCATCCCGGAGAGGCGATGGCGACGCAAGGCCGTCACATCTCCGCTGGCAGCTGAGAAGAGCAGATTCACAATGGACAGACCCTTGGTCTCGTAGCGGTGCTTTCGCGGATCCTTCTTGTTGGACAGATGCTTCAGGTTGTCGTAGCGATGGAAGTTGAACATGGAGACCAGCTCCTCGCAGAACTGCAGTCCCCGCACCGTGTTGCCCAGGTGGTCCAGGGGCGGGGACCAGGCAAAGATGCCCATCACGTTGGGGATGACCAGCATCATGCCGCCGCTCACTCCGGACTTGGCCGGCAGACCCACCTTGAAGGCGAACTGACCGGAGTAGTCGTATGTGCCGCAGGAGTGCATGATCGAGAGCACATCCCGGATTACTTCCGGCCGGAACACCTTCTCCTCGGTGGTGGGACAGATGCCTCCGTTGGCCAGACTGGCGGCGATCACGGACATGGCCTCGCAGTTGGTCTCCATGGAGCAGCACTGAAAGTAGAAGTCCATCACCTCCTTCAGGTTGGTGCGCTTGGGGAAGCACTTGTTCTCGCGCATGTAGAAGCCCAGGGCGTAGTTCCGGTCGGCTGCCTCCCGCTCGGACAGGAACACGGCGTTGTTGAAGCCGATGTACTCCCCGCCGGACAGCCGCTTGAACCAGGACATGGTGTAGTCGAAGATCTCCGCGGAGGTCATATCGGGCTTGACCAGAGCGTTCATCAGGGAACAGGTGAGGATGGCCCCAGCGTTGATCATCGGATTGTGCGGTTTCTCTGTGGAGAATTAGAAAAACATAAATAAAGCAACTCTTGCTCACTAGCTTAGCCTAACTTATTAAATAAAAACTGGCAAATGTTTTACTTCATTGCAAATACATTTATAAAATACTGGAAATATATTTTAAAATTTTTTAGTCCGCGCTATTTAAAGTTAAAAGGTTTTTATAGTTAATAAAAAAGGTATATTAAAAAAGTATATAGAGAGAGAAGAGGAATGAACATATCACAGGATCTAGTTGGTCTAAAATGTGGTTTCTTTTTCTTAAAACATGAAAAGGAATAGGCTTTTTTTGAATATCTAAAAATCCTATTCTAAGCATTAGATTCTAAGCGATTTTTGTTTAAAAATAAATTGTTCTTCTAAATTCAAATTTAGATTTAAGCCTAATCAAATTGTGATTTGTATAAATATTGGTACCTGACCAAAGTTTGCTTCGATTCGGGTGTTACTGCCCCGATTTCTAGATATTAGGTTGGATTCTAAAACAAAGATGCATACACGTATGAAACTATACTCTCGAACAATTTCTTCTATTATTACTATTACTGTTTCTTCTATTATCTACTTCTAAAGTGAGAGTTCGTTGTACAAGTTTGTTTATAATTGGTAAGTTCCCTGTTCCCACTCACTGTTCTGATCCAGGACGAGCTCATTGAAGTTCCTGCCACTGGGCTCCTGGCCCACATACGAGTGCACCACCTTGGGCCCCAGCTTCTCCAGGGCAATGGCATAGGTGAGGGGCTTGCTGCAGCTCTGGAGGGTGAAGGGCACCTCCACATCGCCGATGGAGAAGCGCTGACCATCGATGGTGCAGATGCTCAGACCCCAGGAGTCAGGATTATAGCGAGACAGCTGCGGAATATAGTCGGCCAACTTGCCCAGAGTGTTCGTCTTGCAGCGGTTGTAGATGTCCTCGATGTCCTTGACGAAACTCGTAAAGTCGGGGATCACAAACTGCTGCCGGAAGGCCTTGGCGATCAGGACGATATTGGGGGCCACCACTCTGAAAAAGGCAGAGATGTGATGATGTGATCGAAATAACCCTGGCCGAAACTTACGCCTTGAAAGTCTCCCGATTGAGGTGCTGAGTCTCCGCCGAAGAACCCGTCTCGTAATTGTTCAACTTATGCACTTTCTTCAAGTTGTCCATCAGTTCCCGCACCCTCGGATCGTTCCTGCGGATGCCAGTGGTCTTCAGTCCGGCCAGGAACTTGCCCATCGAGATGAGGCCCGTCTCCTCGCTGGCAAACATGTCGAATAGGACATCCTCCGCGTTTCGCTGCTCCTGCTCCCGATGGCTGTGAATAGAACAACAACCAGTTAACACGCTGAAATTAGCGAAATAGTTTCGAAGCCACAGAAAAGCAATTGGGTTTAGGGCACCTGCTAATTGAGCGGCGATCCCCGACTGAATTTTAGCATGCGTGTGTGGAAAAGCAAGACAAAAATCACAGAAAATATATAGCACTACTTCTACGGGGGGTTTGGCTTAGTGGCGTAAAAAGGGGATTTAAGAGGGGTTTGTCTTTGGCCAACTGGCGCTGAGCTCCATGTGCTAATTGGCTCACAGACATCTAATGCAGCGCGGCCAAACAAAAACTGCCAAGATCCAGTTGGGCCTTTCTAAATATAGATATTCCTCCATTTCTGGCTGATTTGATTCATTTGGATGCTTTTCGGAACTATCAATTCGGGAAATCATTTCGCGCAGACTTCAATTAACTCCAATTAGTTGAGTTGGGCTTGATTAAGAGATCGTTTGGGTTATGGTTCATAGCTTGGCAACTAAAACTCAACTAAAATTCTACTGGGAAGGGGGCACAAGAACAGTTCAATCGGTTACTCACGGCCGCATCGAATAGTGGCGTCGCTGACTGCTAAAAGAGTGATAAACAGGATGATCAGACAGCAATTGTTAGTTAGATTTCCATATGTCGACCATAAGGAGCGTGTAATGAGCGTCAATCAACGCAATTTTCGTATTATTGGAGGTTTTTGGGGTGTGTCATATAGATAAAGGGGCGTGTAATGTGCACAGTCTATTTTTACGATCCACTCTATACTATACGTACATACTCGTTTTGTCCCTGCCCCTGACTGTGTGTTTGGGTTGCCTTTCCGGCACTATTTTTACCTGATTATCGCGGAAATAGTACGCACTATAGTGCCTCGCCGATTCTGCAGTGAGATGCCCTCGATTATTTCCTCGATGATGGCCGCCGTCTCCGTGGTTTCCTGCTCCTTGCCCCTGCGGTAGTTCTCCTCCCGCTCCTTGGTCTCCCCGTCCTCGCTCTGCCGCTTCAGGGCCTCCATTTCACTTGTTTGCACCATCCCGGCGTATACGTGATATTCGAGGGGTTCAGTCGGTTTCGCCTTGTATCAGGGTCTATTTTATTTCTACTGGCTCTCGAACTCGGATCGCCTTGACTTGAGCGCTGAGCTGTTGCAAGTTTAATGGGAACACCAGTAAGCGCGCCGGCATTTTATACATTAGCGGAAAGTGTGACTTTTGCTGCTGCTCCCAGCGAACGGAGCACTTAGATAGCCGCACGGATAGACGACCGGAGATCGGAGGCCGGAGAGCGGTGGGTGCTGAGCAGGGCACCACGGAGAGCGGAGTCGGAATGTGCTAATTTCTAAATCATGTTATTGCCAATAAAATAAATTAATTAACTCCTTTTGCTCTATACAAACCCCGGCTGGTACACAAAAACCCACACGAGCTCACACAACCGCAGAGTAGATATGGCTGGATTTATGGCATTATAATGGCACTGGGCATTTTCTGGCCCCTATAGAGCAGCTATTCACATGGGCAGCACTTCGGCACCGATAAGGAGGACAACGTCACGCGACGGAACCCCTTTCCTTCTTCTTTATTTCTTGGTTCCGATAAGGAGGTGGGCACGTCTCCGGATGATTCACAATTACCTGATATACTTCGTTATCACCTTGATGAACGTCTCCTTCTGGCTTTTGGTGCAGAGTCCGGCGACCATTTCGGCTATGATTCCGGCGTCGATAAGATCCGCATCATCCTGAACCCGTTCCTTGCCCCCATCAGTGCCGGACAGGGGTTCTTCGACAGGAACTTCCGCCTTCTGCTCCGCCTCCTTGACGGCGTTTCGCTTGACCAGTTCTATCAGCTCCTCCCCGGTCATGGACTTCAGGTCGTCCACTATCTTCTGCCGGATGCTGTCCTTGAACTGGGCCGCCTCCTCGGCGGTGTATCCGTCCAGCGGGAGAGGTGCCCTCTCGGTGGCATATTGCAGCAGGTTCCAACTACGATCGCCCATCATTTCGATGATATGATAGATAAAATCCTGATTTTTCACTGTGCAAACTTGCGGCCCGTCACCGCCGAAATGAGCCCATTCGACGAACGGCCAATGGTTTTATAGTTCGCCAACATTATATGTACATACATCAGAGCCAATACACACATAGTATAATTCAGCAGACCCAAAAAGAGTGAGCGAATTCGATTTTTATCTTCGTTTAATAAACGTATGTTAATTTATTTTTATGCGCTGGCGATTGCCGGCAATTAGCGCTTGCTTTCTGGGCAGATACCTCCCTTTGGAGCACCCAGCCACATTGCCCCTAAATGCTTAAAACAAAAGGAGAGCCCACAAAATATTTACCCCAAAAGTGCCATCAAAATATTTTCGCCATTTCTTTGGACTTTGGCAGAGATTGTTAATTGTGTGTGTCAACGGTTTGGGGCGGTTGTTTTCAAAACAATATTTTCCGAACTAAGAATAGCACTGTAAGCTGCAGCGGATCTAAAAATGGATTATTGGCATATGAAATGTGGCCTGGTAGCAGGGAACTTTGTTGACCCGACTGATTCTGGCCACGTGGTAAATAGTTGGGAATCGCAATCACAGACGGGGCAGGTGCAAATGAGTGGGCAAATATTTTGTAATCCCAACAATTAGTGACTGGTGCATTTGTGCTCTGATTTGCATTGTTTCCAGGTGTTAGGTGACAGTAAAGATGGGAAAGGATCGGATCGTGTACTCACAGTTTGGCATTATCCTCTTTGGTCTTTGGAGTGGAACTGGTGTCGTAGAAGGACAACTTCCGATTGGCGAACACCAAGTTCAACAGCGGTGGAGCGCGCAGTTTCTTCTGAAATGGACAAACAATGGGTTGAGTATTACGGCTCTAGTTCAGGTCAGGAATTCCCAGTTAGAGTCACGTATTCCAAGTTATGTCAAGTGCCAACCATACGGCACGTACTAGCATATTTTAAAGGTATGTCCAATGTATACCGCAACTGGATCGAAGTGGAAATAATGGCCAAATGCCGTATACGAGCACCTTTTATAGTAAGAAGGGCTGGTCTATCCAAACTTTATTGCAATCCCCAAAACTCGGCAACACTTTCAAAGCTTACAAGGATGGTGATAACTATCATACTGCTTTGGCTTTTCTCTTTTTAATATTTCCCTAATATTTGCAATGCAATCTTCCAGCACATTTTTAATTTGGAAAATATTCTCATCATATTTACACACTGTTCCCAGCCTACTAACATTTTCGTACCAGCTTTATTTACGTTAATGGAAAAGTGTAATCACTCATTAATGTAACCGAATACTTTAGGACCTGCCTTGAGTCCTAAGTACAATTGGATTGGATTACCTAGCGCATGACGCCAGCGGAACGGATGTCTCTGTACTTTTCCTCATTTCCTTTCATTTGTAATTGCGGACAATACATTTCCTTTACTAGGAATAGCAAGCTCCACAAGTATTGCTCTTCTCCTGATTAAAACAAGCCAATATTGACTTTGCGATTTAAATGGAAACAAAATGTTTGAATTATCTGTTTTCAATGCTAAGCTCTTTTCGCACTCGCTGCTTATTTGTATATTATTAAATACATATTAAAGCGAAAGAAAGTCATGTGAGGGGGGATATATCGTACAATAACAACTCAGGTGCGGCATACAAGTGAAAAAGAATATAATATTTGCCAAACAAGTTTTCGTTCAAGGGGCCTGTCACCATTAGCGTGGGACTTTGGCACCTTTTAAATTGGGATACGAAGAGCTGACGAACCTTTGACGCACAACTCGCACGGAAATGCAGAGATTACTTTCGCAGAGAAAAAGAGAAAATTATTCAATAGAAATGAAGGAGCTACAGTATCTCGTGCACAAAAAATACCATTATTGTGTCACCTCCTACAACTTCAGCTCGATTATATCAATGTATTACGAAATACATTTGTATTAATCTACTGTCTTTCCATAAAAAAACGTCGCTTTCGTTTTTCACGCAACTAAAGCTTTAATTAATTTAATTGTAAATCAATAAGGTTGTCTGAATGTAATTTTTCGTTGCAACTGGTAGTCCCCAAATATTATCATCTTAATGAAGACTGAAACATTATAGATTAAATTGACGGGTTCTAACTACAATTAGGTTGGAAGTTGGGGCCTCCGAAAAAGCATTACGTATTAGCAGCTGTGTGTATAAAATACATTTAATGAGTGTTTCTTACCATATATATTTTATAGAACGAACTTTATTTTATCTACGAATTTCTTATCCAACATAACATCTCTCTCGAAATCGAGCTGATTTGTTCAAAGTTTTTAAAAATGTTTCGCAGTTTATCAAAAGAGCAAGAGAGTATCCAAATTTTGAATTTATGAAATCAGAGAACTACTTAACACTCTTGTTCTCTTTCCTACTCTTCACTATTCACATGTTAGAAGTGAAGGGGCTTGGTTTTAGTGTTGTGGCACCTAAAATATTAATACGAACATTCGCGCGTATGCAAAATATTTATGGCTGTGTGCTCTTTCATTTCTCCCATGGCAACGAAAAATGGCAAAAACAATTTCGACTAGTGATGGACTTTTGCCAAATCTTAGCTAGCTTAATTTCAATCCATAATTTTTTCCATATGAAATACCTCTGATTTGAGTTTGTGCTTTAATATACTTATATGTTTTTTGTGGTTGCCATGCTCACGTTTACACTATTTATTTTCGGGTGACAGTTTCGCGTGACTTTAACACCCGAGAGTCTGTGAATCACATACACATTAAAAAATTCCTCAAAGTTGTATTGGTGGAATAATTGTTTAAACATATGTGCTATAGGTGCATTTTTTAGTTGTCTACGAATATTAACCGAATTTATATCTAGCGGATATTATACAAAATAATCTCCTTAGACATGGCGGCTTAGCATTTTTATGAGGACATCATAATACGATATTTTTAACAAAACACTATGCGGTTTTAAAATAACAGGGATATTTTTAGCTATCAACATAACATAAATCATATTTTAATGCTGATAAGTTTTTTAGTTCAACGGATAAGATAAACACTTTCTTGAAGGAAAAAACTCATATATTTAAAAATTTGTATGGTAAAACGAATCTATAATTTACTATTTTTTTCTGCGTGCAGTGTACACTTTTTTATGGACCAACATTCTTGCTGGTGTTTCACGAGCGAAAAAATGAATAATAAAAAGAAGATTTTGTATAACAATTTCGATCCCCCTCCCAATCTCGCAATCAGTGTTTCAATGTCTCGGTCAGCGTCTCGCCGCCGTCTGATTTTTGGACATTTTAATATACTTGTTGACAACCAGTACTATTATTTTGGGAGTTTCACATGTCACATGTGGTTTCGGGGATTAAGGATTGGTGTGTCAGTTGATTTTCACCTGATTAGCACCTATTTCCCCAAATTTGTCATGATAATTTCGCAATTAATTTGCCCGGTAGTCTAGTCGCCGCAATCCCAGATGCGATAAGATAGGCCACATTATCTTTTTTGGGGAGAGACAGGACACAGTGGGTGTGTTATCTGGATATTGCGTCAGTCACGCTGCGCTGGGCATTTATCTAATTAAACTAATGCCCCGGCGTCTTCTTTTTAAAATATTGCGTTGTCAGGCTGAATGAAAGTCATATGCCCTTACGTGCCTAAAACCAGATCCGATATCTCCCAATTGTTTAGTTTTTGAATCTATTTTTGGATCTCTGCAAATACTTTGTTTTTCCGCCAGCATTTTGTTTTTCCACATCTGTGCGGATTATGCGTACACTTCGGTGATATCACATGAAAAATCAATAGCCGGGCGAAATTAAGGCCCAAAAATGTACACAGTCAGCTGTTTTGTGACTCAACCCCCATTCATAATCCCGTCGCGGAACTCACCTCTTTGCATATTTTCTGCTGCAGCTGTTTGCCCGTGTGTCCGAACTTGGCGCGCTTCGAGAGATCCGTCTCCTGGTCCAACAGCTCCGCGGGCTCGGCGGCGGAGGCCTTGGCACGATGCTGGTGGTGGACCAACACCTGTCCCTGGGTCGTCAGCAGACGAAGGTTGCGACCGGCTAGCGAGGGAACACCTTTAAGCATTATCACAATCACTGACTCGGCTGATTTGGTTGCCCTAATGACGAAGCTGTCTCTCTGATTCTCTGATTCTCGGATCCGGATTATCGGATGCCCAACAGGGGTAAACTTAGTGCTCGTACTTGGTGTCTGGGTCTTGACTTGCGGGCTTCGTTCACGTTGCGTATACGCTCCGTTGTCTGCACATGCGTTCTGTTTTACCAATCGCTGGGAACTAAAAGCCGAAACCAGAAGCCCATAATCAGCTCAGCGCTGCCTCAAAATCGCTGGCAGCGAAAAAGCAGCGACGATTACTTCTTCGGTCAGTGAGTGAGCATAACCGGGAGCTCTCTTTTCCTTTCCTCTGGGGGAGCGTTCAAGACTCTTCCAGCGGTGGTATTTCTCTTTGATGTGAGTGGGCGATGACGTTTCTAGGGGCTCGTCTAAGCTAGTGACGTCACTTAAAGAATTGTGTTAAGTGCGTCAGAACACTGAGAGTAAAAATAGGAAAATTTATAGAAAATTTCAAATTTGTTCAGTTCGGGTCTATCCATATATTATAAAATTAAATGGGGGTGGGGTTCAGACATATTTTTACTCCTGCGAAAAATATTTATTTTATTTTTTACATAAATGGTTTTCATTTTGTCAAAAATAAGTAAAACTATGTGTGGACAGTCCTTTACGTGGAATATTTTGGTTATATCAGGGCCTAAAGTATTTTCAGCTTTAAAAATTGAAGACAAACAAAATGGGGACAATACAACTTAGTTATTTATTATAATATTAACTAATTTAATTATTTGATAAAATTAAAAAAACCTTATTTTTAAAAAACTGAAAATAAATTTTCTAACATTGATACTATATATGCTGACAAATTATTTAATATAGTCCAAATGTTACGAAGAGTACTTTTTAAATTTGATCCCTAGCTGAATTTAAATTTGGTTTATCTATAAATTCAGAAAATAACCAGAAGGGAAACAATACAAAAAATTATTTTTAGTGTACAAACTTTATTCAATATTACGTAGACCACTTAACAATGAAGAGGGTAAACAGCTCAGTCGCAATGGGGCATCACATTGAAGAGGGCCGACATCAGCTGGAGATAGTCCTCTTCCACCATCTGAACCTGCGACAATTCAGAATATCCATTCTCCGAGGGCGGGGGAAAGAACTGCAGGTCAATGGCAGCCAATTCGTCCTCTAGGAAGGCCTCGCCTGCCTGCTGAGCGGGATACAAACGCTTCCGGCTATCCCTGGCATCCAAAGTCGAGGACATGGCTGCACCTTGAGGTGCCGCTATGGGGCTCATTTCGCTGCTCATGTCGAAGTTGTGTGGCGGAGGAGTGCGTTGCTGTTGCTGTAGGTGCAGTCTGCGAACCACATTAACTCGCAGCTCGTTAGTAGTTGCGTTGCTGCGGCGCACAATGTCCGAGCTCCGGGTTGAACTGGAGGAACCCCTCGCTGGATCGGAGAACTTGACCTTGTAGTGCCCGTGCTTGCGTCGTAGCCACGGACTCCGGTTTTCCTTGTAATCCGATATCACCTTGCGGCGCACGAATTCATTGAAGATCACCAGCTCGTTGCTTATGTCCCGGCGCACGATTTGTTTCCAGCGAGTTTCCAGATTTGGGGAGCGTATTATATAGATGGCCTGCGAAGCCACCAGCATGAGCAGGTGCTCCAATGCCAGCAGACAAAGCTGACTATCCATGTTGGAGAGCAACTCACTGGCTGGACAGCTGACGGACGAAATTGAGACGGTGGACAGAGATTTGGAGAAGGTGCGATTGGTCTGGTTGCCTACACAGATGTCTGCATCATCGTTGTCCCCGGACTGCTCCACAGTGGGAAGGGAATTAAGGGGTACCTCATTGAAGCCATGATTTTGCTGCAGAAATAATAGTATGAGTTGAAGGTACAACTCACTGCAATTTCACGTCTACATACCATATTTAAAGCCTTCACGTATATGTTAACCAAGTTGAGGATGATTCCAAATGTGAGCGTCACATTCTCTTCGTTCAACTTGGGTGCTCCAAACTTCACATCTAACAGTGCTGAGTGCTTGGAAGGGTCATATACACTGCAGCACAATAACTCCATCAAATCAGGGCTGAATCTCAACAAGGACTTTACGCAGTAAATAATAATATCAGTGAGGCTATAACAAGATAAGTAAGAATATTGAAAAATGTATTACATAAAGTTTTAAAGTGAAACTTACTCATTGCAGGCAGAAATGATTTCATCATCAATTGTTATAGCGTCGGTGCTGCGCAGGATTTCCAGCTGCGAGCGTCGACCAGCCAGGAGACACTTCAGGTTTCTTTGCTGATGGAACAATGATGAGCAGTGACACAAAAGGCTCTGTACTGCACGCTGTAGATCGAAAATCAAAGATTAAAATCTTAATCAGACGATCCGTCATTATTGAACTCACCATTATATTAGCGAGCGATATATCGTTGTCTTGTTTCCACTCTTTGTGGTGTTCCGTAAGACTGGCCACCAAGGTAACAGCTGCTTTTATTAGTTGCATGGCTGCCGGTTCTAAAGATTGTTTGCTCAGTAGCAAAGCATCCTCCAGAAAGACAGCGTGAATACCCACAAACTGGAAAGCTTCTTGGAGGAAGCATCTCTTGTGCTTTTCGTAGATGATAGTAACGAGCTCGATACCCCTAGCGTACACAGGCCACCACTGCTCCACGGTCCAGCGCTCTACATCACCCGCCGCCGGCTTAGTGAACTCATACTTGGACTGCAGAAGTTCCCTCGGCGGAAGCAGTTTCAGCCACAAGTGCTCTCCCACATCGCAGTGCAGGAACTCCACGGAGCAGTGGCCCTTGGCGAACACGATTAAGACATCCAGGAGCTGGACACTAAGAACCTGTTTGCTAAACAAGGGCAGTGTTTTGGAGACGCAGCGCACGAGCCGTTGAAATAGACGAACTGACACAAAAGGCAGATCCCAATTTCCGGGACCATCGTTATGGAAAATGGTGGCCACAGCCTTTAGTAGATTGAGGCACAGGATCAGTGAGTTGGTGGAAGCCTTACTGTCTGAATTGTCCAAACTATTCAAGGATTCTGTTTTTTCCATGTTTACCGAGTTCTCCATGTGCTGAAGCTCGCTGCAAATGATGCTTACGACGGAGTTAAGGAAACGAAGGGCGATAGACGAGTCCCGGATAAGCAGATCGGCGTAAAGATGAGTGCATTTGGTCACAATGGCCAAGCATGCTTCTTTGGCCCTTACATGCTGATCCTCGTAGCAGGAGCAAATGCGATTCATGAGCTGCAACAGCAGCTCCATCAGTTCCTGCTCCTCCTCCACGCTGTTCGTGTAGGAGTGCTTAAATTGGAGTAGAAGGAACACGTACAGTTCGGCCAGTATGATAAAGGGACGCATGTCCTCGAGATAGTGTGAGCGATCGACCAAAACTTTTAGGCACTTCTGGGCCATCAGCTTGAATTGCGACTCGGGTATGGTCATGAACTTTGGCTGTTTCTTCAGCAAAATCACTATCAGATCTTTGAAAGCTTGCAGGCAGCAGATCCAGTCGGGCAACTCGTCGGAGGTACTCAAGTTATTTGCAGCCGGAACCTTCGGCATGTTGAAAACGTAATTTAGCCAGGTCCCAAAATGCTCCGCCCGAAAGAATTTGTTCATCACCTCCAGCAATGCTGCATTGCTTCCAGTGCCCGTGTAAACCTCAATGGATATGATATTTAGGAGCTGTGTGTAGATCCTTACATTCGGCTGAAGTTCGGTGAAGAGCGGTGCGCAGAGCTTTTGCCAAAACTGATTATCCTTTAGCAGTTCGTCCACTAGCATCTGCAGATTATGCTTCCAGAGCGAGTGGAAGATGTTCATGATCTTGGCGGGTAACGCCTGCTGTATGGTCAGTGGTTCTACTTGAAGGGCATCCAGAAACTCTCGCATGTAAGTCACAATACTCTCGCCAATATTAGGAACACATTCTTTGCCAAAGAAAGAGCGGGAGCGTTTGTCCTGGGCGTAATTGACCTTAAAGAAAGCTTCAGTAACGCCCGGTTGCTTAGCAATGCAAGCGTCCACAAGCTCCAGGATGGCTAGCTTGATCGAATCGCTTTCCAACTCATCAGGCAACTTTTGCATAAAGGTCAATCTGATTTGATCCGCTTCCATATCCAAACAGGCCAAAAGAGACATGTTGAACTCGAGAGCGATTCTCTTTAGCAAGCGGCAGGACAGGATCGGTAGCCACCTATCAAAAATGTTGCTCATGTAGCTGCATACTGTGGGAATTATGCGCAAAGTATCGCGCTGTTTCGGTTGCGTGTATATCAACGCCTCCAGTGGTGATAGGGTGTCACTGCTTCCATACACCTTGTCTTTCAGACGGAGCAACTGCATCAGAATGCGCATGGACAAGCGCACAAGCATCATTAAACCGTGTGGCTGCTGCTGCATCCAATTCGTCTCCAGCTCCATGGTATACTGTACATAGGCGTTGCCAACACCTACGAATCTTATGATAAAATATTGTAGTCAGAAATTTGTGATTATAAGTAAACAAAGACTCACCTCAAAAGAATGAGACCATTATCCAAGTTCAAAAGCGAGTAGACGCATACCTTTAGCAAAAGTTCACGCTGCTTGCACGTGGATCCACTACTGGTGTTAAACAAGTCCAAGATGTCGCAGATAAAACTCAAAACCTCAAAGTAAATTTTGTTTCTCTCCAACTGAGAGCGGAAGTGCCAGGTGTGCAAGTGTGGAAACACATCCCTCAGCAGGAATATCAGACCCGGAATTTCTACTTGGATATGACGATTCCGTTTCAGCTTGGTGTAGGTGCGCAGGAACCCGAGGTAAGAAAGTAGGAATTCGTAGCGCTCGCTCTTTTTCTCAACGTTATCAATGACGGAACCGAGGAAGCGCGATTCAAAGGCAACTCCACTGGCATTGGCATACATTTTGAAGTCATATTGGGATCCCTGGCTAACGGTAGGCAGGATGTACAGGTTGCTGATTCGTGAAAATATCTCTTCGTCTACCAGCGGCAGCAGAGCTGTGCAAACATTTAAGCAACTGGAAAGAAGTCCGACTGGAGGGCACTGGACACTCTTGAACTTGTGCAGCAGATCGACGCACATCTCGGTGGGATGCACCATCTCGGCGCTAATGCCAGAAATGGATTGACTGAGCTTGACGGCGCTTTCTAAAAATCTTAAGCCAGCTTCCACATGACGGATGCGCTCGCTGGATTCAAAGTCACCATGTAGGTGACCCGTCTCCCGCAACAGACAGTTAATCTCGTGGTGAAGTGCATCGAAGAAGTTAACCTGGGTGCGAAAGTGCATAAAGCAGCCGGAGGGATGTTGGATGGCGGTGCAACTAGTTCCTGCTGGTATGGTAAAGTCGATTCTCGGAAAGGGACGTACACTGGCTATAAGCTCAAATTCATCCGTGTCCACCTCTCTGAGTTTATGCTGATTCTCGTCGTACAGGAGAGCCAGTATGGGCAGAGATTCTAGCTGACTTTTAACCTGTATAAATAAAATTAATTAAGATAACGTCTGTAGTTTTAACAGATGCCTGGCTTACATAGTTGCCTTGTCCTGCTTTTGTTAGTGATTGTGCCAGTTTCGACAGATGTGCAAATTCTAGGGGAAAGTTCTCCAGAAGAGTTTTGTAGAGTGACCGCGGGCCATCATCTGGATAAGAATAAATCCTTTGGTTTTACATATTTGTGTATTTTATTATAATGTAATACTGACCTTCCCGACTGCAGAAGTCCTTAGCTATGTGAGACCAGGACACAAGTTCGCAGAGTAGTTCGTATATGCCTTCATATCGGGCACAGCTGCCATCGCCATCGAACAGGTTGCACATGTATCCTAACTGGTTATAGATTGTCTTGCGTACAATCCGCGAGAGCATCGAGTCATCGGCGTACATGGAATGCCTCGCAATGAGGTGCATTTGGACAAAGCACTTCAGATCTACGGCTCGCTTTCCCAGCTGACGGCACCGTAACAGACTGGATGCGTCGTCGGCATCGTTGGTCCCTCGCAGGCGAAGCAGCATCCAAACGAGTAGCAATGGGCCGTGCTCCGGCCGATGGTGCATACTGGAAATGTCCACCTGTAGATCATCTATCAGCTTTTCAATCAGGTTGGTGTGCTCCTGCGGTTTCTCAAAGTCCAGGCACTTTAGAATGAGCATCAGCTCGGAGTAGGTTATGCAACGGATTAACTCCTGGTGATATGGTTGGCTGTCGTCAAGATAATTCTGAATCTTTCCGAAAGAGTGTTGCTTGCATGCGGCGAATATCCTCTTGATCTGCTCCAAGCCCATGGGCAGGTGTTCCGCCAGCAGGAGCAGGATGTGCAGCACCTCGTTGATTTCGCGGGCGTTCCTCTCCGACCAGGCAATCAAACGCTCCGTGGAGTGGAAGCACTCGCCCGCCATCAGCTTTCTGGGAGGCAGTTCGCCAATCAGGCCCTCTAGTTGGTCTAAGTATGAATCTCTTAGGCGGGAGAGGGTAATCTTCTCTACCACGGCGCGATACTCCTTGTTGTAGGGATGGTTCGGTACACGGTGAAACACGATCAGGTTCTTAACGATCTTGAGGACGATCATGCGTTCCAGGGAGTAGTAGTGACGAATGTCCTCGTGCAGCTTGGCCATGTTAGTCTCGGTGGAGATTAGTTGGGTGAGCAAGCTGGCCGAGCCGCGGTACTCCTGGGTGAGGTAGTAGCACAGAATCTCCCAGCACTGGACGGATTCCAGATCCAGCAGATCCTGCAGTCGCTCGGTGAAGGGCAGCAGCTTGTCCTGCTTCTTCTCCTTGAGCAGCGAGCCCAGCTGGACGTTGGAGGCGCTCTTGGGCTTGAATTGGAGCACCCCGGCCTGCAGTTCGGTGGCCACGTTCATCAGCTCCTCGCGTACCGTTTCCTGGGGCGTCTCATAGTGGATTCCGGAGACCATCTGCCACAGGCGCTTCCAGTCGGTGCTGCAGATCGGATTACAGGGGATTACATTCAGGCATCCGTTACTTCCCAACTCCAAGTACTTACATCACGCTCTTCTCCACCGCAGGCATTGTTTTCGCTCTCTCTTAACAACTAAAATGTACAATTTAATAACAATTTAATAACAAACAGTGCTCCACGCGCAAATTCGCGGCGTTAGATAGGTGGCAACTCCAAAAAAAAAACCGGAATAACTAGGTGGTAACTCTAGCAATATTTCGATAAAACGATAATTACATTTTTTGAAATGTCCGTTAGAAATGTTATCTACAGTGGGAACTCGCAGAATAAACTGCTTATAAGTGTAAAGCATAAAAATAAGATACATAAAATATAAGATTGCATTCGAAAAAATTGACAACTTGTCACAGATGTATGAACAATTTAGTTGCTGAAATTATCTGTTAAGCTTTCAATATTATATCTGACTTCTAAATAAAATTATTTTTTGGTGATTTCACTAATTCAAAGTAGTGGACAACTTTCATTCAGTTATGTTGTACACTTCTTGCGGACAGTGTATAATTTTCCACAAAAATATGTAAAAATCGGAATAATTAAGTTTAGAGATCCCTGAATTTTCTCTCCCTTTGATCTGCAATAATAATTGTTAGGAATAATTACAAATAATAGTTAAAGAGTAACATTTTTTTATAATTGTCTTACAAAAATCCCTAATAATAATCATAAATCCTATTTTTATTATATTTATGCCTTTCTGTAACTCGCTTCAGATTTATCGACAGTAGAGAAGTGAAATTCCTATTGACAGGCCATTTTATTAAAACCTGACATTTCTACATTCCAGTGGGACCTAATTAATCCCTAACTGTTCTTGAACTTCCAGTGCAGCCCGACTAGAACTATTTAGGTTAGACCTTCCAATTGTCCATTCGTTCCAGTGAGGCTGTGGCTGCGGCTAACAGACCTGCGAAGTCAGAGTGCAAAGTGCGCAGATGCTGCACTCCGCCACCCACCACCCACCGAGCCACCCAGCCCCCCAAACACCTCGTTCTAGAGGCCCACTCCTTGGAAACTAATACCACTACTCCTTGGCTAGCCGCAGCTTCCCCATCCTTTCCAGATCTAAGAGCGAGCGAGAGCGGAGCGGAGAGAGCGCGGAGAGAGTAGGCGCACACGAAGTTCTCGACGCCTGGAAGCTGCAGCCCGAAAATTGTCCTGTTAGTACGGGAAAACTATTGACAGGCGAAAGGTCTAAAATCACTTATAGACTGGCTGAAAAATCAGAATAAACACAACGTCTGACAGCCCGAATGGCGCAAGTTCAGCTTAATGGAGGCAATGGCCAAACGCCGAGCAACGGGAATAATGTCGAGGAGAATGAACGTAAGTCTGCCACTTGGTAAATAAAATCAAAACAGAAATTTGAGTGCTTGCCAGAAAAGTACACAAGTGTTGGTGTGCACAAGCCTAGACGAAGGACATGTGTACGTACATACATAGAGTGTCATGTATCAGGACACAGGTATGTATGTATGTATCATAACGGTGTATGTCAGCGGCAGCTAGCGTCTTTGACATAGCTAGGATGCTGTTTGGCCTGGCGTTGGGTGGTAGCTTTGAAGAGAGAGAGGGAGAGCGAGAAAGAGCAGGAATAGCGAGAGAACTAAGAAATTGAACAGGATGCTGCGAGAGCGCCAGGGTTTCCACCGCTGCCAAAAGCAACAAGTTTAGGTACCTAGTCTATACTAGATATAACTATAGAATCACTATTGGTTTGGTTTAAAGGTTCGATCGTTACTTCTTATAGGTCTTATAGTTGCTAAAATTCATTAAATTATCTAGTTTATTAGCTGAAGATATCCATTCGAGTTGATAACATATCCTCTTATCTAATATAATCTCTTTAGCCTATCAAATAAGTGACGATGACTTGGACGACCTGGATGATGATTGCCTGCTCGAAGAGGCGGAGACCTCGGGAGGAGCCAATAGCATGGGTCGTGGTCCTTACGAGCGGGCCTGGACGACTGAGGCCACAAGGGCTCTGATCCACATAAGAGGTCCCATGGAAGGAAGCTTTACAGAGGGAAGGTAAGGATTGTATGCTCCCAGAACCCACCAGATTGCTATAATAGACCGATCCGTTTCAGACAAAAACGCACAGCCCTTTGGCTGCACTGCACTCGGCAACTCCAACGTTTGGGCTTCCGCTACTCCGCCGCCAAGGTGCAGAAAAAGTGGCACAACATCCTCATCACATACAACAAGAATCTGAGCAAGAAATACGTATCCGGCTATGTCCACTGGGAGTTCTTCGAGGAGATGTTTAAGTACTTGCAGGGGAAGAAGGCCGACTTTGACATGCAGCTGCCACAGCAGTCGTCAAATGTGCCACAGGCTCCACCTCCTGCAAACGGACAAAACCCGACCCAAGGACTCCCCCAGCAAACTTTACAGCTGCAACCCACTCCGGTACCCCTGAAACCCGGAACCCCGCAAATGCAGCTGCAAATTCAACCCCAGGCTGGAGCCAAGGAGGGTCAACCGTATATCACGCCTGTGGACCAGGTCCTGCTGCAGGCCCAGATGAATATGGACAGCAAGTCCAACGACGAGTTCGATGAGGATAGCAACAGCATGTCGGAGATGGTGCGCCAGCCCAAGATGGAGTACGATGGCGATCATGTTCCGGAGGCCGAACGCACCAGCGATAGTAGCCAGCATCTGGAGGCCAATGGCAAGCTCTATGATCTGGCACGGACCATGGGTCCAGCTCCTAGCGTTCCCGACGACATCTGGTGGAAGGACTACTTCGAAAGAAAACTGGAGGTGGAGCGTGAGAAGATGGAGCTGCAGCGGAGCTTGCAGCGCGAGCAGGTGCAGATCCAGAAAATGTCGCTGGTTCAACAGGAGCGCATCGAGCGGATGAAGATCGATGCCATCAACAGTCTGACGGCCACGCTGCAGAAACTCGTGGAGGCCAAGTGCCGCAGGGCCTAGGATAAATCTGTTCCTAATCCCGATCCCTCCCAGTAACTCTCGGTAACTTTAGGCTTCTATTTGTCTGTATCTAGTTGTGTGTGTAAATACAATTTCGGCCAACTAATCAAAAACGTTTACGACTGCCAATCAACTTCGAATATGCTGGCCAGCGAGGTTTGCTTGGTGTGAGGTTTCTCCAGACCATAACTCAGGCTCCAAATATCCGTGGTGAAGATCAGACCCTCCCCTGCATTCAGGCGCATTCGAAGGCTTGGACACACTCCCTTATCGCAGGGATTCTTGGGTTGCAGGACCAGTTCGAAGTGCCCACTTAGTTGCTGCATGAAAACCAACCCGCGAACGTAAATCTCGGCCTGCTTTCGCTTTTGCTGATGGACTGCCAGTAGCCAGCTGGAGTAATACGGAGCCAGGTGGTAAGGATAGTAGTAGGGGCGTTCCAGGAACAGTCGAGAGGACTTTACCGCCTTCTTCTGGCAGTTTCTTAGCTGAAGGTGCCAAGTGTTTGATGTCTGTCCTTGCCACGAGCGTATCTTGCCAAGAGCCGCCTCTAGATTAAATAGCTTTCTCAGCATGAGATTACTGGAAACATCACAGGGATCACTGGACATCCACTGAGAAGACTTCTCCTCTATGAGCTCTAGAAGATTGGGGACATCCATTTTCAATCCACTATCGGTTATAATGACTGGTAATCCCCGATCTAGGTACTCCGATTCCACGGTGGAGTAACTGACATTTGAAGCAGTTGCTATGCCCTCTGTGTGGAAATAAGATAATTATATATGGGTAGTCACTGTTAAACTCAACTTACCCAAAGCTTCACATAGAGCACAGTTCTGCCACTGAGTCTCAAGTTTACCCAGTGGAGGTGGAGGCTCCTGGACACTCTCCCCTCTTGAAATTAGGCACTTGGCATTGTAGTAGGGTGTCCAATCCCAGAGGGGGAGGATCTGAATGAGCAGCAAACGACCGACAGCACTCACCGACCAAGCGAAGGAGTCGCTATATAACCAAAGCAGATAAACAACCACAAAGGGCAATAGGAAAAAGCACCATTTTATAATCCTAGCCAGGCGAATTCTCCAAATCAAGGGTAGACATATAGTCAGCATTTCCTTCGCAGAAAACTCCTGCCTTCGACAGTCCTCGAAGAATACTTTCAGCTCCTCCTCCATGTTCCTAACGCTTTCCCAGTCTGAACCTAAGTGAATCGCTTTTAGCCAGAAACCCCAACGGTTTTCCGGCCACGCACATGCGCGCGATAATCAATTTCGTGGAGGAAACCTAATTTTCTAACTCATTGCGCGCCCAGACGTGCATCTTGGTGATAAGTGGCACAAAGGACGCTGCTATCAGTGAACTGAAAGTGAAACCATATTGAGCTTTAAATGTTTATTGGGGTAAATTGAAAAATAATTAATGTTCTGCTTGCGGAGGTATATCTATTGCGGGCTTTCAGACAAAGAGGGTTCCTTGGGTGCTTCACACATCTTCGGTGGATGGAGGAGGACCACGTGGGGGCTTGCACTTGGTGAAGAACTCCTTCATGTCGCTGCACTCTTGGGAATCATTTCGAATCGAGTCCGGGCAGTTCTTCATAAGATTACGGAACACACAGCCCATGAGATGACCGGCGTCATGAGGGCAGAAGGGCATTCCGGGTGGCGGAGAAGGTGCGGGACGAGCAGGCAAGTTGGCCTCGAACTCTACCACCTTGGTGGCACAGGTGGTGAAGGCCTGTGTGGCCGCGGTCTGCAGGTCGGAGCTGTCCTTGAACACCACCTGCAGATAGCTCTCCAGCTTGTCCTGATCCAGATTCCGGTTCTGGTAGATGCCAGTCTCGTTAAAGATGCAGGAGAAGAAGCACTGAAAGGGGATAGTCCAAGCTATTGTGGTTCAAAGCACTTTTGCTGGGGAACTCACCGGTGGTGGGTGAGGATGATGGTGGCGACGCTTGCTCTCGAAGGACCCACTGGCCTCCCCATCCGTTGGTGGCGGCGCGGTAACGTTAAACTGGATGCACTTCTCCTTCAACTCGGCGGTTACGAAATCCGGCATGGGACAGCAGGTTTTGGGATTCACAAACGGTGGTCGCTTGCTGCAGTCCACGTCAGCAGAAACGGCTGCATTCTGTTAATAGATTGGTCATAACCGTGCTAAAATCGCGTGATATCAAGTGATCATACCAGGCAGAACCCTACAACGAGCAGTAATAGTTGCGATTTCGAAAGCATTTTCGGTTGGCGGCTCAATGTAGAACTGATTCTCCCACCGACCTGGGCCCTCAATTTATAGAACACACCGAACGGTCAAAAAATTCAGTCATTGATATATGATTATAATTATGTGGGTATATATATAACGTATTGACGTCGTGTGCAAGTCAATTATCTTTTTTTTGCCCACTCATTTTAGTTTGGTTGCAATTATTCCAATTGGCCAGCATCCCAGCAAAGGGCCTGCTGAATCGGACTTATCTTTTCATCTAGCTTTCGCACTCGCTTGTAATTCTTGGGATGTTATCTCCAATATACTCGGTGTTATTTAACTTACAATACAATACAATATTACAGCTTGTTTCCACACAATATTCCCTTCAGACAGAATAAATGAAATAATTTGGACACGTTTTTATAAATCGAATTAAGCCAATAATTACATTTAATGTGACACTAAAAAATTGTGAAATACTGGTGATCATGACTAACGGGTAAACAAATTAAATGGGTCTATTTTCGGGGTGTGATTCGTTCTCCCCCCGGTTCGCAGAAATTCGTTTTAATTTGCGCTTGGTACTACCATCTATTTAATGTACAGGCAACTTTTAACCAACAGAGAGGTTTAGACAGAATTCAATGTCGACTCGTCTTATCCTTTGAGGGTCAGTTGCGTCACGGCCTCTTTGACGGTGGGATATTGAAACTTAAAGCCAGAGGAGAGAGCTTTTTGTGGCTGGACTTTGGCTCCACTCAAAACCAGGGCAGCCCGCTCCTTTCCAAAGACTGCGTGGACCACAAATTCGGGAACGCTGAACAGGCAAGGACGATGGAGGGCTTTGGCAAAGGCCTGGAAAGAGGAAGTTATTATAATCTTTTTTTTTGATAAGGCGTGCTTTCCTACTTTGCTGAACTCCAAATTGGTAGCTATTTCAGGAGCCACCGCATTGACCACTCCCGGCAGTGGCTTCTCTAAGATGTACTGAATCAGACTGCACAGGTCGTGAAGATGTATCCAAGGCATTGTCTGCTTGCCACTGCCCAAGGGACCTCCTACTCCCAGCTTGAAGGGCAGCCACATGGACTGAATCATTCCACCGCCATGTCCCACAACAGCACCACATCTGAGGATGGTCTGAAAGGAATTGGGTGGTTGTACAAATGGGTGTTTCCAGCGACTGCCTAGGAGTAACTTACGGACTTGCAATCCTGCTCGCCGCCAGTGTGGACAGCCTCCTCCCAGGCCAGGCACAGTCGGGACATGTAGTCGAATCCCTGCACCTTGTCGTCCTCGGAGTAAACCTTGGACTCCGATGGCGCGTAGTGACTAACACCGCAGAGATTCACAAAGGAGGTGACCTGGGGAGCCGCTTTAATAGCCTGAGCCAAAGTTTTGGAGGAGTTGATGCGGGAGTTCCACACATTTTGCTGGAATCCTGGGGTCCAGCGCCTCGTCGGATCCAGGACGTTCTGACCCGTGGCATTAACCACGGCGTTCACGGACCCGGGAATCCCATTCTTCTCCAGCTCGTGCCAGGTGATGCGTTTCGAACCGGGCATCCGGGAGATGACCGTCACATCGTAACCCTTTTTGGTCAAATGTTTGGCCAGATTGCGGCCAATGAAGCCGGTGCCGCCGCCTGAGCGAGAATTCTGGTTAGTTCGACTGGCCAGAGGCCGAGGTTTCCTCCCTTGAACGTACCTATTAGGGCGTGCCTCGACATTTTCGGAATCATAAGCTGCTAAACGAAATCTTCGCGGATCTTTGCGAATTACGACACTTCGCAGAGCGTAATGTAAACAAAACACAGCTGATTTTGCACAAGGTTACCAGACCTCTGCGTTTGTATGGAAAGTTGATGCCATCTTTTCACAAATTTTACGGCGAGGGCGCTAAAATTTAATTTTGATACTGTTTTAGAACATTATTGTTATTATTATTTATTTATTCGTCGCATAGTATGCCTGTAAAATTATAAGCCATCTAACAACTAGGCACAATAACAGCACAGGCCTTCAGCTAGTCCGTGGTGTTTGTGGATATTTAAAGTGCACCTTTTCATACTCGAAGAAAGGGCAATATTTGCGTGATATAGTTACTAAATACAAGGAAAGCTGAAGTAAAGTACCTCGACTAGCAGATACCCGGTACATTTTTTTAAAATTTAAAGTTTAAAAAAATTTACCAAATCTCTTCCCTTTAGCATTTTAGCGCGACGCACACCACCGATACCAGCGCCACGGCACCTAGCGGTCGGTAGCGATACTACTGACCATTCCAAAGCCTGTTTTAGTACGACTCTCAGCATTTAGATAAGTACTAATCAACAAAATCAATTTCAATTTACACTGAAACAAAATCGTCCAAGATGTGGGAGCCAGACATACTTCTTACGAACCCCTAGAGCGTGTTTGCTTAATCCCAAGAATAATGATTTGCAAAAATTGGCAAAGGTTAGGATTTCGAGTGTTTTGAAGTGCAACAACAAAATAATTAATCGTAAATCAAATATACAATTATTTAAAAATGATATGACGCGGTTATCAATATTAAATATCAAGAAAAATGATAAGACCAGCTTTCCCGCCGCGACTTTGACCGCGTTTTTAAAAGTAATACGAAAATTTTAACACCATTCACACAATGGAAACAATTCCAAAAAATGTCACTTTTTTTTATTAAATTCCGCAGATTTACCACCAATTAAACTAAAAATATTTTTTCCCCCTATTGTTCCTTCGCCTTGTGCCCCCTTACATTCATTATCCCGTTGCGTTTTACCCCATTTAACCAATTGGCTTGCTCCTTCGAAATATTACCCATTTGTCCCCTTGCCAAGTTCCTCTGTGATAACTTTTTTTACATTCCACTAGTCACTTTTGGCCTAAAATGTGGGAAATTTATTGCATAGATATTGGGTAATTCGCTGCCTAAAAATGTTATAGAAACATAAATGGTTTTTGAAAATTTGCCATGAAAGAAAATCATATGGACTTGGCTCAGAGGAACAAGTGGTGCGTCTCAAAACTTTATTGTTTTGGGGATTCAAAGTTCGAGTCCTTCCGAAAACAGCAAATCTAATATATTTTTTAATACGATATTTTATTTAAAATTGTTAAGGAAATGTTAAGTATGCACCCGATCGATGACTTGTTTTGGTATTTTATTTTCTCTGTGTAGTTAAGAAACCACTTGTTGGCACAATCCATCCCTAAAATTTGAACTAAATTAATTTCCAATTTAAAAATAGTCCTAAAAATGTCCTTATACTCAAAGTAGCTATTAATGTAACAATGCTTATTCTATAAGTTGAAAATGTACAATAATGGAATACAAATTTAACTGTACAGTAGACAAAAAATGTCGTCTTTAGTTCTGAGTTTTAATTGAACAAATTTAGTTGTTTGACTTCTAGTTCACAAAAAGTAATTGCTTTTTTAGCTAACGCCTGTAGAAAAGAAACAAATAAATAAAAAATGTCAGCAACTACAAAAAAAAAAGTTAAGTCTTCATACCCTACAAAATGTTTGTCACTGCTGGAAATATATTGGTGCCACTTTTAAAAGGCGCGAAAAAATAAAACACTAAGAGAAGAACAGTTGCTAAAGGTCTTATTAATACGTGTATATATTTATCTGACTTGGTTTTCCACAAATCTTTGCTCTGGCACTGCAGAAACACATATAAATTGAATAGGTTTTTTAATTTTTTCTCCACTTTTTTAGTCAAAAGTATCTGGCAAACAAATTATGCGACTTCTTAATAATTTTATTGTTAGTCATTGTCGACACGATAAGATAATTCGGCTACAATTACTTGACATTTTTGGCGTGATGTCACATTTATATAAATATAAATATATATAAATACACACGATCCTGCCACGTCAGTTTGTCTGTCTATCCGAATGAACGCCGAGGTCTCGAAACCTATAAAAAATAGGAAGTTGGTATTAAGCATGCATATTCCAGATATTCTTGCACAACGCAAATTTATATGATCTGATCTACTACGCCCACAAGCCGCATTTTTTAACCTCTAATATAAGGATTTTAAACTTTCAGGAGGTTGTTTAGGTAGTAACTGCCAATACAATTTTCTTTAGGGGCTATATACACCTGCTAATACCTGCTAAAAAATACGATTCTCATCATTTTCTTATGGCCTACATTTTTAAATAATCCTACCGCTCGGAGCGTTTGAACGAAAGATATTCCATTTTATAGCTAACTACCTCTGGGTACAGAAACAGGAACCTTGAAACCCTGAAGGCAGTTATCTCGGGACGGATTTTTCCAAAAAAAATGGTTTTGTGGCTGACACGATTCCCGATCGTTTTTTGCTACTTATCAGAAAAAGGATTATCTTGTCGCTGAACGAAGGATCACCGAAGGAGCTGTAATTGAAATTTTTGTAATTCTTCGTTCAGCGACAAGATAACTAATTAAACTAACTACATTTTCGATTTCAGATACACCGATTTCAAGGCACTTGAAATCGATTGGGATCCAGCAGTTGGCTATAGCTTTTCATATGCTCTGAAACAGCCCGCAAATTTTTTTCTTCAGCCAGCTTGGTTTATTCAAAAACGGACTTGAGTGATTTACTATCGTAAATGTTCAATGACCATCGGGTCGCCGTCTGAAGTGCTGTCAGTGTCACTCCCGCACAGCATTTAAAGTGCACCGATAAGCGAAATAAAGGGCAGACCTTAACTTAAATTGCAATACGCTTATCACTTTAAGTCGAGCGTTGAAAGGAGCAGGCACCAAGACCCCAATAAAAGTGCCAATTTCGCATAAAACGCCTTTAGCCAAGTATGATACAAGTGGCTATGACGCTTTCACTCCACAGGCAGACTTGCATGTATATAGCTTTATAAAGAGACAGACGTCGGGCAGACGCATGGGGCCAAGTTAATGGCCAAGTTCAAGTGCAGCAGACGACATAACGTCATATCCTTCTGTTCGCTGCGTTGTGTTTTGTTTTCGTGGCAAGTCATTGGAAACTCATTTGCATACACAGTGCCGGCTTGCATTAACCGACCACTTTCTCCTCCCGCCTCCTCCCCCACCAAAGTGGGCGTGGCTGCCTTTTTGGGTAAAGAATTTGCATTAAGCACTGCAATTATTGCGCTTCATTGAGTGAGAAAGGCGTAGTGATGGCGGAATAAAAAGGATCTGGGACCATAATTACGAAGTCTGCCGCTTTTATCTAGTCCTGCAATCAGGCAGTAATCACGTACCGCCAGTTGAATTACGGCCAGCGGGCGTGCATAATAGTTTGAGGGGGAAAACAAAATATTAGGTTGACACTACTATCTGCATATTTAAATGCAGGGGTTTTTCTTACTATAGTAGGGATTTTTTATATTAATTAAGTTAAAACTTGTTTGAAAATGTAAAATTATAATCCAAAAAATATTTATTTTGAATGAGTAATATAGTTTTTAGCTTAGGGGTTATTAAATAATAATCACTCTGGTTCTAAAAGTTATTATAACGGATCAATATGTTGATACCAGATCTTACCATTAGAACTAAAAATACCATATACGGTTGTATTATATACAAATTCTTATATTTTCCTATAAATGGTTTTTATATTTCCACTGCGTTTTCCAATGACACCCATCATCGATACTTGAACGTGGGTTGATGGGCGCCGCCAATAGAACTTTAATATCCGCAGCGCTCTTGCTTGTGACACTTGTCACTGATAAAAACAGGAGTGGAGCGTAGTGGAAAAACTTTCTAGACAAAAGGAAAATATGGAAACGATGATGGAAAGGATCTGCAGAAAAAGTTGTCTCGTGTCTCGCTGTTTGAGTTGCACTTCCGGTGCAAATGTAGATACACAGATACGGATACTCAGCTTGTATCTTTTGCACACTGTCGGTTTGGGGGACAAACTTCTTTGTTTGTTTTATTGACAAACAGACAAACAGACAGAGGGACGGAGCCGCAACAAAGTTGCAAAGTCAATGGCACAGCATGGACGAAAATCGGAATATGCATCCAATATGCACCCATCTACATCCACCCACCGGAGTGATTTGTGAAACATGTGGGTGGCGCTGGCATGGATTGGATTCCACATCTCACTGGCCATTGACACACCACAACACACTCCCTGACAGTTTTATGTGCGGTCTGTGTCGCTTTTGCCGCCTTGTGGCTTGGGTTGTCTGGCGGGGATCGGGGCTTGGGATCGGGACTCGGTATGATGAGCGGGATCGGGGATTAGCCGGGTCTGACAGTTGGTCACCTCGGTGGCACAGCATAAAACTTAATTCTGTCATAATTGCGATGCAGCTAACAAGTTTTGCAACCCAAACTCGACTTTGTGCACAGAAAAAGATAGCTTTACTTGATATAAAATGCTCGTATATGTAAATGATTATTTGGCTTACTTAAATACAATAATATTGGTATACAATACAATAATATTGGTATACATATTGATACTTTTTAGGATAAATCATCATATAATTTTAAAAAATAAAACAAAGGGTTTTAGGTCATTAAGGTCTTGTATACATTTACTGAACTTTAAAGATAAGTTTTTCTAACAAAGGTAAAATTTATTAGAAACCCAGCATAACAAATATATTTAACCGTCTTTTTAAAAAATACTTGTATGAAATAAAGTTTAAAGAAAATTCTAAAATAATGTTCAGTGCATGGATAAACCAAACCGTAACTTATGCAACTTGCAGGCAGATGGTTTTTCGGTTTTTAAATAATTGAAAAGCCCAGAATGCAGCAAAGTTCAGGGTTCAACTTTTCCCCAGCCGGCCAGAGACAAACTGTGTGGAAAGTTTCGTTGATTGCTCTTGACGTTAATTGAAATCTGGCCATGCCAGGCCAACTAATTGGCATTGGCCAAGGTGTTGCGATGCTGTGGCTATCTCCATTACATTACTTGGCCCTCTCACCCCATCAAATTGGCCATAATTGAATTTGTAGTTCTGAGGACCTCTGAACTACCAAGTTTTTACGACGTTTCGAAGTTTTTTTTGCGCCTTGTTTAAAGGAAAGTTCAAAAGCATCATAAACAATCTGTGGAGCGCACATATCGCGCAGACAATTTGTCTGCCATGAAATATAAAACTGGGTCAGACGAAATGGCGGCGCCGCCGAAAGATTGCCGCAGACAGCGTCTTGGTGGTCGCAAATCCTCATCCTCCAATCCCATCCAATTCACCCATTCCATTCGAGAGCTTGTGACGCATCTTCCCTCGATTTTTGCCACGAGGTAAGGCGAGAAGTCAGCGATGTGGGTCAAAAGTCATGGAGCGCCAGTTTGGCCCATCAATTTTAACAACTTTGCGAGAATCACGGTTGGTGTTTTTGTGTTTTTAAAGGAAATGTCTTCCGCTTTCCGGCAACGTTGCCCGCTATAATTAGCCGCTTCAGGAACTTAATTTCTTCAAAGGCACTATTTTGTCAGGCGGATGCTGCCTAAAAGGATCTGCTCTTTGCGTTTCTGACAGTTGGGATCTCCCGGCCAGCAGATCAAAGGGAAAATGCTGGAAAATCGAAATTAGATTGGACTCGGCGTGGCGGACGTTTTCTCTACATTATGAATAATGCAACTGGACGGAACGGTCGCATATCAATTAATGGAAAAGCGAATTACGATGCCGGCTACTTGGCACTCACCCACTTTCCCGGCACGGCACTGAAAAACTCGTTATCCATCAATATCGCTGATAGCCACAAACGGTGAATGGCTAAGATCGAAACTCGGAGACTGAAACAAAGTGCACCTGCAACGCTGAAAGACAAGCCGGCGGCACTTCGATTCGACTTCGGTATGTGTGTATAAAATGATTGCGATGTGCGGCAAGTGGGTCCACTTTTACTGCCCCAGACTCACCTGTTTGAGCTTTGGCAAAGGTCCCCAGTCCTCGCTCCAAATTTCAGGTGACTATTTCAAGAAGACCGGGCAATGCACCACTCATCAATCAAAGGCAGTCGAAAGGGCGAGTCGGGCTGCAGGAATGCCTTATTGCAGCTCTGTTAAATTGTCGCCAAACTTGTACATAACTGCACGGGAAGAAATCATTTAGAAGATATATTTATTTATTTATTTATTCTCAGGTTAAAAGGCAATTGAGAAATTACCTATAACCTATGATTTTTATTGCAGCTATAGCTACTGTGGCCTTAAGCTACGTTTGTTATATCACTTAGAAGATTAAAAAATATATATATTATTATTATTTAATTAATATTATTATTTTTGATCGAACTTCATTGAGAGTTCGATTAAAAACGCATATACGTAATAATTGGGTGTATGATTATGTGTGAAAATGTCTTAAACAATCGATATCCGCGACCCTTGACAGGTTACAAAATATTTAAAAACCATAATTGGATTAGGTCTTAAGTTAAATTATTTTATATACCATTTTTCTGTTGTTATTTGTACAAATGATTGCCAAACATGTTTTCTAAAAGAACCCGCTAACTATGAAATCCTAACAAATGTTAGCAAAATATAGAAAAAGAGACTTGGGAGATTTTATATGAAACTTTTACGTTCAAAAAAATATCTTTCCGTGCAGCAGCTGTTTTCTACGAAATCCTTGTAAATTACTTTAATTATTTAGGCATTTTTACAGCATATTCAAGTGACAAACCGGCCAATTTCCATCGACAAGGGCAGGTGGACTGGAATAATTCACACCTGCAGCCGGCCTACGTGCAATTATTGACGTTCAGTTTTGTAATAAAATATAAGCCCAGCCCGGCGACCTAAAATTAATTAGGCTTTTAATATTTATGCTTTTTATGCTTTGCATTTGGTGGCGACAGGTCGCCAAGGACGCGAGTGACAGGGGACCCAGGACTAAGGACTTTGTCCCAGGACCGCGTTCGTGTATGCGGGCAATTAATAAGCCAGAAATGCGACCGTTAATTCAAGGAGTCGGACGCGCTGTCCTGCGAAAGGGTGCAAGATAAGTATCTATTATAAATATTCATACTATATGTCGGCGGCAAGCACAGACGACATTAAACCGTGTCCGACAAGTCCGACTGTTCCAATCATGTGCCATTTCCAGAAGGGATTGTCCGTTGCTGGCTTTACTGAAGGAGCTGCAGCCTTTCAACCGATTTCACTTTCCATCTCGTCGGTTCCCCAGGCATTGCTTCATTCATAGGTCCATGCTATTCTTCAACTATGTCAAACTGGACAGCAAAAATGGGGCCTTTCATTTGCTTCTGAGGCCACCCAAATCCTGGGGCTCAGAAGATAAATTTATCAGATTGCTAACTATCAAAGCGAGTCTTTCTATATGTTTTGCAGTTTACATTTAGAACATCTTATCAGAAATGCTTTTATAAATCGTTTTTTATAAAGTGTATAAAATTATTTTTCAAACTTCCAGCCGCTGAGATCAGAACGTAATTTAGTTTTCCAATTCATTAATTCTTATTACTTAAAAAGTTTAAAATCATAATTCCATTACCCTTTTATTATCGGTAGAACCATATGCGATTAATATCATAAGTTTTTTACTGAAACCTTGTATTTGTACGTATGCTTCAGACCTTGTATTTATAAAAATATATGAATAGTTTGCATAATAGCTATCACTGTGGACGGCAGTTCAAGTAGTGACGAAGCGCACCAGGAGTGTGGTGCGCAGTATTGAAAGTCTGTTGTGATGGTCCGGTGGTAACGAGCGATACACCAATTAAAAGGTATCGCAAAAACTTAAAGGATTGACTTTAAAAATTGTAATTGTTTTGGGAAAAACAACAATGGTGGTGCAAAAGAAAAAATTAAAAAAAAAAATTCAACTGAAAATACAGGAGAAATGAAATTTGTATTTTGCTTGTCAGATCTTGCCACAACGTTGTTAAATAGTCCGAATAATTTTAGACGGTGTAAACAGCTGAACATAAGAAACTTTAGTTCTACCACTGTTGAAGAACACGCTAGTTTGGCGGGAAAGCAGTTAGCGCCACCTAGCGTAGGTTTTTGTATATGCCTATAACTTTTTAATGGATGGTCCTATTTGGAAAGAAGCTAGATATTGATAATCGAAACCAAATTGCATTAACACTTACAAAATTAAGCTGCTTAAATAAACTTGCGCTGTTCCAGAAGCTCAAGAGTCTGCTTGCCGAGATCTGCATCGTAACTTTTATAGTTTCCGAGATCTCAGCAATGAAAGACAGACAGATGGACATACGGACATGGCTAAATCGACTAGGCTAGTGATCCTGATCAGAAATACATATTCTTTGTAAGGTCGGAAACTTATTTTTCTACCTGTTACTTACTTTCCGACTAACACAATATACCCTTTTACCTTACGAGTAACTGGTATACAAATAGGGTCCGGTTGATAGAAAATATGCTAGCCTCAAAACTATGTTTTTGTGCCGAATTGGGCTGCTACTTTCACTCGCCTTGGTTCGGCTATCGATGCACAACAATCGCTGTAATCGACGTTGAAGCAATGAAATTAGCGAACCACAAACAAGACTTCAAATTACCCGCCATCCCGAATCAGATATTCGCACCAGGCTGACAGATCTCTGGGGAAGCGGGGAGGTGCTAAAAATATATGTACAAGCTATGGATCGTATCGATTGCAATAGACAGCCGCTCACAATGGATCGGATCAGCCAGTAAATCAGGAAGGAGGGAAAGAGACTGGGCTGGGAGATTTCAAAAGGTAGGAAAGAAAGAGCAACTGCACCGAGGCAAACATCCGCAACGCATCTCCATCTTCGCATGGCACACTTCCAACTGTGGCGCATAATTAAAATGCAACATAAATAAACATAAACATACATAAAGCTGTGATAAATTGGCCAGCGGCGCAGCGGAAATGTGCGTTAATCCAATTAAATGGGCCATTTGCATGGCAGAATTGCGAAAATGTTGTTCATTAAAATGGCCAATACTTGGCATCAAATTCAATTTAAGCGGTGCAGCTGCAGTTTTGGCAAAGGACTCTTGTTCAGCCGGGTCGAGGGTCAACTCCGGATTTGGGACAATGTCCTGCCACCAACTTATCGTCTAGTCTCTGTCTCTGTTTCTGTTTAGCCTGTTTGTTTTGGCCGACACTCCGGCTCTTTGTTTGGGTTGTTTGGGCCTCAGGCGGTTTTCTTGTCACAGTGGTTACTGCGTCTTTTTGGATACAGAGAGGAAAATCAGATCACAATTTTAAAATTCACTTAATAAAATATTTAAAATTTCTACAGAAGTTGCTCAGCAATTTTGCTTAAGTATCAATGGTTCCTATACTATTATCATTAAATGTAGAAGACTATACTATAAATTTACATCATTTGTTTGTTTTTTTGTCTGCACCATGTAAACATCCATTGAGCAGCGATTTGAACAAATCAAAGTCAGCAGCAGACAGAAGTGGGACTCCATGCCACATCCATGCCCCCGATGCGAGTGGCACGTGCCGGATGGATGATAACACGGGCACAGGGCCGAGTCCTTGCAAGTAAACTGCAGCGTAATGGGGCCCATTGTACAGTGCAAACACTGTTTAGACAGACGCCAGCCACCCTGGGGAATATCGTACGTACTTCTTGAGAGGCGGGGTGGGGCGAACGCGACCCCTCTGAAAAGTTTAACTTGTTCAATTTGCATGAGTCGCGGTCCCCAGTATAAACGATACTTTGCCCGAAAACTTTGTCCATAAAGCAGCCACGAAAAGAGACAGAACACATGGACAGAGGGGAGTAATGAGCACGCGTCCCTTTGTCACCATCACGACACATATTCCATGTCCAAGTCCTTTGGCTGTTAAGCCGCCACCAAAGCAAAGGGACACGTGCGCCAAAAAGCAGGGAGGTAGTGAAGAAATAACTAAAGGGTTTCAAAGGCCCCGAAACTCTGTTAAAAAATATTAAGCTTCTAAATTATTTAAAAAAATCATACTTTTCATACTAAACATTCTGTGTTGAATGATGATCTTCATTCATCCCTAAGTTCTTTTGAAAACCCCCCTTAAGATAACTCTAGACATCACCACTGTAAAGAATGCTGCTTGGGCTGGTGAGGTGATTTTCTTCCTTTGGGGTGGAGAACGCCTGCTGATGGATTGTTTACAAGAAGCCGAGTCCTTTGAAAACGCTTTCTAATGGCCGGCTTCCAGTTTTTGCAGGGCTTCTTTCATTGACCTTGGCTGCAACCCTGGTAGTGCCTGAAAATTTGCATATTACGCATTCGTTTTGAAGATGGCAACCCTCCTGCGGTGACAATTAATTTCGTACAGCTCATTAGGCGAGAAACTTTCGACGAGGGTGGCTCAATATTAGGGATTTAGAGCCTGTCATTCCAGGGCTCCCATTCCAGTCTATAAAAGTTAGTATCTTGGGTCCCTTCTGTTTTGGTGTATTCTATTAGCGAGGTGGTAAGGTCAATTAGGCAATATCAAGCTGGCAAGGCTGTACCTCAACATATAATACAACTCTGTGGGTGACAAGAGGAAAAAAACACATTGAAAACTTAATAATTCTGGGAAAACATGGAACAAGTTATCCGGAAGTCCATTAAGAGGGAGAGCCCCAGCGAAGAGGAGTTCTTGGAGGAGGACCCAGCGGAACTGGAGGTGGAAAAGCCTGAACACAGCGGCAGTTCCAATGGGGAGAGCGACGAGGAAGGTCAGCAGGATCAAAAGAAAGTGGACTCCATCATCGCCGAGATGGACGAGGAAAAGGACAAGGAGCAGGAGGCGGCAGGTGGGCAGGATAAGGAGAGCGAGGAGGACGTTCGCAGGATGTATGGTGAGTGCTTTGCCGAGGTGATGGCTCCATAAACATCCGAAAACTTCTTCCAGAACTGAGTCTTCTCCCGCCGGCTGCCATGGCAGCCCATATCCAGCGCCTGGAGAAGGAGCTCTACGAGCTGAGCCAACGCGAAGCCAGGGAACTCAACCGCAGCAAGCACCTGCGCATCTTCGGCAACTCCCGGCGTCGCTCCAACAAGTAAACAAGTGGCAAATCTGCTTACACTGCGATGACTTTGATGGTATCAAATAAAGGGTCGTCAACGAAAGTGACTCCATCTTAATTCCGTTTCCAGTGGCGAACTCACATAGCTCCACATGGCCCAAGTGGCCAGATGGGCGACAGTCGGAGGCAAAGTCCCATGAAAGCCGCTTACAGGGCTTAATTTCTCGAAATGGACATGCCATCGACATTCGCCCCCGACTTTGGCTCCATCTAAAGCCAAATACAGTGGTACTCCTTCAACTTGAGCTTGCAGAAACTTAGTCATTTTAGGAAAAATCAGTCAGATACAATATTTTATAGAAGTATCTCCATTTATGTTGATATTTATTTATTCGAACAGATTTTCAAATTTGTATAAATATGATTGTACTAATATTGTAGAATACTTTGGCTCCATCTAAAGCCAAATACAGTGGTACTTCATAAAGATGAGCTTGCAGAAACTTTGTCATTTTAGAAACAGTTTATCAGATAAAATATTCTAGAGAAGGTTCTCCATTTATCTTGACATTTATTTGAACACATTTTCAAATTTGTAGAAATATGTACTAAAATGATAACATACATTGAAAAGAATGTTCTAAGGCAAGAGCGAGGTCGTATTCTATTCGAAACTATCTTATCCCAAAGATATTTTTAATTTATTAGTATCAAGTTAATATGTAGTTATATTTTTTTTTCAATTCAATAATTTATAGGTATCATTTCAATAGGAAGATATATTTTTATGAACACTTTTAGTAAAATCTTAAAATATAAATTTTTCACAAAATTTGGAAACCTAAGGGTAGACATGTTAAGATACAGTACTTAAGTCGAATCATATGGCTTTGATGACTAAGTTCGCGCTCTAGTAGTTGCCCTGTACTCACCAGGAAGTGCACATCGCATACATGGAGGTGGGGACAGTGCGTCTGGGATTGGGCATTAATCGTGCATTAGAGTCTAGAGTTTAGATGGCCGGAGCCGTTGCATCCGCTCCGATGGGCTTCCTGTGCGCTTAGTGGCCTCTCCCACCGGCCTTCCTGTCTCGGAGTTCGCGGTTCGGGGGATTTTGTGGGGTAACTCGATTCAAAGCAAATAGTAGCCAGTTTATCACATGGATTTGTGCTAATTTTTCCATTTCCTCGCTCGCCTGGGGAGTTGTGAACCCGATCCGAGCTGGAGTTGGGAGTTGACGGCTCTCGAGTTTCCAGAGTTCCTAAGTTGATTAAATGGAACGCGATTTGATTCGATTTTCAATTATACGAGTGCCGAAACACCGAGTGGCTTAAATCCATTATGCTAAACAAATACATCTCCTGTTTTCCAGTTGCTACTGCGTGTCAGTTATCAGTGCCAAGGAAAAAAGGGAAAGCCATGGAAATCAGGAGGAGTTGGGCAAAGCTTTTTGATGCCCGTCCAAACAACTTCCTGGCACATCCTTTTGGCTGTCTGGCTGTCGGTCTGTCTGTCTATCTGTCGGATGATGGTGATGCAGTCGAGTTCTCCTGCCCCCAAAAGATGTGTTGTTGTTGCTGTCGCTTTTGGTGGTTGCGGGTGCAAATGTTTATCGGCTTCAAAGGGATTCCCCGCCTGCCCGTCCGTCAGTTTGGGCGATTTGGGGTTTGTCACAACACGGCATTACCCAGACTCCATCGAAAACGACATTTGAATGCAACATGTGTCCAGGATCCGGGCTTTGTTAATTTCCAACCCCGAGGTCTTAAGGGTGGAACGCCTCCCCGACTAATAGAATATGCTCATTATGGGATTCCGAGCTGAGTGGGTTTCAGTGTTCCGCGCATAACTCAAACTAAATTATTATAAATGAATTCATAATCTCCTCCGCATCATAGCTATTTTTCGGGATGAAGGGGTGGATTCAAGTCCGTACTTCTCCCCCAAAAATGACAAATATTCAAATACGAGCGAAAGGATTCGCCATTTATTGAAGTGCCTGCACTGATTGAATTTACTGCGCAGTTAATGCGGGGATGAGGTCTCACTCCCCCTTCAAAAACTATAAATTGATTGAGTATTTGCAAGGCATTCAAATGGTTCACATTTAAAAAAATCCATTTGTAGTTACAACCAATATTGAATCTATCCGGAGCCATTTATGGAATTTAATCCCTTGAACATTAAATAAAAATTACAAATTCATATCTTTTTTTGTAGAAAAGAATAATTTAATTTCAATTTAGCCAATATCAAAGGAAATTCCGATGAAAGGTTGCATTGTATAAATACATACGTAAACACATTTGTATAGTTCAATGATTTTATTGATTGGTAAATCCTTGTATGTCTGTTATTGAATAAAATGTGGATGAGTTATGTGCTGTCTATATAGATAGGTAAATATAAGGACCCAAATATCATAAAACGATTTAAAGTTCAAACATTGAAAATATAGATTTTAAGTAAGTTAAAAAAATAATATTTCAAGTAACTATTTCTTGTATTTTCGTAACATACTGTGGTGTAGGGATAGTTATGGCCAAGACACCTGACGGGAATGCATTTAATTACCTAAACAAACGGTGGCGGCATGTATCTAATTATGCTTAAGTGCCAGCAACTGCACGCATTGTATGCTAATTTATGCAAATCGCGGCACAAATCATATCAATTCCTCTTGCATTTAATTGCACCCTTTCCGCCGGTTATGTTGTGGAAAAATGGCATTAAATTAGCCAAGTGCAGCATAAATTTCACACCGAAAATACAGAGAAAAATTGCGCTCCCAGGGCAATCCACTTGGCTGAAGCCATTGTCCCCGCTTTTCCAGGGGGCTGGGAAAAGCGCGGGGCGTTCGGAAAACGGAGGGACAGACACAAAGGAATCCCAGGCCAAGTTCGCCAAACTCAGCGGCAGCATCTGCCCAACAACAGCAACAAAGGCAGCCGAGTAGCTATATCCTAGAAACCAGACAAAGGATAAACAGATTCCTGGCCTCTGCATCCTTTTCTGAGCTGTGTTTATCAAACCGAAGTCGTGTTTATGCTGGGACGTGGCTCCAACTCCACCTGATCCAAAGGTTTCATTTCTATTCAAATATTCTGGGGACTGCTCACTTGGGCGCAGTTTGGGGCACCATCCACGTGACTTGGGGAAATGGGAAGCTCCTCTGTGCAGGTTAAAAAACTCATTAGGAAAATCCTTGGGCGACGGAAATTAAATAAAATCCTATTAGGCGCTCTATTTGCTGCCGTGCCCGTGGGAGGGAAATGGGGAAATGGGGAAAGTGCGGTCTGGAAGAACTCCACACTTAATTTATGTGCACGCACTTCGTTCCCGTTACGACATTTCAGCACAGAACGAAATCTAATTATGATAGATAGCTGCTCCCGACCAGAATGCCGCCCAGCTTTTCCGCCCCTTCCTTTTTTTGGAAAAGTACTCGTGTGCAGGTGCATTTTGTCACTTGGCCGGCTGACAACCGAAGATCTGCCTTAATAAAGTTGGAAAAATAGGGAGTTTTCGAGGGCTGGTCTTGGGAGGGGCGTCACATCTATATCCCCTAACACATTGCTGATCAAAAGAATTCGAAATGCTTTGATTTCACAGCTCTCTTTTACTATATTCGCATTTCCCATTTCCGCATGCTTCGCTCCTTTTACTTGTGGATTAGGATTTATTAAAAATAACCGCTTCAGAAAAAGTATACTTATCGTTATATAGCTTTTAAAGGGATTTATACGAAATAAGGTGACATGGCATAAACCAAAATAACTAAAAACACATTAAAAAAATATTGACAGTAAATAGAGAATAGAGATATATAATATGAATGTTAGGTTTATAGATGATTTAGTAGCGAAATGAGCAGAGGTTCCTGGAAACATACTTTGCCGGAACTTAACTTTAAAGAGAACATAGAATTTAATAGCGAAAGGTAAAAAATTTAACAAGTTTGATGAAACTGATATGCTGATATTTATATGTCTGCCCTGCAAAGGCAAACAAACAGACCTTCCGTAGGATGAGCTGGCCAAATGAAATTTTCGACAATTTGGCAAATGTTAACTTTGCTAATTTGCATAAACCGCAGCCGCCACAACAAAAATACAAAAAACGAAACCGTCAGGACAACCCCCAAGAAGGGCAACACAAATTATAGAAAACTGCTGGCGAATGCAACGTTTTCGGGGGCTTCGCTGGGGGCAGGAGGCAGGGTGGAGTTGGCCAGACCAGACGACGACCAACTGACTGAGTCCTGTGGATCCTGGCGGCTCACTTTCACTGAACGACTCGACTCGACTCGGCCGTAATCCCCAGCGAAGGCTGCCAGACACGTGCTCACGACCCGGCAATTTGCGTGTCTGGGTGTACGTACATACATTTGTGTTTGAAAACTGTAGTTGTGTGTGCCGAGCGAGTGGGTGTTGCAAGAAGGACGATCCAAGGAGACCTAGACCAAAAGCAGCGCCACCACCAGTGAGAAAAATTTAAGGTTCTCAAGTTACCATCAACCAATCAAAAAGGCATTGTTAAAAAATACAAGTAATTAGAAAATGGCTTTAAATTAATCTAGAAACAAAGATTGTCTTAAAGATATCCTCAAAAATGATATAAATTGATAAATGATATATTACGGTTGTCTCTATTTTGAAATGTATGCAAAACCAACATCTTTGGTTGTCAATTCTTTGTTGTCAACTATTTTTATTTCTTTTTATTTGGTAAGTAGCTGAATAATAAATTAAGAATTTATTCTCAATATGTACTGTTTCGTGTCTTAAATCATCATAAAACAGGTAATAATTTTTATATTTAGAGCATTCAAATTTTAGAGTGTTCAATTTAATTTTAATGTGTTAAAGAACATATTTTACCATTTCTTAAATATTTTATGGTAATGATTTGTAATAAAAGTTGCATATATATTTTGAATTGATAGTTTGAATAGATAGTATTCATTTTTCGGAGTGCAGAGTGCGCAGATGTAAATGCACTGTTGGCACTCCCCGCGTTTCCTTTTTGAGCGGAAGTCTATGCGATAATGATGGATTGTGTACAACAATGCAAGGGTCCTGCCTCAGCCACCCACCCCTTTTCCGCCCAACCCCCTTTTTTGCCACGAATTGTGGGCATTTGAGCGCGTCGCTATTGTGAGTTTTGAATAAGTTTTTGGCTAAATGATTTGATTATGTTTTGGGAGAAGGAAAATCGAAAAAGAAAAATCTTCTAATCAGGGTTATTAAACTTGCGTGTATTGCTCTTTTTCGTAAATGTAAATGTAAGTAGTTTTAGTACATTCGTACAATCACACAGAAATAGGAAAATATGCATTTTATATTATTCATACAAAGAAATACTCCATATTACAAATAGACATACGTTTATAAATCAGTCTTACACAATTTCAGTCGCTTTCTTTTTTGCTAGTAGAGGTATCGAGAAGCACCCACTAAGATAAAATTAAATTTGTTGTAATATTAAAATATTGATTCCAATAGAATCATGTGAAAGTACCGCATGTTTTGTTAAAAAGTATTCTTTTTATAAATTGATAATTATAAGTTTTCAAGCTGCTAATAAACTCTCAGAATAAATGTTATAAGTTGTCTTTCACAGTTTCAAAAAAATAGCACCAAAGGTTAATGTTAAAAAAAAAATTTTTGGTAAGGGTGGCTTTTTTATTGAATTGTGCCCCCTTTTACAATGTTTAGTATTTAAACTATTTGAAACAACCCGAAAGGAAATTAAAATTTGTATATAATATAGGGGATAGAATCCCTTACTTATAAAGTAATAATTTCCCCCTACAACCAAAATCTGGATCCGCTACTGGCCAACAGTATACTAAACCAGTTGTTTAAAATAAGTTCGGAAATAAAAACATAGTAAATATTTTACTACTGTTTTCGAGAATACTAATAATTTAATTTAAACGTTTTTTAAGCCAATCTTTAATTTTGCTTAAAAACGCTCCTTTTATTAAGGACCGTAACCGTAAGCAAAGTAAATATTTTGTTTTCGTTTCTTAATTAAGGTTCGTAGGACAAAAAAAAAAAGTCCAACAACTTAAAAAGTTCACTTTTATAAATTTTCTATGTTAGAGGTATTATTTATTTGCTACACGTATTTTTAACACATTACAATTATTTTATGTGGCTTAAGTAAAAAATTAAGTTGTAAGGATTTTTTAACCTAATTTCTTAAAGAATTTAATGTCTCGTATAAATGTATTTCACTTGCTGCGTCTTCTGCCAAAAACAAAAAGTTTTAAATAAAAAAAAGTAAATTCAAAGTGTCCTTAATTTTTGTTTTTCTGATAATCTGAATAGTTGTAAAATCTAAATAGATTGTTAGAATCCAAGAAATGTATGTTAACAGAGACTTAAAAGTGCTGAGAGCAAAATTGTTTTAAACAGCGAAGAGAGAATTGGGCCTTCTCATCGCCGTGTGTTAACAGCGGCCGCTGTAGCCGGCTTTGCGGCGAACTCAATGGCTGTTAATAACAATCGAGTTAGCAGCGCTGTAATAGAATTTCGCTCAGTTGTCGACAAAACTTCCTCTCTTCGCCGCGAGTTAACAGCGGCCCTCTCACGGTTGCAACCGCTCTCCTTTCAACAGAAATGTTAAGATACAACGTTTTCTTACAGGAACCGACGGTAGATAACATTGCTGTTAGAAAATCGCGGAAATTTAACAATTGATCGCGCAATGTGGCCAAAGGGGAAATCTTAGGGATGAGGATGGACGAAATGCTTCCAACTAGGCTCGGATTTCTCCTGGATTTTGTGGGACTTATAAGATTTGAGGAAATTGGCTGTTGTGGGTTGTGATTTTCCGCACTGGTTCAATAAAAAAAGTAAGTCTATTGAAGAAGCTGGTTTTACACACGTTTATAAGCCATTTTAAGCTTTTTTCTGAAAGTATAAAAATGGAACGCAGTTGGGAGTTATTAACAACACATTTAGAAAATTTCTAAAGTTATTGACGATACTTTTGTATGAGAAATTTTACGTTAGAATAACTATTCTTCATAGTTAATCAACTATTTACTATTGCAATAACATAATACAAACATCACCTGAACGTAACTATGGTAATAATGGCTTAACTTTTAAATAGTAAACAAAGCAAAAACATTTTTAATAATTACTTTAAATTTTGTATAGTTACTAAACTTTCTGCTATGGTCAATTTTACCAACCTATTTTCTTGTGCTTGGGAATTTTGTTATGTACCATGATACTAGATTCCACTATGTTTATTCCTTGCAAAAGTGGGGCCTCAATTTTGGATTTGTAGGTTATCTGAGGCAAAATGGAAGGCTTTTTCATCTAAACAAAAACCATTTTCACCCGGCAGACCCACAAAATGGGTTTCCCCCCTTAATGTGCGCCCAGTTAACAGTCGAGTAGCAGCGCCGCTGCGTTCGAATTTCGCTCCGTTCGTTCGCTCAGTCGTTCACGAAACTTCGCCGCGCGCGGTTCACTTTAGTTTCCGGTCCGGTTCTTCAATTCAAACTTCTCGCCGGCATCGTTTGTTGTTCGTTTGTGGTTCGAACGCATATGTGGGTGTGCAGTGCTTATGGAAAAACGAGCATGTGTGCGTTCTGCTCATAATTTTGCGCGTTTTGTGCGTTGACAGCTGCAAAAAGCGAAAAAAGAGAGTGCAGAAAAGTGCAGAAAGCAAAGCAAAGGCCGACAGCCAAACAAACAACAAACAAACAAAGCAGAAGCCAACAGAAACAACAACACACCTGCTGCCAGTCGCCGTTTCTGTTTGTGTTGGTGTTTCTGGGTCCAGAAGGCAAAAAGGGAAACAAAGATGCAAAAAGTGCAGGATAGCGAATCGTGATTTTCCGGCGAAATAGAGGAGCCCAAAGGAGAACGGCGGAAGAAGAAGAGTGAGTTCCTATCGCCCAAGTTCAATGACTGCGGCCAGACTTAATGAGTCCCACCCCTCGAACCGCTCCAAATGCCTGATAACAACAGGCGACAAAAACCCATTTACATATAATTATCTCGCACTGCCCCCATCTCATCTTTTTTTGCGTCTAGGACAGTCAAACTTCACATTCGAAAACTCCCAAAAATGTATTGTTTAAAAGGGCTCAAAAATTACGTCTATTAAAAATTTATAATAATAGTGATTATCGGTATTGTATCCCACTTATTATTAAAAGTTATTATAGATAGGTTTGTTAAAATTTGTGTTTAACTAAAATCGAAATTGTTATTTTTTTTGTTCCGAAAGCAGAAAATTGTGCCTAACAATTTAATTTCTAAATAATTAATTAGCATATTCTGCACATTACTCTAATTGTACGAATAAAACGTTTGGTTTCACATTCGCTAATGATGATATGGTTACTGACCACATTTGGATCAGTAATCTGTAATTTGGTTGGTTCCACTGAACACTCATGATCCATTACGACGGCAAAAAAACTGCACTAGACAATTTGAAATGTTTTTAATTGGTCATAAGTTTTTTAACAGTCACTTTATAAGCAATGATTTTTATTAAAAACGCGTTTGAAAAAGCTTTATATATTGCCACCGCCCCTGCAGCATTGCGCACAGAAGTCGTGGGTACATTAAAGTCTAAAACAATTGTAAAGAACTTAACTCAATTCATGGTTTTTTAATAATAATTCTTCTAATTCTTGTTGATATTTCACTCATGAATACACGCCAGCAGCAATGTATTATGTATTTTTACACCCCTTTTTTACTAATCATGATGCAAGAGTTTTTTCGTTATGATTAATAATCATGTGCGTTCAGCAGAACTATCTTAAGAATTCCATCAGTGATCAGGTGTCATGTTGCTCTGCTGAAAGCGGCCATTTTTATAATTGTAATGGCTATTAAAACATATAAATCGTTAAATAGTTTCCGTTTTCTGCTTTAATTCTCAAAAGAAGCATTTCAACTGGCTTTTTTCTTAAGCTCAAAAGAGTTAACTTGCACAACAAAAATGTTCCCATAGAATTTTAGTGTTATTCTCAACAAATTAACTTTAGCCTTAAAATATTTGTTACCTTAACATAAACGTCGATATCTTTGTGATAGCGATTCTCTTTAGGGGTGTTTGACTGTAGTTATCAGTGCTGTATCACCCTTCGCCTCCAATATGTTAATTTGAGCAGCTGTAGGCGCCGCCCGAAGATTTTTGTTGTGTTTACTTGGTCTGTCCCCAAAATGAACTTGTCAAATGCTCAATGATTGCCGTCAATTATCAGTGTCATCGATGCTATCTCTGCCTGATAACCGCGGCGATAACGATAACGATTGGCAGGCTATACGCTTCATACTTTGAACTTCTTGCGGAAGAAATAGCGTTGCTGATTTCGATTTCAATTCCACTTCCATTCCGTCGACTTGCACAACTTTATGGGAACGAGCGTATGCGTAATATTATTGCGCATACGCCACATGGCGCCCCATCGATAAGAGCTCCCCTGGTTATTGTTTATTGAATTTCGGTTTGTCATTGATTCAATTAATAATCCCAATGGGAATGGAATTGAGGAATTGTGCATGGGAATGGTGGCTCGAATTGCCACCGACTCCGATTGCAAAGCCGTTTCGCAACCCTAATGGCCCAATGAGTAATGGAAAGTGGAGAATAGCACACTCCTCCCCCTCGAAAAACGCATTTCTGATAAGATTAGGGCCGCATTTGTTCACTGGAAATTATTAATGAATTCTCCGGGCTCACTAAGCGAAATGCTGATGGTTCATTGCACAAACATTCGGCCGAAACAAAAACAAAGAGGGGGAGAACTCTTCTCCAACCTTGGAATTATGCAACCTTAGCGCCGATTGCCATAAAGAAAACTTGGTACAAAAAAGTCAACACCGAAGACGTGGCTCTGACTGTAATTTCTAGCATTTTAATTACGACTGTTGCCACAACAATCATAACGGGTTTGGGTTCCCCACCCACTGTAGCCCCCTCTTTTCACGTGAAAACCCCAACTGGCGCAATTTTCACGCACGTGCTGCCGCCACAAAAACCGGAAGCAGAAAGGTGCGCCTGCGTCCGAAAAGGCGTGCGTGTTTTTTAGAAAACATGGCTACACATGTACAATAATATTTGATTTGCATAATGAATGGAGACAGCCAAGCACAGGCCAGGGAAAAAAGTTTCTGGGAAATTCGGTTTAAACTCAAATTGAATTAAGCTTCAGCTGCAATTATTTATGGTCAGCAAAGCCACACAAATCCACCGCAAATAAATTTATAAGGTGAGAAGCCACAGAAGATTGGTCTGTATTATTTTATTTGTGCTATGGATGAAGTCACCAGGAAAAAGCAGCCAGAGAAGAGGAGACTTAAAGAGGAACTGAACAGGAGCTGATACTAAACCAATTGCGTAAATTAGATTATAGTGGAATAGGAAATACTTTTAAATTATTTAATTTGCCTAGGAGTACAAATACAGCATTAAAATAAAACTTAATTATTTAGAAGCGATTGGGCTTTAAATAGATTTCGACTTTGCATTTGCATAATGAATATTAAAGACAAACCGAACCCGTCCAGTGGACGATACAAACATTAGGCACCACAAAAACATACCAAAACCATTGTTCTGCTGACAATAGCAAAAATATATAAAAAACATTCCTATATGAATAAATAAATTGGGAAAAATGCGATGGCAAAGGGCATGGGAATTTTAGCTTTTATGGGAACGGCAGGAAGGGATTAAGCTCAACTAGAATGTGTAGAAAAACATTTACTACAAAAATGTTTATGTCAACAGAACCACAGGAATTCTCCAAAAAAAATAGAGGTACTAACGAAAAAAGCGAGGGTGAGGTCGAAAAAGACTTCTCGTGTTGGGGGCAAATAAATAAGCCGCAGCTAGGGTTGCTGCTCCACATAAGCTGACATTTGCATACGCATGTGGGGGAGGGGTGGCTGGTTAATGGGGTGGGGGGCACCCGTAGGTGGTGGCGCTATCCCAGTTGTATATCTTAACTACCTAACTTCTCTCCGGGTCCCACAGTCTGCCCAACTGTCTGCCTATTCCAGTTGACAAACGCAAACACATCAGCCATAACCATATCTCATTTGGGCTCATATCATAAATTCCTTGAGGCAGAGCAGGGTGATGTGATGGAGTCGTAGATGGCGATATGGAGCACTGAGAACTCTGTGGGTCTGTAGTTGTTGACTCTTCGCAATTCCATGGGGCCCAATCTCATGGCAAACCATTTGCAGGCACGCACTAATTTTTTCTCCGCTCTTTTGGAGCTGCTCAAAAGCTTGGTATAGGGCACGTTTCGCATTTTATGGTGATTCGTTTTATGTCGTTTCCCCGCATTTAAATTTAAGTTTTATATGAATTTCAAGCAGGGCAAGGTTGGCTTGACACCTTTTCCCGAGCCCATTTTACGGTCAACAATTGAAATCAACACTTGGCTGTCTCGCTCTGTCTGTATCTCCCCACATACACCAACTACAGCCCGTAGTATCTTTGCATTTGTATCTAAGCCTTTGTTTGGTGTGCTGCTAGCCAGCAACTTGCCGAACTGGTTCTGATTCAGAAATTCATAACACAAACATCGGCCACATCCTACTTGGCAACACCTTCCCCGAAGCCCCTTTTGGCTTTTAATTTTTTGGCAACAGAACTTTTGTCGCCTGACTCTTCAAACCGGTAACTGGTTTACTATACCATACTACACACATAGCCGTACCTTTTTAGTCAATGATACGGAGCTAATGCTCCGCGATGGTGTCATATGTATTTGTTTGCCTTGCGGTCGCTGCTTTTGGTTTCGGCCACTTCCTGGGGCTCTTAATTGGTTATTTCATTTCATTATTCAATTTGCTACTTAATACAATTACTTTGGTCCACCATTCACTCAATCTTTTGAGCCAGCTTATGTTACTCCAATTTACGCTAATTACCCAGGCAAATAATGAGGCTTCCGCTTCCCAATTTTATGGCTGCCTCTGCCTCCTCCATTTCGCTCGGCTCTTATCTCCCACTAATCTGGCCAGAATCCACGAATATAATGCATACTCTGAAAGCCCCCGAATGGCGGAATTCTTGCCTTGGCATAGTTTCTGCTGACTGCCGCAGTCTTTGGAAACGCAGAGCTCAAGATAAAGCCAGCCAGAGATTTACAACAACGGGGTCAGTGGGTGGTGGAGGTGGTGCTACCCACTAAGTCATATCATAAGAAAGCGGAAGCGCGGAAAATGTTTGCCTAGCATAAATGTGTTTACATTTCCACGACGGTTTACAATTGAGACTTTGGCTCAGAGTGGAACAATTTTCCATCAATTGATTGGGCTCGAGGGGCGAGATAGTGAACAAATATGCCAACAGTGCTTTGCGAAGCTATAAATCTATGGGGAACAGCGGTGGGCTTCAGGCGAGATAGCAGGGTTCGATAAACCCATAAAAGAGGAGCACCAAGTGCTTTTTATGAATGGGAGCACAACAAATTGGTCTAAAAAGGTAATTTTAGAAGTTGACAAAACACACATAAAAATCTTTTATTTATACGACTTGCTAGGGGTAGTTGAACCAGTTCGGGGAAAAGCGGCTCAAAGTAAGGAAATAATCATTATAAAGTATGCAAATAAAACAATAGAGAAGTAAATAAAATGGTTTGCTAGAAATCTCAAATGGATATTAATTTTAAAGACTAGTTTATTAAAAATGGAGTATGCATTTATCCATCTAAGCGTCGCAAGAAATTAAACATCATTTTGCAAGCATTTCCATCAGCCATTCCAATCTAATCCGAAGAAGATTGGCAAATACAGCATTTAATTGGATTCTACGGGTAGTTTTTAGCACACTCAAGTGCTCTCTGTATTCGAACGGCGTTTCCCGTTTGCGAACACACCTGGATTTCCCGCCCTTACACCTGTCATCGAGAGGATTTCCGTAGTTGTTTTTGCACCACCCCGCCTGCCGGCACTTCAATAAAAGTTGAAATTGAGCTGAAGCCAGAGAAGCAGGACCACAGGTAGGGGCAACAATTCCCCGATCGAAGTTTTATGGGTTAAATGTGAACTTTTATTGGCATTTATTATGGCCGGCACTTGAAGGGGCCCGAATAGTTTACTTGTCAGTTTGGCAGGAATGTAAATTTGATTGCATTTCGCTCGATTAACCATCAAACTGGTGAAAAACAAACAAGTGGAGGGGGGTCGCGTACATATTTACGCAGCCATTTTTCCCTCTAATTGGACGCGCAACAAACACATAAAAATCTAGTTTCGAAAATGCTGACAACTTGAAAAGCCACGAAAGTATCTGTGCATCTGCGGGATACACAGATACGATTTTATATTTGCCCACGAAGCGGGCATATTTTTGGGTGGTCGCGGTCATGTACATAGCCATAAAACATATTTTTCACAGATTTATGATTTGTTTATTTTGCGCTCTCATTTCTCGATACGATTTTCGCGGGGCTGTGAGGTAGCCAACTTGGCGACACATTCGCTGTCAGCGAAATAAAAAAGGGAAAAAGGAGCGCTGCTCGTGTTGTTCCTGTTTTATTTTCCATCTTTCGCTTATTGGCATAAATGGACTTCTGCGTGCCTGTGGCGAGTCGCTGAGTCTGCGGATCCGCCGGGTTTATGTTTAATTATAAATCCCGTTACTCAAGATCTTTGCACAGGCGGGCGGAAAGGGGGGAAAAGGAGTTTTTGCGATGCAGCTGCTGCTTCGTTTATGGGCAGCCAAGCAACTCGAACCGAACTCAGCCAGCCATATTCCCCATCAGCGACTCGTCATCTGCGGCATCAGTTGGTGCTGCCCCCTTTCGCCCCTCTCCCCCCTCCATGCCACCCACCACCCTCCGAAAGCATCCCCCTCGCAATTCAACAGCCAGCGCCCCTGCCACGACGTGCCCAAATTGCATTTGCATTCGAGTTATGTGCGCTAATTTCACGTTATGAAATTTTTATTTCGCACATTTGCTCGTCGCCGTTTTCTTGCCTCGTTTTTCATCTGCCAGTGAAAAAGATTCTGCGTCAGCTAAATTGGACAAAAACTGTTTATATTTTCTGGTCGAAATGGCTTTTTATATGCTTCTAGACAATAGTGGGACTCCTGAAAGTGTTCACTCAGTTCGGAAGTCACTTATTAAGAGGGAAGCTAAAGTAGAAAATATATTTTAAGATGAATAAATGCATTTTCCCTCATTAAAAGCGAATTAAAGAAAACTATTGTACCCAAAAAAACTAATTCAGGTCTTAAATAAGTGAAGTTAGCCCATATAACCGCCTTTACAAAAAGAACTTTCCTTAATTTGATTAGTAATCGTTTAGGTTTTTCCCAGTGCATGCACTAAACGGCTACTTGCCTTAGACCAAGCCAAATTAATTCTATTAAGAAATCATCTTCATTGCCTTAGCTTTGGGTCAACAAAGGCGATCTGGCGAATTCCTTAGCCTGTTGAGCGGGGATTGTTCTCTAATCTCGAGATAGTGGCATGTGGGTGACACCTTCTCCTGCCCCGAAGTACCCCTCCTGCCCGAAATGTGAGCAACTCTTTGTTGTTCAATCTGTGGGCGTTGAGTCTTGGATTTCACTTGCTGAAGAGTGCAAAGTAATCAGTAAACGAGGGCAATGGAAGGGGAGAAACTGCACCAGCAGCCACTTGTGGGCCTCGAGTGTTGGTAAAAGCGTTTTGTATCTGTCGGATACAATGGGCCATAAATCAGAAGAGTTCAACTTGCCGGCGAGATTGCACTATTTTCGAGTTTGAGAAACTTTTGATATTAGTGGATGGTGGAGAATGGATTCGAATTCGGATCCAGAAGCACTGTTTTGCGGTGGTAATTGCACGCTCGCTGAGGCGTATCGTATGCGGCAGGTTTCCGTTGTTCATTCAGGGGAAAATGGGAAGCCCAGGGTAAAAGGGGTGAGGGGGAAAAGCGTGAAAAAGGGGGAACGACCCGAAATAGCGGCACAGCCGAATGCGGAACATGAAGCATAACAAGGGCGACACAGTAAAAAACATGGTATGACTGTCTTGAATTTGTTCTACATTGGAAATCATAACTTTATTACGATCAGATATCTTTGCAATAATTTTGATGTCTTTGTGTTATATTTACTATAATATAATATTTATCTTATCAAATGTTATCATACGTGTATTAATAACGTTTTCAAAGAACATGAGTTATAACCAAGCAAATATTCGTACATTGTTTGCACCATAAATGTTCCCAATATCATGAAATTGATATAAAGTCACATGCCACAAAAGGAATAATAAAAGACAGAACCCATGACCTAATCGGGTAGTATTTTTCTCGGTGTGGCGACAGGAACCGGGGGAAATATGCACGGGTACTACGTGTTGCAATCTCCAATAGACACAGTACATAGTACGCCGCTTAGTCTCAGATACAGATACAAATGCCGCGGCGTGCGTGAGAAGCTCCAAGTTGGTGCGTTTTGCTTTTTTCACGCTCTCGCTGGCAAGTTGGTAGGAAAACGGAGGAAAACACTGAAAAACATCAGAAAAGAAGCATGTTCTTTGTCATGCATGGGTAAATGTATCTGTGTCTGCATATGTATCTGCAGCTCCATCTGTTGCCGCCTCTGTGCTCGAAACTCGTATGTGAGCCAAGTGCAGGGCCGAAACTGTAACCAAATACGCCATTAGCACCGAATGGGGCCCGAAAGAACAGAGGGGGCACAGGGCCATAATTACATCTGCATCCGTTCTGGCCAAAAAGGATGGGGGTCACACACAGATTGAGGCCATGATTGATGTTCCCCGTTCTGTTCTGGCGGAGATGGCACGGCCGCCTTATCAGTGGGTATCCATCCGAAATGCCAGACATTCCCATTCCCATTCCCATTCTTCTCCGCCAGCAGACTGCTCTTTTCTGCAAATTTCGTTAGCTTCCATCAAATTTACAGACCATAAATCTTCACTTCTGCGGGCTGGTCCACTTAGTAACAGTTGTTTTCCATCCAAATGGTTTAAGGAAGTTTTCACGGCACTTAATTGCAAATCTCGTTAGGCCCGTAACATCATTAAAAGTTTGCCAGCGCAGAACCTAATCCATTCATTAAATAGTTTTAATTGTTACAGGTATACAGATACATGACAAATTATTTGAAATACAACAAATGAAATTGCCACAGTCGTTCAAAACGTGTTAGGTTAAACAAGCTGCTAAAGGAAACCATTACATGTTATTTTGAATACAAAGTTCAAAATGTTCTAGTAAAATAAGGAAGTAATTATATTTTAACATTTTGAAGTATCGCTTTCTGTTATTTTATTCTCATTTAATTTTGATATTGATTCCAAATTCAAATAGAGAACCATTTTGTATGTTTGATCCGACGATAAATGAATGAACGTGACCCTGTCAACGAGAATTATTCTGTAAAATGCGTGTAAGAAAGGTCATATTTAATATATTTTTTGGGGGTTTCATAGCATATCACACATTGTGTAATAAATCAGAAATTTTTGGCCGACAAGTATTACGACATTTCTGCTGATGCTGTAACTTCTCGTAAGCCGGACCCTAAAATCCGATTCGACGCGACTTGTTGGAAGCAAATGCTTCGAATTTGTCACTCGACACGTCAATTATATAAATCGCTTATGCGGCCCTCCCGAAATGTACCCCTCTTTTCGTTTTGAAGCTTGTTGATACAAATGAACGGAAAATAAATTTGAAAATAATGTGTGAATTTCTCCTTTCCTCGTTTCAGCTCCCCGAAGAAAAGAAAAGCAGAAACCCGATGAGATTGTCAACGAGGAGCGCAGTGAATGAAAATATTTTGGTGCATTGAAAGTGCTTGTGCGTTGGGAAATGCTCGATCGCGATCGCAGCTGAGGATTATTTATTCCGTCGAATTACGAATTTCGAATTACGGATTGCACAATCTACAATCCGTCCGCATATAGATGAATAGAAATAAATCCCCGGCAAACAGTTGCAGCTGCCTACTTTGGCTAATTGATTTTCATTTCGGTTTCTGTTTTTCCCATTTGTTTGTTGGCTGGCCTGTTGGTTTGTTTGTTCGCCTCTTGCAATGAGGCGTCCAAAAGCTGCCAATCACAACAAAAATAACACCAAAAACAACTCGCCAAATGAACAAAAACAAGCAGAAAAACAACAAGTACATGAAGTGAAGCTGCGCGACAACTGCGTTTGCGCTTTTTGCTGTTTTTTTAATTAATTTTAAGTGTCGCCGTAGTCGGTTGCCCTTTTTCGCCGGGAGTGAGAAAGATAGCGTTGGAGCGGTGATACCCTCCGGAAATCGGCAATTTAATTTACAATACAACATTAGTACGGACATAAAAGCGGATAAAGGCGAGCAGCGAAAGGAGAACCGAAAATGTTCGCGGGAATAAGGAAGCGCCTGGCACGCAAGTAAGTCACCCCCGAAATTCCTACACACTCAGAAAACTCCATCAAGAATTGTCAAGTTGTCACTCCATCAAGAATAGAAAGTATCGCGAATTCTTGAGGTTCAGATAGTCTATTTATTTTTCCCTTGCGTAATTTATTTTGTTGGTATTTGATTTCGTAATTTTTGTAATTAGATCTGAAGAACGCACCGTTTTTTAATATCTATATTTTTGGCAATAAGAGAAAAAGTGAACTTAAGAATTCGCGTTGCTGAGATAACTGAAATTTAATTAGGAGAAAATCAAAGCAAAAGATTGTGGGAGATATATTTTTTTCAAGAAATTAATGGTATTAAACACAAATTCGAACTGTTCGAGTAAAGTTAAATGATTGATCTGTGAATAGGACCATTGGATTTAGTTATATTTTATACAAACGTTTTCCTCTCTGTGTACACCACCCCCTTTTGGCCTGCGGAGACGATTATGTCCAGCAGCTTTTATGTGTTTCCTTCTACTTTATCAAAGTCCTTCTTCGTCTTCCTTCGACTTCGACTACTTCCTTTGCCATGCCCCAATTCCTTCGTTAATGAGTTTCGCGATAAAGGTCATTGGTCGAGGGACGAAGTCGTGAACCGGGCGGGAACCTTTTCAATTTGCAAAATCGCTGACAAAAATGGGAGAGTAGCAGACACACACCAGAAAAAAAGAACGTTGCAATGGCAAAACTTACTTTTGTATAATTAATTTCTGGCGACTTACAATACACTCCCTCTCGATTTTCCGAAGGCCATGATTTTGCGACCTATCGGGCAAATAGTCATCAGTCATCGTCATCATTATTATAATGATTTTTTTGCGTTAAATGAGCCAATTAGTTTAAAATCTTTATTATTAGCTGATTGCTGATGGCTGGCATCTTGGACCGGTTTCGTTTGGCCATAAGCGAAAATTGAATTATGCTCCAATGCGATTCGAATTTCGAGTTTGCCTCGCGGCCAAAAATTAGCAGTCGGAGCAATCAAAAAGCCATCTGCCAAATGATTTTCGTGGGAAAAGCAATCGCGATGAGAAAACAAATGAAAGTTTCCGCCAAACTATCGAGGTTTTTGCATAGATAATGGAAAAACCATCAACACAACGGCAAAGTTTTCTTAGAGAAAAGGGTAATTTGTCTTCGAACAAAGATAGCTTGGAGAAACATCAGAAATAGTGTGGAAAATATCTAAGACAAATAACAGTATTTAACCTAATAACCTCAATAATCAAATAAATAAGGTTTTGGTCTTGTTTTCGTATGGTACACAAGATTAAAGTTAAGTTAGTCCCAGGAAACCCTCTAGTTTAATTGCTTGACAACCCAAATAATCTGACTTCTTAAAATATTTTAGCCCTGAACTAAATCAAACACAGCGTATTTAATCTTTACCAAACATGAGCTTGTCTTTGACCAATATGGACATATTTTCTATAAGAGTCTCTTATGTAGAGCAGATAAATATGGTCCCTCGGAGAACATCGCCCATCACTGGTGGCCTTTATTTACAAGTCATGATGTGCTAATTATTACAGAAAAGTGCAGTCGAATGCCTTTTAGCACTTACCGGTGACACGCCCCCTGAGGGCGTACGATGATGATAACTAATGCCCCAAACACATCAGGCACCCATGAAGCCAGGTGCTAAAAACACCTGTGCAAATAGAAACCCAAAAGCCCAAAGCAGCTTGTAGGTGGAACTCTCGCATTTACATACCGTGTATATATATATATATATGTGTATAGCAAGGGGAAGGGGTGTATTTTCGGTGCTCGGGCCGAAACCTTTAAGATCTTTGTGTTCCGGGGCCCACACACGAAAATGTTCGCTTAGAAACGCCTGCGAGGCCTTTCCCTCCTTCCAATCTCCTCTTTCCCAACATGGCAATCAAGCGCGACTAAAGCTAAAAATAATTACACAAAAGACATAACACACTTTATTAAGCACTAAACATTTGATGTGCTGGGATGTGGGCTCCAAAAGTCGGATGAAGCCAAGTGCAGCTTGCATAAAGAACACTCGGAGAAATAAAAAACCCATTTAAAATCGGGAATAAAAATTCCGATTTAAGAGAGTTTATTTTGGAAGCTCCAAACAACAAGTACTAAAAGTCCTCTGAGTGGAAATATTATGTTCTGACTAAAGACACGATTAAGTTCATGAATTTCGTGATATTCTGTCGTATTCTCATCTCATTAAAATCTAAAAGGTTAGATTGATAGCCTTTCAGTTATTCAGTTTAATATGGTATTCACTCATATTTTCAAATAGAGTATTTTCGATTACTTTGCAGTACAATAAATTTGATATAACTTAGCTATTACAAGTGTTTATATTTCATAATCCTAAGTAAGAAAGTAATATTGAACTTTCTTTATCATGTGTTTAAAATTTAGTTATTTAAAGTGGTTATTTTCCGAGAACTATTTGGATATTATTCTTTCTGTGTAATCATAAGATACGAATGTGATGAGTTCTCACGAATGTAAAAACTAAAGTCACTCGGAGTTATGCCTATGTGCGCCTGAGAGTCGGGGAAACATTAGTGATTCTTAAAACTTACAGGCACTGCCCTCTAATTATGATTGATACGGGAAGAAGACCGTGCATTCGACCCGCAACAGTGACGCCAACAACAGTAATAAGAACAACGAGATATCCGCCGGCAGTTTCTTCGTTCGTTCTCAATTTCAAACTCATTTTGCCCTGCTCCCATTGTTTTCCGCCTCTTGCCAGCTATATCAGATGTATCTTTTACATCTCGACGCTGCGCATGTGCCTGGTTTTTATGGGTTAAAGGAAATGTGGTGCAACAAAGCGTGAGGCAGTGGGAACTTACAGTTATGTAGGCTATGTAGTGTGCCCCCCACCGTTTTCCAGCTTAGATTACACACAAAAGAAAACGAATAAAATGAAAATTAAACCAAGGCAAACTTCAGGGCTGCTATTCGGCAATTAGCGGAAATCCAAGCTCAAACTTTTCGTAATGATAAAACAATTTACACAGGGTGTTTGTTCAGCTGTTACCGAATTTATATGCGATTGGGGTTTTGGTTTATTTTGCCAAGTGAAGAGAGGACAAATTGATCGACTGATAGACCACACACCCCGAGCCTTTGGGTTCCAACCCTGTGGTAATAAGTGCGCCATTAGCACTAGCAAACGCATCTCAAAACTCCACTTGGCCATAAAAATCCATCCTCCTCCTCAAAAAGGAAAAACACCCACCAAAGAGGCAAAGCATTCATTGCACACACAAAAGAAAATGCCATTTTATGCATTTCAAGTGCGTCTGCCTCCACTATCTGGCATCTCTATTTCTCACTGGATGGGCTGGGGAATTATGCTTTTGTATCAGAGCCCCGGGTCTGTTTTTGATGGGCGTCCCGCACTTCGTGTGTCACAGAAACTGAAGTGTCAATTCCATCATAAGCCAAAGTGGCGCACATATCGCATAACGCATCTCATCTCGAAAAGGGGCCACGGATGACGACTGAGACAGGCCAAGAAAAAGAAAAATTATTGAACAATTTCACAATAACGAAAATGAAATGAGAGAAGAAAGCAAGAAAATTACAATTGCACGTCGATACGTCGCACATGTCCAAGTTCACAGCGAAGCTGAGATACTCTTACTCTTCAAATAAGTAACTCGATAGTTTGAAGTTCCTTTATTATCGAAATGGAACTTGTCAAAAAATTAAATACTACCGCTTTTAAACTCGAATGGCCCTCATCACAATTAACATATTCTATTATCGTCTGGTTATCAATTCACATTTCGCTAAATAGGTTTTCTCCTTAAAACGATTGTCAGCACTTTTATTTTTAGCAATTACTTACGCTTTGGGCTTATACTATATCTAATTTGCATAGCAACACGTTTTGCGTCATAAGCTTGTTTTTTTTAATACTATTAATTCGCCACCTTGGCATCTATACTTTACTATAAATCAAAACATAATAGCCCCGTTAAACGTTCAAATCGCGAAATTGACTTTGAAGTATTAGATTAATCTTCTACCAATACCTGGAAGTATTGCATCTGCATAAAGCTTAAACTGTAAGCTTGATCATTACGATCATTGCTTGGGATTATGTATCATTGCCCTTGAATTAACAAAATCATCAATCAGTTTTTCAAGTAATGGCTCCATGTTGCGAAAATCCCCAAGAAGTACCCTTCATTAACATCGATCATTTCAGCTGGGGCTTAAAGTCGTTGTACCTTACCCCAGTGAAATTAATAAAAACATCTGAGGGACCCCCCATTTCCCCTGCCTGGAATGGATTTTGACAGCGAACACGCCGCCGCAAAAGATATAGCGACAGATCCAATTCTCGCACCCAGTCTTGGCGGCATTTTCACTTTGGGTGCGACAACTGCAGCGGCGGTCGGGATAATGATGAATACCTTTTTAATGAGCGGCTGACACATGCAGATGCAATGGAGATGTCGGCCTGCGATTTATCATCTGGGAATTTGGGGGCGGCAATGTAGGGAGTGGGGAGTGGGGAGTGGGGAGCGGGCTTCGAGATCGGGAAGTGGAAACGGAACGCCGTCTAAAGCCGTTCCCTCATCCGTGGAATGACCCTAACCTACCCCATCTCAACTCGGTTGATTGCGAACTATTGTGCGTTCAATTCCGTTATTGGACTTAAACATGCAGAGTTCGCTGAGTCGGAAAAGTCAGTGCCACTACGCAAACACGCATGCACTTAAAAAAATACTCATTCGATATTTTAACTAACTTTTTATGTGGTTTAAAAATCACTATGTTTCCCAATTTAAACACATTACAGATAATATTCTCTAATCAGATAAATTATCTCTGATCTATACATTTACCTTTTTTTAAACTACTAATAAAACCAAAAACCATGTTTATACTTAATTTAATGATTACTGAGGTTTCTTTTCTCTCCGTGTACTGATATGTACATCTGTATACATATGTACACATAATGAAATATTCCCGTGCATAGTTTCCGTATTTGCCACTGCTCCCCAGCCATTTACCAGCTGACCGTACTTGCTTTCTAATTAAAAGTTTGCCCTTAACGTTCGCTTTAAACGCAAGTCAGTTTTTTGGGTTTGGTCGGTGGGTGGGGCGCCCCAAATGAACCCCAACCCCAGGTCCCAGGTCCCAGTTCCCAGCTCCCAGCTCCAACCCAATCCACCCAACACGACCTGGGTTTTACAGCCAACTAGGTGCCATTGTTGTTGCGGGGCCAGCGAAAATGTTTGTTGATAAATAGAATTTATATGTGGGTACGTGTGTTTATGGCCCGGCCTGGCATTCGTTATAGATGTGCTCGTTTGGCCAAAAAGGGGCCGATGGGGCGACAGGTGGCCCAGACCAAGGTGCGTTATCTGGGCAACGACGGCGGAAATGGCCTATTGAGCCAGTGTTTATGGGTCATTAGGGTGCGTGGAGCGCTGGCAAACAATTCGGCAACATCGGCTGGGTCGCCCGTAATTAACATCCCATTGTCCTTGAAGTGAGAGCGATACCGATCGCTTCCGCTGGTATTGGCCAAGTGCCAATCCAAAATCTGCATGCAAAGCACCCGAGAGTTGAGGAGCGGCTTCGGTTAAAGCGTGGCATGCAAATAACTTTCTAAACCGACGGCTGCACCTTGACGGCTTCCTTTTGGAGGCAGACAGCCGCCGCACTGAGGAAAATATATGCACAAGTTTCTTAATTACTTAAAATTCCGTGAGGTGCATAGATTCGAAGTATGGGAAAATACGAATTAGGCCAACAGCAATAAATTGAATTTCCCAATTTTGGTTTTCGTGCAAAATAATATGATAGAAGATCAGGTTAACCATGTTAATGGTTTCAAATATCTAGAACTTCAGAACTTTAATTTGTGTTATTTCTTGTTTAGTTGTTTAAGAATTCGAGCGCATATAGAAAAACTATAGGTTTATGAAGTGTGTCATTTTTTTCGATAGTAATATTGGACAAAAATACTTTTTTAGAACTTTATTTAAAATATTCAATCCAATTCCGAATAAGAAGGATCTTAGCTTTATGTTTGGCCAACATTATAAGTACTAACTTTCAGCACCCTATGGACCTAAATCTTGAAGTATTTTAAACTCTTATCCTCGAAACTCAGTGATTCTCCGAGTGCTGTCTCGAAATGCAAATGCAATGGCCACCATCGGCTCGCGCCTGTCAATCGGCGGAGGTCCCAGGTGTTTGGCCAGGTAAGCAGTAAGTGTCCACTTGACTTCCGTTTCGTGTTGACTGCTCCTTGGTTCCCGGAATGAAACGTGACACACGCCGTCTCTGGATGGCTTTAATCTATTGCATTTGGCAGTAGTATTTACATGCCAGCCATTCGGCCCTTGTTTATATTTGCATAAATATTTACACAGGCCAGCAGATGTGTGTATGGCTGTGGCTTTTGGCTTTTGGCGCCTCCTTCCCATTCATTCGAATCTCGAACCGCCAATGAAGGTGGTGTTCCCACTGCAGGGGAGTACTTGTGGATTAGGGCTTTGCCCTACTGCGATCTCATTTCGATTCGGCAACACGGCACTCAATTATGTCGTCGTAATTTCCTGTTCGGCACAATTATATGATGCTTATCGCTATCTCGGTTTTTAACCATATTCGGTTTGGCTCATATGAAGCGTGTATAATAAATCTCCGAGCCGACTTGTCGTCAAATTATGCAAATTTCCAGTGTGGGCTCAGTATCAGTTGGGGATCGGAAAGAGGCAGCGACGGGGAGGGGACACACGTATACCTTCAGATGTGGGTCATCACCGTATCGATAACATCAGACAAAAAGAGGGTGTTGAAATGAGAAGGGGCCACTACTCGCATTTCTCATCACGCCCACGCAATTTCGGAGCAGCGCTGGGAAACAATGGCATAACTACTTAGCTGGGCCCAAAGCCCTGTGCACACGCACAGATGCAGATGCAGATGCATCCACTTTGGCCTCTTGTTTGACTTTGCCTAACACTTTGTGCCATACTTTTCAACTGACAAAATACACATCCACGCGGGTGAAGAGAGATGGGGATCATTGTACAGATTTTCTAGCTTTATTAGCTTTTAAAAAGCCTATAAAATAGTCCGTTTTTTATAATAGCTATATTTTGTATATTAATTACAATTTTCCGGCTTATTTTCTTTAGAGATAAATTTTTTACGGCTTTTGGCTTAATTTTAATAATATAACAAAAAATTGAAATTTTTGAGTATAATTATACTATAGTCATAAGTATTTTAAGATATACAGACATGACCGGATTTGCACTTTCGAGAAATTTTATCGAATTTGTTTTCCATTTTTAATGCAACTGTAGTCAGAAATGAGGTAATTAGTTAAAGACTTTTCTCCAAGAAAAGTGAAAACCGGAAATATCTGGTAATTGAACGGACATAAAACAGAAATGAACTGTATTTTTGGGTTATGATAAAGGTGTACCGAGATATCCTACCTTTTCTTGTAAGTGCCCTGAACAGCCAGATCTGACTTGAAAATACCCAAAGTTGACAGCCCTGAATAAAGACCTCATTCTAAAGTAAACCTTTCAGAGAAGAGGGACAGGCAGACACGCCTATTTGGGCTGCGTTTGCTGGATTTGGATTTGTTTCAGCTCTGCGAAATGGGTTACATGTGAGGCGAAGACGAGGGCCCTTTGGCGAACAAACAAGCCCCCGAGTCTGAGGGATAGGGGAGATTGTGGGAGTGAGGCAGTGAGGCAGTACCCAGTGTGCAGCGGAGCATAAAGTGCACTAAGCGCGGATTTATAACGGAAGCTTAGCCCGCTCGCCAGCTCATGAATAAATTAACACAGGAACATATGTATGCCTAAGTGCCTGTATGTAACGGTGAAGGCACACAGAACAAACACGCCCCCCGGCACATTGTTCTGAGTCTTCCACAAACTACTGGCCATATAAGGCCGTGAGATACAACAGCAACGATTAAAATCGATCTTGAGGCCCATAAATTATGCAATTCAACAAACGGAACAACTCCACCGCTTCAGCAGACAGTAGTGCACTATGGATTGCAAAAGTGAACGATTGAATCAGATGAGATCGATACTATAGTCTAGGTTCCCTAAGTAGAATGTATGGAGTGGACAGGTTCTTCAAAAATTTGAGTTTAAGAATGTTCTGTTTCCCATAATGCTTTAAAGATTTTCGGGACTTTAGAAAATACTGCCAAAATTGAAAATATTTAGTTGACTCCACTTCAAACATGGGTATACTTTTGAAAATGTGTTTCGAAAGTCAAGTATCAAGTATCAAAACTCCAAGTTTTCATAATATTACTTTTGTAGATTAATGTTATAAAGCCCTGGGAAGTTTTGATGTTGATCAAGAACCCTTTGGTTATTAAGAGTAAGTAAGGGAGTTCCCCTTATAGAAGCTGGACTGTTTGTGAGGCCCCGCTTGGAGGAGGCTGCAACTTCATCTGCGTGTGGCCAGTGTGTGTTTCTGTTTCTGTTTCTGATTCAGCTATAGTTTCTTTTCCCAGCCCACGCCCATGTCAGTGGGCACCCACAAGCGGAGCGTGGAGCTCTGGCAGTTGGACACTCGGACAGCTGGACAGTTGGGCGGTTCAACTTTAACTTCGATTTTCAATATTCATGACAGGAATGGGGGCGGCGGAGAGTTCGAAGGGGGGATGGGGGGATGGGGGGACGGGCCGTGTTCGAATGGCAGTCGAAAATTATGGCAATTACTGCAGAGTACTGTAAATTATTTGCTCTGGCGACCTCATTGTCAACACAAACACACAAAGCCGCTGGAAAATTCACAACAGCATGTGTGCAAATATTCCCACATGCACTTTGCAGTTGCTGTTTAATAATTCGGTGTGTTTAATGCAAATTGAGCGTTTAGCAGCCGTCAGTAGGCAGAGGAAAATGATCAACTAAATAGGTCCATGACTCGAATATTAAACACGGTTAAATTATATTTTTAGATATTTGTTTTAAATTCTCTCATCGAAATCAACGCCAATTGAATTGAAAAACACAATTGATTGATTTTTACATTGTCACAATAATATATCTTCGTTTTTCCGTGTGTGAATAAGTGCTTTGAAAGCGTTGAGCAAAAGTGGCCAATCAGTGGGTCACCCATCGCCGAGGAATCCGCTTAAGCCCACAAGTTCTTATCTCGAAGTTCCGAGACCACAATTATGCCTCATGGCTTATCGGCGTGAGCAGCCCTCAATTACAGTGCTCGTATAATTATGCCCCTCAAATCGCTCTTAAAAGACGGCACGAGGTTCCACATCCAGATCCCCGGGAAATAAATCGGAACGAGGAGTGCGGGGCGAATCGGTAGTAAGCGCCTTTGCGGCTTATTTGTAGGTCGTATAAAACGGAGTCCCCTGCGACGGCTACTTGCTTTATTTTATTTACTTTTTATACGCATTTGTGCAATATTTATTTTTATGCCGACTGCAATGGCCGAGTGATAAGCGCTGGACAGCGGATGAGACTGCCCTGGGAGTGGGGATATACTCTATGGGAGATATATGTGGGGCAGAAGGGAGAAAAGGAAGCAGACGAGAGCAGCGACAGCGGAAATTTATGGTCGTCGCATAAAACGCATAATCAGTAAACGAATGTGCCACAAAGGCAGAAGGAGAACAAGGGGTTTGGGGACTGGGGCTTAACCGAATGACCGATGGATAGGGAATCGGCTGAAGCTATAGCTATACTGGGACAACTGCCCCTTGCCAGGGAGCTATCATCCACGCATTCAACGGAAAGCACTTCGATAGAAATGCAAATTCAAGCAAAACTTGTGCGTCTTATGGCTCCTGTATTCGTACACTGAGGGAAGCTAATAGTCTACGTCAGCACATCCCACGGAAAATGCAAAAAAATCCCTTTATTGGAAACAAATTTGGACAGAAAATCATTTAAGAAGGTTATTTACAACACATTTGTTTTGATCCGAATTCCTTGTCTTATGTTGATATACTCGTACTAACAAGACATCCTACAGAAATCATTCGATTATTTGAACTAGTACTTAGTTACCCTTATACCATTCTCCAACAAAAAAAAGGTCTAAAGAGGGTACAGGATAAACTTATATAGGTGTAATATATTGTATAGGTATGTTTTTAAATATCCTTGTAGTCTGGTTTGGTTATATTTATATAAAATATATATTTTAAATAAATGTAAACTAGGTGATTCGGTTTTATTTATTATTGTTACTTATTATTATTATTATATCTTTTTAAAATTATATCGTCATCACGGTGTATGACAATAACAATTTTTTCTGCTTACTTCGAAACCTTTCAGCTTTCAGCTTACTTTCGGTTTTTGGCCACTGTTTTTCTCAGTCCATGTTATGCACACATAAGCTGGATGAGTCAGTGCTAAATTGGTCCGCCTAAAGTGCAACGTTTGCACTCTGCACCTTGCCGCCTTCGGCACTATTTCACTGTCAATTGATCGGGTGATGGGATGGCATTGGACAAATCGGGGACTCGGAGAACCGAGGAATCGGGCAGCGGTAATTGCGGGGCTACGTTAATTAAAGCCCTGTAATGTCATTAGCTGGCCTTTTGACTCGCCCGTCTGGCTAATTAGGTTTGCATCTAACGCGAACGCAGGATGATGACTGCGAGTCTGCGGATGATTTCCGATGGGAGGCTGGCTGATGGGTGACGCACTTGCACGCGATGCGATACTTGGCGTCTCACTTAATTACCGACTGCCAATGGCCAGCTTGATAACAGTTAAATTGATTTTGATTGCTTTATTCGATGCCTATAAATCAGAGACGAATGAAAATTCTGTGGGGCACGTGGGCAGCAGAATGCTGAGACCGGGAAAGCGATATGCGCGATATGGACACCGATATGCTGGGGATATATGGGCCTATATACAAACATCCATCGGTACTGGCCACTGCCCACTTGTCCAGTGTCAACGTCAAACACGAAACGAAACATTTTGTGCGATTAGCTTGTAAGATTGTTTGCTCTTTTTGTGGCCATTTATTCAACTGCAGTCGGCAGTCGGCGGTCGACAGTCGGCAACTCGATAGTTAGAGTGTGTAAAACTGGATTGCAGCTGGACCGGGCTAAGAGCTAAAAGCCGAAAGGGTGAGGGGCCGGAGCTGGCTTAGATGTGAACGTAGACAAGCTGGCAAGCCAAAACCATTTTGGCCTCATGGTGATTTCGTCTTTTTCCACTTTTTGGCCTGTGTTTGCCCACTCGAATGCCTCCGAGTGGCAATTTTATCGAATTATTTGCACTTAGCTGCAAATTCAATTGGAAATAACGAGCGACTTTTCGTTGTTAGCACTGGGATGGCGAGGATACGAGTACTTTTGTACGTGTATCTACGGGTACAAATATCCGAGTCCCCCGAAGCCCCAAAAAGCAGCAGGTGATCCCATGCACTTTGCACACTCAAAGACACAAACACAATTGATATCTCTGTCGCAGTCTATTTGGGTCGTGTCAAAAATCGCCGCAAGGTGGTAACCCCCATCAAACGGATTTAAACAGTAAGCATGGGCTAAGCAAAAATGAAACATTTAATCCCATGGCATACTTATATTTTAGTTTAGTTGGAACTATAATTTTACCCAGCAGAAACAAACATTTATTTTATTTTTTAATACTTAAAAAGACAAACCAATAACATTTTAAGTTCCTTATTAAATATTTAATGATAGACAAAACGGTTATTAAGCAACTATCGTTTTTCGCTTAACATGAAGCCAATTAACGATTACTTTTGTTCTTTTTTCTGAGTGTATTGGTCATTGCAACTATCTGTTAAGATCACTTTATGAGCTGCCTCTACAAAGTTTCTTTTAGCCTATATTTACTATACTTGGTGTGGTATATATTTTTGCATTGTGTAACCATTTTGCCGCTTGTTTAATTTTTTCGGAATTTTCCGATAAGCGACGTGAGCAATAGGAAATATTTTGACACTTCTTTATGGGGCAATCTAAAAAATACGCCAGCCATTTAAAGGCGATATGGAAACCACTTTGTGTGCCAGTGAAGTGAATAATTACTAGCCATTCTGTTGTGAAACCAATGGATAAAGTCGAAGTTTAAGAACCAAAAACAGACACCAACTTATCTTGAATTTATCCTATGTAATTTTAGGCAGAACGAGAAGGATTGCGATGAAGACGACAAGGACGATGTGCTTGATAGTATGCCGCCACCCCCGAATTACATACAGATCTCCCAGGGAAGGATTCAGTTGGTCCACCAGCCCAGGACGCCCGTGGAATCAGAGGCGGGAACTCTCTCCCTGGAGCGACAGGGGGGTTCAATCTCCGGATCCGGCGGCTGTGATAAGGTGAGTTTTTGGTACCATAATTAACCCCTGGCCTGGTATTCGGTAAATCCCAGCTTTTGGTTTCGATAGAAAGGCACGTAGCGCTTTTGGGATAGACGTAGACCCATCCAATTACAGACAATCAAATCAGCCCGAATCAAATCATAGCCCCGTATATAGCTATTACTTCCCCACCATCAACTAACCTTCGGCTCTGGTGTTTTGTGAGTGGTTAACCCAAATTTTCCCCGACCAATGGGGAAAGCTTTCCATTATTGGCGTGTGGAGGAGAATTTTCCCAAAGTGCGGCGGCATGCAAACGAGGCTCTCGGCGAGGCAAACACCTTTGAACTCGGCTCTTCGGTTTGAGCCACTTGAACTCGTTAACGTGCCATTTGAGACACATCGCAGCGGCGCTCCAGAGATTGATGAAGGACTCCTCATGCGGCAAATGACCTCTTGACATGCGAATCTCGGGAATCCCGGGTCACGGCAACTTCTCTTCAATTTCTTCCCAATTTCTCGGCCTAATTGATCGCATTTAAATGCTGACAATTACCTGGCTTAGCTGGGCTTTCCCATGGATCGGCGGTACAGTGCTGGTGCTCCCATATGTTCGCTCCACGGCATTCGAATTCCAAATTCTCGCTGCTGCTCACGTTCCGACTTCCGTGACGTTTTAATAGCACTAAGTATGGCGCATGCGCAGCCGCTGCAGTTGATTTATGGTAGTTGCAGGCTATGGATGTGCCTGGATGGTCCATAAGCGGCTGCAAATGAGCCGGGCCAGCTGTAGCGGCCGGGAACGTGGTAACTGCTCCATGTAAATGGCAGTTGACGCGGTAATGCTTCCCAGAATCCACTGGAGAGGCCGCCTGGCCAGCCAGAAGTCACGGCTCCTGCTAATTGAACCCACGAATCCGCTCCAGAGGCTGCGTGTCTCGATTACCAAGATCCGAGAGCCCAGGGCCCAGAGCCGAGCTCCAGCTGCCTGGACAGACACCCACTCACGGCAAATTTGCCAAATGGCATCTCGATTATTTGTGCGCACACAATGGAGCTGATGCACTGCATCCACATCCACGGCTGTCATCAGAACCCAGTCACGTTCTCTCCCCATAAGTTGCTGCCGTGCTTTTGAAGTTGCTGTTGCTTTTGCAGTTGCTGTTGCAACTGTGCAGTTTCGCACTGGCGACGAGTGATTGAGGAGGGTTCAACGAACTGCCAGCTATTTATTTGCTGTGTTTGCTCAGACTCCTTACCCCGTGTCCCCATCCCGCCGCCGATGCCCTGCTCTTCTGGAGTTGCAGCTTCTGGCTCTGATTCTCCAATTCTCCGATTCTCCGACTCGGCAGCACATGCGCACAGTTTCGCCAGCTGGAATAGAAGTCTATGGGCTGGCATTGTTGTCGCCGTCTCCATTTCATTGCCTGCATTAGCATATGGATATGTGTGTACCTACTTCTGCTATATTTGTTTACACGGAAAAAAGTCTCGAAGTGGGGCTTTAATACGTTCCAGAAATCGATGGGAAAAAGACAAAGGTTTTTTTTATTTTTATACGGATTTATTTGGTCTTTAAATGGTTTAAGGTGAATAATGCATGAGTGTTCGGGTATCGGAAGGTATTTATACATCAAAATACATTAGGTATTGCAAATAAAATGAGTAAAGAATTATAAGAATTTGTTGGAGACTATACACGTCTTTATAAAGAGACATTGACTTATTTCTTTCTGTGTACAACTGGCAGCTCCACCTCGAGACTGGATAATTTCCTGCCACAAATCATGGCATTCATTCTCGTAGTTGGCCAACTCTTTTGGCCATTCATAATCACGCTTGGATCGTAATCTTTATAAATTCTCTCTCGTTACGGCAGAACAACAAAAATCAATTTGTCTATTGCGCAAAAAGGCCGAACTGAAAACAAAACCCATGCTTCAAAAGACAACACAGCCATTTTCCTCAAGCTATAAAAATTATTTTTACAACTTCCACAACTAATATTAAGTGTTTAACAAAACAGAAAGCAGCAAAAAAAATTGGAAAAAATCCAAAAAAGCAAACTGGTGTTTTACGAGCGGCGGCGTCACATTAGTTGTTTTGTTTTTTGTGATTTTGTGTTGTCTGTTCGAGCCGAGAAACATTGGCTGGCCATTTTTAGGCAGGGAAATACTTTGAAATTGCCATTTCCATTTCCTGCCCACGCCCCCGCCTCCTGGCGACTCCCTGTCATGTGTGTATTATGTAGGTATAGAGTCTATACTATAGACATACTTGTATCTGTACATAGTGCTCTAAGTAGCTGATCTCTTTGGGCGCTTTTCCTCAGCGATTTCTACTCGAAAAGTCGGCCTTTTGTGCCACCGTTCTTCTGTGGCATGTCAGCCTTGCTCTCGGTGAATTATTGGCCATGCACACCTGCAACTTGCCCACCTGTCCCCACCCCTTGGGCCCCCTTTCCCACTTTGTACCCACTTTTGTGCCCCAGACCTTCTCCTCATCGCGTGCGGATTAAGTTGAAACTTATTGTGTTTTACTTTTTGGTCCGAATGCAATGTTGCCTTCACTCGGAAAATCGGGATTGTGCCCAAAAGAGTTCAATGATTTGCTTTTTACACCTCGAATCTGTTTTCTGTTTTCGTTGCGGTGACAAGATCGTAAATTAATTTCAATTGCTTTCATTTCTGTTCGAGCTGTTATAATTATTTTTCTCGCACTGCTGCGAACAGTGCTGTCACTGCATATTGTAGCCACAAAATGTTTATAGCCCCTACTTATAGGTGGTAACAAAGCACACATAATACCTTTCAATTAGTGGCAGTTCAGATTAAACATTTTTTAATTACTAGGTAACTTAACATATATGTATAAATTAAATTTAATAATTATATTCCTGAACTGTACGCTATAATTTCTGATAATTACAAATCTCCACACAACTTGCAATTGGCACTTAAGACTATTTCTAAGATTACTTTAACTATCTTTAAAAACTAGAAAACAAGCTTTTGGGCAGCACTGAAACCGCTTACAAACACACCCACACTCACACCTAAAAACCCATTGGTTCACTGGCCACATATGCATACACGGAAAATTGAAGAAAAACACCCATGCACATTTTCGGCTAGCTTTAACTTTTCGTTTTGGGAACTTAGCCATAGCATTTAGCCATCTTGCGCTGCTTCCTGAGTTTTTGGTTTTTCTGTTTTGTTGTTCTTGCAGGATGTGTTGGAGAAGCGGATGATTGAAGTTGAAGGCGCTCTGCTGCGTTTGCAGGAGCAGTTCCAGAAAGTGAGTACTACTCCTACGGAAATGTATCCATCTATCTATGTACATACATATCCATCTCCATCCCCTGCCCCGCCCCCTGCGAAGTTGAGATGTTATTACCCAGCCCGGACATTGCTCTCGAAATAAACTTTGAATTTGATGTCGCCGGAGTTGGGTCTTTCGCTGGGCCGTTCCCAAAGCATTTTAATTTCCTGTGCGGTCAGCGTGTGAGAGATTTTGTCCGGGGCAGGGGTCTTTGGGTGGGGTGCGCCGGGGTTCCGGGATTCAGGGGTTCCGGGGTTCCGGGGTCTAGATGGACATGGGGGTCATTAATCGTGTTCAGTCGTTTGCGCTCTGTGCGGTTTATGCGGTTGGGAATGCCAACAAGGTCGCCTGGCCGGGCAATTAAAAGTTACAAGCTTAAATTACATGCATATGTAGCAACATCAACATCAAATTATCCGACAGCAGGAGTAAAAGACACAGTGCCCAATAGAGACAGGACCAGTCTGCACATACCCTAGTTTATCGAAAAAGAAACGTATATTACATGGAAAAATTAAATACACCGAAAACATTTTATGGGTAAAATCGTCCAATACGAATAGTAAAAAAACTATAAAAAATGTTAACAAATAAAAAAGTGACTTGTCTTTTATAAGCAACAATACAAGACAAGTCAGTTTCATAAAATGGTAATGTTGTCGGGAGAGTAACTATTTCGTTGGTCAAATGGACAATCCGATGGGTTGGATCCATTTTACTATTGTATAGGTCAATTTTACTTGAAAGCTATTTGGTAGTACCTACAATTAAAAATTAAACAAATTCCAAGTACTGTTCAAAAGAAAGTTCTAATGCAAAAACAGCAGATTAGGAATACCCAAACTCTTGAGAAGTGACATTTAAGAGAACTTGCATGCAAATTGGCCAACATAAAGTCACATAAAATGCGTCTTAGAAAAACTGGGAATAGGACATTCCGACGGTTTATTACCTTCGGTCCACTCGATCAAGACCCTTCCAATGGCAAATCACAATCTAAACTGTCATCACAATGGCCGGAGGATGCCCCTTGTCGGCCCGAAAGAAAGTTTAATGGCCGGAACTTTCCGGCGGAAGGAGCTTGGTTTGGCATACGCATTTCCGGCTTTAGGTAATTGAATTTGATAACAAAAAAGAAGTAGGACGAGCCGGAGCCCCGAAAACGAGTTAACTGCCTGGAGTTTATGGTGTGAAAAGGAGCAGCGTGTGGCCACGGCTTCAGTGGCATCCATTCCACGCCCACTCCCACTTTTTGGCCAATGATTTCCGCAGCCAAATGGCCACCCGCCGCCTGCTGTTCCTGATTTTCACAGGAAGCGGCGGAGACAAAACGCGTCGAGAGGAAAAGTGGAAAAGTGCTTTCTGCTCTGCTCTGCTCTGTTCTGGCCCGTTCTGGCCATTGCCTGATTTTCTATGCTTTTGGCAGGCGGCCCAGCTCGCAGCAAATTTACGAGTGCGGCAGTGGCAGTTGCCCCCGACCTCCCATTCTCCGCCTTATCAGCTCGCCAGTTTTCAAGCGTGGTCCGTGCATGGGAATCCGATTACTGCACTCAAAACAAACTATGGCTTGAAGCCAGAACAAAGGCTTCGAATGATTTACCTACACTTTCTAAGAAACTACTATCCAAAAGTATAAACAAAACCTGTATTTTACCAAAGTATTTCAGTACAGAAACATACTTCTGGGTGTTATCAAATTAGTCAAAATTTTAAAAAGCAAAGTTATATTAAAAACAAACTTAGTTCAACATTTAAAAATATTTTTTAAATAATAATAATAAATATTTTGATGTAAAGTTAAAATAAGTAGAATCCTATTAAAACAATTTACAAATGAGTTAGGTGATACTACAATAACGGAGGGAATCCTAGACAATTATTTTTTTATAAAACTATTTTTAATGTCTCAATATTTTAATCCTTTTTTCCCAGTGGACGCGCATATGCGGATGCTGTCTTTTTTTTTGCACCACAAGGAGTTTGGCCAGGAGTGAGAGGAAGTGGGCGGAGTGGATACATGAGCTACCGTTGCCGCTGTTCCAACTTCCAGCTCCTTTGGCAATATTTCTGCACTTTATCTGTCTGTAAATAACGATTAACTATGCTCGCTGCTCCCTCAGCTGCTTTTGCGCTTTTCTTGGCGTTTGGTTTTGCTTTTGCCACTGTCCTTCCTTTTCACTTAGTCAAAGTCCCTCCCCCACAAAGCAGCTGTGTGTGTGTGTGTACTTTATTGTTATTGGCATATCAGTGGCTCAGAGGAAGTGGAAGGGGAGTGCACTCAAAGAAAACATGTACACTAAAAAAAAGAGATTTTTCACAACACTATGGGGTGATATGCAAAAATTATATTATTGTTATATATTATTTTACAACATTTTAATTTGATCAGAGTTGAATTCGGGTAGATTTTATATGGAATTCGCCGGTCATATAGACTATATTTATCTAATAATCTACAGATACTTAAAAGAAAATGTTTATGACTATTCGAATTATTTACATTTTATTAAAAGCAAAAATCTTTTTTTTACCAACAAATTTCACTTAATTTCTTCCTGTGGAAAGAGGAGAGGAGCTGGCAATCCATTGACAAGTCGGGCCACCAAAAGTGTGAATGTTGCAGAATTCTTTTTTCGGGTACCAGAGCTAAATGTGTGAGGAACGGGGCTGGCAGAGGGTTCAAGGCAGACTTAGACAGCTTGTTGGCCATGTGGCATGCAATAAATGGCACGATTCAATGAATATCCATCTTCCGATTCGGCATGCTATCCCCATCATCATCATTCTCGCTTCCAATTCCATCCCAGCCCCACTTTCATCATCATTCTCATCTGCTTCTTATTTGGCCGAACGGGGAGTGTGGGTTTACTTTAGTGTAATTGATTTCCAGGCCTAGAACTCTGCGATTATGGTCTCTTAATTGATAAGAAAGCCGTCCTTCAAAGGGTTTATAACCCCCAACTTTCGTTGCTAGGTTTCCGCTTTCAAGTCTTCCATCTTCATCCTGCTCGAATTGCTGACAGTTGCCGTTTTTTACCAATTTCCTTTCTGTTGCAACAGCTGAGCCCTTGTCCGCAAAGTAAGGCACATGGCAACACGACATTTAATCCTTTGTCCCCTCAAATATTTGTGTTTGTTGTACAAAATGCTGGCAAACGAACCGAAGAGGCAGATGACTAAACGGAAGTTTTGTTTATTTGTTTGCCTTTAATCAGGCGACAGATCAACAAGCCAAATCTGAATGGATTGGCATGTGCTAATGAAAAGTTGATTTAAGGGCAGCAGACGGGGAAAACGGAGGAGATGCACAATGCCCAACTTTCGCCACCAGCACGTGCTCAATTTTTAATTCCATGGAAGTCCAGCCCCTCCAGTAATCTCGCAGCCACCCTCGCTTTCTCCTCGGTGCCCTTGGAAATCTGCGTCTTTAATAAGCTCAGCTGCATTCAACTCAAGAAAATGGAGAGCTCCAGTGGAAGGGGGGAGTTCGAGGAGAATACAGTACAGTAAAGCCATACAAAGCCATTCACTGGTTTAATGTTTAACAACCTAGGGACAGAAACTGAATGATTTGAAATTGTTTTTAGAATATTTTGGAAATCTACAAAAAATGTCCACAGAAACCTTTAAGTATTGAAATCTTAACCTCTTAAATAAAAAGTTGAGCAAAGGACCCTGCCGCAAAGGGATACTTTAAATTTTTCTCTTCGAATTCCCAGAGGTTCTAAGGTAAATTTTGGACAAAGCCGTTGGGTGGTTCAACTGTAGAAGGTCTACTGTACCGGCAAGCAAAGGAGGCAAAAGAAAAACTGTCGCTGTCAACTGTCAAGAAGGGGGCGTGGTCCTGGTCTCGGACGATGTCTCTTGAGTGGCACTTGGTTCGCTTACAAGGGCCATCGAAGTGAAGGGAAGTGGGGCCAGGAACACGATGAAGGCGAAGAACTCGCAGCATGGGCACTTTTTATTATCCACATCAATAGAAGGTCCCTTAGTACCGCCCATCAGCATCATCATCATCATCATCATCGTCATCATCGTCATCATCTTGCAGCGTCTTCTTCTCCCGCTTTTGAATTGCTAATAATTTTGTCGCAAGCGTTTGATGGTTTACTCACTCGGAAATAAAGGCACCACCGCCAACATTGCTGCTGCACCACCTATAGCCATTCCCAGTCCGACTGCAACCACCCATCCGTGGATCCCGGCCCGGAACTAGAGTTATGTACATAACTGAATATATAGCCATAAATTTAGGGTAGGTCATAGCCACTCTGGAGTGTAATATTGTTGCACATACTTATTACTAGTGCCCATTAATGCATAGAAAAGCCACCCTTTTCGTGCTACCCCAAGATCCTCGCTGAATTTTTTAAAGCCAAACCTAAAGCCAACTTGATGATTCATACGCCCCCTCGACACCCGGCGAGAATTTCGGAACTACCACCACTATGCGGCATATGGGGAGGTCGTCTCTTCAGAACCCCTTGACAAAAAAGTGCAATGCAATTAATTTTTTCGCGAAACTCTTTCGGGGAAGGGGATGGCTTTGTCCATCCCACTCACACATCTACACACAGAGAACGGAAGATGGTTCTTAGTTATTTTCAAGATCTATGATAAAATTCCCGTTTAACTAAGTTTTAAGCGAGAACTTAGATAGAATAATATTCTCACTCTGGTATCTGTTTAGTTGTCGAATAAATAATAATATTTAGTGTCGAATAAATGATAAGATTCTATGATATTAAAAAAAACGATTTGATATACATAGGTTGGGGTAACATTAGATCGAAAGATTAAATACAAGTATAATGCTTTTTTTCCGCTTGTGTAACTTTTGGTTCACTCCTCGTCTTGCTCAAGTGACGTTTTAGTGTTTGCATTTGACGCAGCGGACGAGAAGTTCAGAATGTGAATGGATCACCACCAGTCCCAGTATGTATGGTATAGATATAGGGTTGTTCTTCTGCCTCGCATCTGCGAAATGTTTGTTTTATTGTTTGCCCATCTCCTTCCCAGTCCCACGGTCGCGGTTCATTAAATTAAAAACGGCCAATTCGAGTTATTCGAATTCGGAGTAATACATCAAAAAACATCGGCGAGCGGAGGGTGGGTGGTTGGGGTGTTGTTTTGCCGGCAGTTGCAGCTGATCGAAGTGTGCGGGGAGGGATGGGAGGGGGAAACAGGTTCCCAGCAGCTGTTCTCTCGGAGAAATGCGGCGAATCGCCAGTCGGTCTCTCTCGATTTTCAAGCCACTCCAACGAGGGTTGTTTTCCCAGTTCCTCGCTCCTTTGTGTCCTTTTTATCATTGTTTCGCCGGCTTTCGGGAGCAACACAAATGTTCGCCATCGGTCGCGTGTTTTTTTAAAGAGTTTTTTATTTTGCTTTCCCGGAAATTATGTCTTTTCTTCTAATTTAAGCCCCGTTGTTTGCTTTTTGCCGAAATTTATTCCGCTTTGGGGATAGCCAATCCCCTCCCCCCTTTACTCTCCAGCCAGACACACTTTCGGACTCCAATTTGGTTGTTATTTTTACGGTTTTGCGGTCTCGAAAGTTAACCAAAGTTTGGGTACCGGCAACAAAAAAAGCAACTTAAGGAATCACCAGAGTAATCCCATTTGGAATGGAGTAAAGCGTAACAATAACCAGGAACAAAAATGGTAAGAATCAATTGGAGGATTTCTAAAATTGCAAAATGGACGAAGGCCGCCCGCCGTTCAATCTGCATGTTAATTAATAATAAGCATGTTCATATTTCTCCCCCTTGTTGAAAACGGGGGTTCACGTTAATCCCAACTCGGTTTTAGAGCGATCGTTAAGAACACGCGTGGAATTTTCCCTTTTGATAAACTCCCCCGTCAGGACAATGGATGATTTTTATGGGATAGGACACGGCAGATAAGGGGGTTACCAAGTGAAAAAGTATTAAACAATTTGCTGTTTTTTTACACAGAGAAAACATGGTATATAAATTCTAAGCTATCAAGTGATTGGATAAATATTAAATTGAATAATCACCTTAAAATCTGCCTTAACAAAAAATATTTATACATATTAGGTAGTAATTCTAGTAACCATTATTACAAGGGCATATATACATACATATATCCATTAAAGGCTTAGCTCGAAAGACACTTTAAGCATGCTAACACACACCAAATTGCAATATAATACTATATATATTTTGTTTCTCTCTGTGTAAACTAGAGCTTAAGTCCGGGGTGGTCCGGACATCTTCCGGAAGTGCGTTTGCGGGTGCAAATGGCCGTGTGATGCGCCACCCTCCGCAAGACCTTCGATTCGCCCACTCCTCCGGCTGGTTCGTACTTTTTATCCCCGGGACACGGGTGCAACATGTTGCCGGGATTTGTTTTGTTAATTTCTGTTTTGGGTGCGGGGTTATGTATTCGCTGAACCCCTTAAATCATTTTTTGGCCACCCTCGTCGTGTTGCAAGCCGCATGCTAATTAAAACCTGTGCGGAGTTTCGTGTTTGAACATTTTTGGCTGCCTTGGTAGCCAAAGTTTCGATTAATTAATAAAGAATTCATGTCTGATTTTATAACTTCATCAATAAGCTCCACGTCGGCACCGCTTTCGTTCCCCGGCCTTTACTCCCTCGCTTTTATGAGGGAAATTCACAATGAATATTTATGCGCGTCGCCTCCTGAATGGGAAATGTGAAAGGGGGGTGGGGAGGGGGCCTCTGTGTGGTTGGGGGGCTGGGTGGCTGGGTGGTGCAGTGGCCAACAGCTGCCGACAGGCGCACCAGTTGCCCGAAATAGCGTCTTGGGTGGGAAAAGGGGGCTGGGAGTGGTCCAAAGGCTTTGGCTCTCTAATTTTATTAACACGTTCATCATTCCTCGCCATTCGGCGGCACAAGTGGCGCCTGAGGACGGCAATCAGTCTCGGGATCCCCATTTTCCGCCCCAAGCCCCCATACCCCCTCTCCCCCTTCCTTTCCACTTACAACGGCTGCCGCCTGCTGTTGCCTCCCATTTTCCAGCAGGGGCATTTTCATATTGGTCTCCGCGTCTCATGCATGAAGGCGAATTAATAAAAATTATTGCATATATTTGTAATTCCGGGTGCCTCTTTAACGGTTGGCCAGGGGGTGTAATGAGGGGGTTGTGGGTGGTTGGGAGCTGGGCGGTTGCCGGGCGACTACTTTATTGGCGCGTGCTGCTGCGTTTTATCGCTCCCTCCGCTCCCACTGCCCCTTTCCATTTTATTACGGCTCCCTTTCTTTTGCCGCTGTTGCAGATGAAAGCGTTTTGGACATATTTCACTACACAACAAAGAAATTTAGAATGATGTAAAATTAGTATCAGCATCTGATTTTATCCATTAGATCGCGCTACCAAGCGAATTAATGTAATAAAAGGAGTTTAACAAGACTACAAATAAATTCTCATAGGACATTGCTTGTTATTATGTATAATTGGTAAAGATTTTACCAACTCTTATATAATTTCTTTTTTTTGTGAGTGCTACGAGTTTAATTTTTATAATTTAAGTGGTATATCTTTCATTTTTCTAAGACTCCCGGCCATTAAAGGAACATTTCCATTCCGATCCTTCAAAAAATATTTGTTTCATTAAATAAAACTCATTGCTGGTTCTTTTTAGATTAAGAAAGACATAAAATGCCAACTACAAATTGAAGCAGTGTTGGCAACCCATTTTTCTCTCTGTACATTTTAGGGGAGCAACAAAAGACTTGCAGCACAGCCCAGGAATTCGTAGCCAAGTGGAGCGCAGAGTTCTTATTACCGGGAATTTTAGGAATCTGAAGCAGGTCCCTTGCATAATTAAATTGATTAATAGGTGGGGCAGCAATTCCCCTATAAGCCACAAGGAAGTCGGCTGAAGAGGCATCCATATATAAATTCTATGAAAAACTCTCGACTGAGCAAACAGAATCGACTCTTATCTATATCTCTATACCTATTTGCCGTCGCTGTAATCTCAGACTTGTGTTGGCACTTTAATAGTACTTGCGATATTCAACGATTCATTCACACTCGGATCTGTAAATGTTGTGGCTGTTGTCATCCATTTTGTTAGCACTAAGGCAAACAATTTATAACAAACTGTCTGGATGTGTTTTATCGTCACGTCACACAGATGAAAAAGTCGTGATGTAATTTTTTATCGATTACAGTTGACGCGGGAAAAAGTGCGGGGAAAATAGAGCCAGGGTCTGGGTTGTTGACTCCGGTGATTTATGGTGTTGCATGCATCCAAGTTCCTGGGTTGTTCTAGTGTATCAGTAGTATTATCAGACCCCTGCCCCCTAATTCCCAGCCCCTCGGTTCGGCTCCTTTGTCGCTGTCCATTAGCTTGTAAAACGCTGCTGATTGGCACTGTGATATGGACAATTAAATTGTCGTTCTTAATCAGCGACGAGTGCACTAATTCATTGTGTTTAATTTCTTTCGCATTTTATTTAATGTTTTTTTCCATTTCTTTCTTTTTTCGTGCCCTGCTCAATTGCACTTTTTCAGAGCCAATGCGGGTCGCCAACGTTCGAGAAGGAATTGCGCGAACAAATTGAGAAGTAAGTGACAAATAAGTTAAATTGTTAAACGCGATAACAACACTCGTGTGGAGTGTGTGGAAAATAAGTACGGAAAGAGGGTGGATCGACCATAGACCAGAACTTTCGCACTTCCGCTTCTTGAGCCAAGCTCCATTAGCACTATTGCCAAGTACCGTCCAAAATATTTATTTAATTTGTCTAGCCGGCAATTTCGGAGTAGATTTCGCGCTGCTTTTGGCAAATCGTACGTAAATAACTCATACCAAGCTCGTGACCGGCCACGCCCCCTTCGGCCTTCTTGGCCATTACGCACAGAACAAGTTAACGGCACGGCGAATGCAATTTTCCAAATTGCCAAGAATCGGAGGATGAAGAAGGAAGCGCTCACTGGCGAAACCCATCAATCACCGAACCCTCAGCAGCGCCCTCTGCCGGCCCGAATACGTAATTACCGCGATTTCGAATTGGTGCAAAGTTCTGGTCTAGGCCGAGATTTAAGTTCTCTTTCGGGCCTTTCTTTCTTTATGACCACCATTAGCTGCTAATTTCCATGCAGATTGTTTATGCAAACGTTTCTTTTTAAACACAATTCAGCAGGGAATTGATTGGTGATTACTTATATATACTTTAACATTATTTTGTTATTTTTGAAGTCGGGAAAATCACATATCTTAAATAGTTTGTTTTTGTAATTTAACAGTAAATGAGTTTTTCGTAACTGAGTTTATTTAAAACCCATTACTCAAATACAATTTTAAAAATTTTTATATTAACAATAATATTGTATTTACCAACACATTATTTTATTGAATCATTCAAAAGCTTAAGATATATATTAATTTAATTTATTAAATGAAGTCAAATGTTTTTAAATGCAATTCCTTTGTTCATAAAGTGAGTCGTTTTTAAAGATTAAAGAGCTTTTAACTGAAAATACTTTTAATTTGTAAAGTGCCCATAATACAACAATAGAATGTCGTGCAGAGATTAAATAAGTTAAACAAAATAAAATAATAAACATTTTCCGCGAATATTTTTGTATTTTTGAAGTACCCATAATACAACCATAGAATCAGTGCAATCAGTCACATTTTCATTCAGCCACTGATAAATAAGTAATCAATACTCGGAGTTCCCTGCTGAAAGCGCCCCGCGTTTGCGATGATTTTTGCAACTCGTTTTCATTTATGCATTTCTATATTTGTCCTCTTTTTTTCGCTTTCCCTCGGCACCCGTATCCGCATCCGCATCCGAATCCGAATCCGCAGCATGAATCGCATTATGAAATCCAAAGAACGCAAGCAAATGCAGACATGTCGGGATCACAAGGCACTGCAGGTATGTATCGGATGGAAATGAAAATTGGGCGAGGGACAAGAGGGACAAGAGGGAGGGACAAGGGGACTTTTCCGCACGGAGCCGCGCAGCATGTGGAAAATCAATTTGCACAGCGCGAGTTTCCTCGGGACTGCGAGACGGGAAAGGGGGAGGGGAGTCCCTCCGACTCAAGTCATAAATAAACGCATAAATTCATTTTTAAGAACAATCTCTCCCCTCGCTGCCATTCCGGCGCATACAAATTGTCTCTTATCCGGACGGAGTAACTGGAGTCGTCGGCGAGACTTTGCCGGGATGTTGGAAAAAGGCACATTACATTTTTTGCCCGAATTGATTGAGCGTCGGCATTAGAGACGCTTCACTACGCCCTAGTGGCAGCTTTTCATTACCATTCTCCGGGGTTGGGGAATGGAAAATGCTTTCCCTTTCGTCGTTAACTTCTGGCAATCTCGTTCGCCCCGCCAGCCAAAGCCGCCCAAACCCAATCTTGTAAGGCCCCGCTAATGAAGCCCAAGGTTTTCACGTCCCATGGCTACATGTGACCTTCTGGCCAGCTAACAAGTTGGCTTTGATCGAGATTGGATATTTGTTACACGTTGGAGCTGGGATCCCGGGGAGGGGGTCTTGTAACTACTGCTCACTTAGCACTTACAGAAAAGAGCCGGTTGATGGATGAGGAGCCGTGTGCCAGTCTGTGACCCTCATCAGGGCAGCTGTCAGGGGCGAAGGTTGCCCCCAGCACTTGATAAATACTTGATCTAATCAGTTAGCCCTTTCTCAACAGAGGTTTTCACTGAACGGATCGCATTTATGGCATTGTGTAATATCAATTGAAAGCTAACTCTTTATTAGCGGAGTTTGGAAATGTCTAGAAAAACGTAGTCGTGACAGAAGATATTATAAGCATATGCAGTCTGTCTATAATCTTGATGATTTTGATGTTAAACAAAATATATTTTAGAATTTACTGCGATTTTTGACATAAAATATGTAATTCGATGGGATAGTAAGACTGTAACTACTCATACGCTTACATACGCTTATCTAAAACTGAAACCATCTCACAGATTATGAAAGCAGATATGAATTTTATCATTTATCAATGAACTTATCTGAGTGAAAACAAAAAGATAATATGACAACATATCAAATTGGTCAGTGGAATACCAAGAACCATCAGGTTTTACAAAGATATTACATTATTCTTATATTCTAAGTTCCTGAGTTATCTAGACTAACACAATTTCATTCTGACTATTTTACAGACCCGCTTTGCCCGCCAGGAGAGCCTTCTCCAGTCGATGCAGCAGGAGAACCGATCCCTGCTCACCCGAATCCGGCAGTATGAGCACTGCTTGGACGACGTGATGCGCAAGGTGGTGGACGCCATCGTGGCAGAAGACAATCTGCGGGAGGAAGTGAGCATGCTGAAGGGCAGGGTTCGGGATCTGGAGGCCCAGAATGCCGCCTTGTCCGCCAGTCCGGTGAAGGGCAGGGACGAGGGCTACTGCACCATGAGCAGTGGACAGCCGCAGCCTTCGAATGGCCACCTGGAGGACCTGCCCGAGGAACCGGAGCAATGGCTGCTGCCCGCCGAGCCCTGCTCCACGGAAATGGAGGACTGGAGCATGTCGCAGGAGGAGCTGGCGGTGATGACCTTCGACGACGAGCGGGATCAGCACAACCATCTCCAGCATCCTCAGCAGCAGCAGCGGAGGAAGAGGGATCACGACTGGCTGTGGCCATCCAGCGACTTTATCAACTCCACCACGGTGGAAACGGATTCAGTGGCCGATGGCATTGCTCAGCTGCTGCAGCAGAAGGTAAGCGATGGAGCTGGAGAGGATTCCGCTCATCTGTAATTATCCCTATTCCCATTTTTAGATCGTTTACTCCGAGGACGAGGAGGTGGCCTGCACGGACTTCACCAATGACTTCTACAAGCTGGTCAACATCCGTTCGAATTCCTCGCGCAGCCTCTACTCCTATTTGGAGGGTGAGACGGATGATGAGGACGAGGACGACGATGATGGCGAGGATTCCAGTATGTCGGAGAGCCAGGTGGGTCCGGCGGGACGAACTGCAGGAGTTAGTCCCACGCCCAGCGAGGCGGGAAGGGCCCAGTTGACCAGCTGCTCCTCCAGCGAAACGGACGATCTGTCCGCCAGTCAGGCGAAGAAGGACGAGGAACCCGATTACGCGGTAATCGATGAGTGCCGGAGGAGGGTGAGCGACATAGAAATCGAGGATGTACCCATGATTGTGGGCAGCACGCCGATGAAACCACTGGACGAACAACAGTGCATTGCCCAGATCATCAAGAGCGAACTTCGACGACCTCCTCATGTCCTGGTCAAGTCCAAATCGGTGCTGGAAGAGCAGGAGCCCAGCTGCATACTGCGACACAATCAACGCCGCGAACTGGAGTCCACCGTGGTGCGCAGTGACAGCATAAGCTGTGCCATGATGACGAAAATGGCCAGGGAGGTGGTGCCTCCGGCGCCCGGGATGGTGACCAAGTTGAAGGAGCGGATGCTGCTGCGGCAGGCCTCAACGCCTCCGACGGCCAGCTCCTGGCGCAGGAGCAATGGGTGGAAGAGGGTCACCTCGCCGGTTCATCCTCCAGCGGCTGTTTCGCCAAAGAAGGTAAGGGATCAACTTGAAACCATAGGTTGCATAATTGTATCATTTCCGCATTGAACTTACAGAAGGAAGCCAAGTCAACGGAGCCGCCAAAGAGCTGCCTGCCCAAGGCGCAGCCCACCAGAATTCCAACGAGCATCCATTCGTCGGTGTCCTCGTCCTCCTCGATGTCCTCGTCCTGCTCGCCCTCGCCCTCCTCCCCCTCGCCGCAGTCCCCACAGCAAAGGTCACCGGGTCAGCAGCCCCAGCAGCAGCGAAAATCGAAGATTCCTCCACCAGTTCCCGTGCGACGATCCTACGCCAGTTAGGATAAACCACTGCTAAATCTCAAACCAATAATCGTCAAGCTAACAAATATTTAAAGATTTAAAAAGACTAAATTGTGATATATTCAAACAAAACAAAACAGAACAGAACAGAAAGATACAGAAGATTAATCAGGTTAAGCTGATTGTGGAGGATCGAGCGAGTTTTGTACGTACGAATACGAGTATTTATGTATATTGTAAATTTTTGAAGGATGTTTTACCTTGTAAGCGGCACTGCCAACTGTTCCCCCTGAAAAAGAGAAGAAAAGAAAAACCAAACCGATCGGCTCGCCCTGCTCTATACCCTGTATTTTGTAGAGCAGCGGTCGCAGCACCCAAATCAGTAGGTTATACTAACTAGAATGGGACAATTTGATTGATTTCAAACTGAATTCAAACCACTATTAGCTATGGTCATGACTAGATGAACCAATACTGTAGTCTTCCGCACAAGTCGAGTGTATTTGTAGGACATGGTTAACACGTAAACTAAACCGAGTTAGTAGCTCCCCACACAACAGCAGTTGAACATTTGCATTTAAGGGTGAAATATTTCAGTGTTTACGATGCAGTATAGAAGGCATACATAGGTACGATATATAAACACATTTATATACGGTTTCTAAGCGAACACTAAACATTAAACGACGACCATACAATAAACTGTACATAGCAGTCGTTCTAACTAATGACAAGCTCTTCTTCAGCCGTAGTTAGCTCCTCAGGGGCTGCTGCCACCGACTAATTCTTCGCAGCAGCCCGATTCCTAAGCATATACCTACACTATATAGAACAGAACGCACTACGATCGAGGAGGGAACATAGATGTAAGCTCGTATAAACATTATAAATGTATTTTCTTAGCGTAGCGAGTACAAATAAACAAAAGAAGTTACAGAAAAATAAATTATTGACCTAACCAGTGGCCTCGCCTCTCGAAAACGGTTATCGCGGCGGGTTGGTAAAATCTTACATAGATATGTATGGGCGGGTACTACTAATCAGTAACGTAAAACGCAAACAAACACGATCTTAAACTACTTAGGTGGTACGACAAAGAATGAGTTCCAGTTCATGCTTCAGCTGGAGAGAGTCCAAACGAGATTCCGGGGCGCTGACCCAGCAGCTCTTGTAAAGTTTGGAGTAGGCGCTTTCCAAGCACGCACTGGCCTCTGGCGCCGGGCTATGACAATCGAAGTGGAGTGCTAATCGGTTCCGGCGGCATTTCTTTTTCAGATCACGGCCGGCGGTGTAAGATGGATCGAGGCTCAGATTACGGCGGGCCGAGGCACTGGCCCTCTTGTATATCACGTCGGCGTCGTTTTCATTGACAAAGTTCCAATCGCTGGGGCAATCCAGAGCTAGAATCTTTAATTGATGGTACTTATCCGGCCGAAGCTCGTGCTTTACCACCTGGTAGGCTATGGTTTCATTGCAATCGAGCGGGTGATAGGGCAATCTGCGGGCTTGCAGTTGCCACATTGTAATGCCCAGGGAGTATATATCGGAGGCCTCGGATAGAGTGTCTGATCGTAGCACTTCTGGAGACATATATCTCAGGGTTCCATTGGCACTAGTTTGCTCTGGTCTAGCACAAGATTCGCCCATCTCAATGGAGGAACCGAAATCGCAGAGCTTGCAGATGTAACTGCGTTTGACCTTGGATAAATTGCCAACCCCCGAAGACTTTATTCCCAGGGCAACCAATATATTGGTTGGCTTTACATCCAGATGTAATACGTTCTGGGAATGACAGTATCTCAAAGCAGCGACCACATCCAGGGTTATACTAAAAAGATAATGTTTAATTTCTGGGGTCTACGAGAGCAAGAGGACAAACGGATCGTACAAAACCCTGTGCATCAGTGGCAGCGCCAAAGTGTCTACGATCCTCTGCAGGCATTGTCCCCTGGGGCATTCCATGATGACCAAGCCGAATTCCACGGCGGATTCTAGTTTTAGAAGCCGCACAATGTTCCTGTGCTGCAAGTTCATCAAATGCGATTCATTGTGCAACGTTGAAGAAGCCTGGGCTCGAATAATTTTCACAGCAACGGACCGATCTGCATAAAAATCTTCCGTTTATTTAATTCCATCAAAGGTTTTGAACATACCCCGGTATATAGCTTTGAAAACCGTGCCGTAGGCTCCGCGTCCTAGTATCTGGCACCTGGTGGAAACGGGGTGGCCATCCTTGAGCAACTGCCTTCTCTTTGGCGTATTCAGCAAAAGCTCCCCCATTTGTCTGCACACTAAGAATGACCTATTCGGTTTTGAAATTTATTTGAAATATAATTAACCCACATGGCCTTCTTTTTGCCCGGTCTCTTAACGGTAAATTTTTGGAACAGCTGAGAGATAATGTTGCCCCATTTCCTTCTAAATTTGTTTCTAAAACGATATTAATCGTGTTTAAAAGCGCCATTTTAACACAATTATTTATTGAAATAGTTAGTGCTCTTAAAAATACATATTTTCTGTCCCAAGAAAAAAAACATTAAATTCAAGATGAGCTTTTTATTTGTTCAGCCAAAATATTCCCTCTACTCTTAATAATTTCAATTGTATATTTACACTAATAATGCACACTGTTTCATTTGAAGTGCCTCTCCAGCAATTACATCGGGAAGAAATAACCATAATGCACGGAAATATAATTATTATAAATGGATTGTAAGGGCTTTCGAGGGTTCATTTTAGGCTTAATACTATACAAATAAATATTATTACAAATGTCTGCCGCTAGGCTCTTCCATGATGATTTGCTAGTTGCGTTCTCTATGCAATTTCTCGGTCTCCGCCCGCAAGTCCTGTGAAAATGGTACATTAATAAGAAATTACAAAACATAAAATATCTTAAATTACCCGAAAGGCTTCCTGGATTTTGTCTGTGATGAGCTTCCGCGCCGTGGGCTCCGGCACTTGGCGCTTTTTAAGATCCAGAATAAAATCGTTGAGGTCCAGTGGCTCACCCACATTCAGTGTGACCTTCTTGCCCCGCTGTATCACATAGGGCTCCACATTCGGCAGCAGTTCATCCATGCCCTCGTGCCACATGGGCAGAATGATGGGAATCTTGGGTGACTCGTAGATGATTCTGCCCACGCCCCACTTGAGCCGCAGCTCCTCCTTCTCCATGTTCACCTTGCCCTCGGGAAACACGTGGATCCAGTGGCCCAGAGCGGCCTTCTCGATGCACAGGTTTATCGCCTCCTGGTAGACACCGATGCCACGCACAACAGGTATGCACTTGCCTAGGGTTGGGAAGGGAAACTATTAGTCGTCTTTTAGCTTTAAATTATCAGCGATTAAATAATCTATCTATCTATCCCAAATATTAAACCAAAATAAAATTTACTGAGTAGTGTAAGAAAACATTTAAAGAACTCTTTGTTTCGTTACTAGGAAATATAGTTTCGACTCCCATGTCTTGATCAATGTTGTAACTATAGAAGATTATGATTGTTATATTATCAGTTATACTATCAGTTTTATGTATTGAGGAAACTTCCTCCGTGTTATAGGTATATTTTGTCATTGAAGTTTCCTAAAGTCCTATGCTAAGATGTCATACAAAAACCCGCCTAAAATTGGTTGAAATTTGTTGTTGCGCCCCCGTCAGTGATTAGTTTAGTTTGAAATACAGGTATAGAGTACAAATAAAGGCTAATAAATTCCTTAGCTATACTAAAGATACTATATCTAAAGATAATATATCTAAAGAAGTTCAGTTAATTTCCCCCGATTCCTGCAATCCTACACCAACTAATCCTGAATAGTCTCACCGAACATGAAGAAGAGCGAGTGCCGCCTGTTGGTGAAGCAGATATCATGGGCGGCCATCGACCACCGGATTTTGTAGGTGTTGCACACGACTCCCAAGGGAAGACAGCCCCACAAGCCGGGATCGTCGAAGCAGGAGTAGTGGTTGGACACGGTCAGCAGGGGAACGCCCTGGGGTCGCTTGGAAATCAGTTTGACTAGTCGTTCCTTGTTGTAGACGCGGGGTTTGTTGAGAAACACTGCAAAACAAAATAGAGAGGCGAAAGATCAGCATTTGCATAATTGTGCAGAGGCACCAATTAACAACACGGCACACGTTTGACCTCGATGGCCAGCATCCGCGCATCGTTTATCAACCGAGAGATTCGCAGTCGCAGTCTTAGTCGCATTCGCATTCACGGTCAGGGGCGTGAGCTCTCCGAGCGAATCGCTTGGCCAAAAATAAACGTGCCTTTCGGCCAGATGTTGGGTAAGGTCGGCTCTGCAGACAGATACTCACTCAACACAATCTTGCTGAAGATTCCGACGGCGGAGATGACGAATTGGCTGGCCACGTACCAGAACCTCGTGGGGTTCCTTAGCCTGGGGAATATCCAGTCGATGTTGTAGGGCACCTCCACGCCGGGGCCCACATCCAGGGCGGGATCGGCGTTCCGGTCGGACATGGGCGGCGAGAGGGGCGACGTGGACGGAGGTGGTGACAGGTCCTTGGGCTGGCCACTCCGCACGGTCTGCGTGGCGATATCCTTGCGGTCCTGCTGACTGGCCGGAAACCGCTCGTCGGCCACTGGCCGCGCCTCCGGAGCTTGGACGTACTGCTGTGGGTTGCAGATAAGGATGGAAATTAAATTATCGACGGTCAGAACGAGCACATGGTAATCCCGCCGCTAACCATGGATAGCCTTTAATCTTATCGGTCGGTCCCCAGAATAGTTTCCTTTTGTGTTTGTGTCTGGCCAGAAGCCTCTCTGAGTTACGCATTTTGATTCGAGTACTTGCTTTATGTATTTCCTTTGTCAGCTTTTGGATTACCTATCACCACCCCCGGGAAAAGCCGCCTTTGTGCCACAGGTTAGCAGCATGCGCAGTGAAAATCCGCTGCGGAAGTCCACGTTGCATTTTCGCGCAACTAATGCAGCAAAAACTCACGGCGTCAGAGATCCAAGGCGACCTTCAGCTCGGTTCGAGAGGTATTACATTTGGCACCTGCACCTGAGAATCTTTCGCATCCGGACGGCGGGAACTTTCGAGCGTAACTGATTTTTGACTCAACTGAAAGCGCCAAGTGCAACAGGCACAAAAACACGCATGAAACGGGGGCAGCTGCCCCTAAACAAAGAGAGAAAAGGCGAGACAGAGCGAAAGAAAGGGCGCGAGAGCAGTGAGGCAACAGTAAGTGGTCGACTGATTGTGAAACTATCTTTATCAGTTGGCAAAAGTGCTTAGCCAAGCGCTTCCGTGAATAATGATCACGTTGCTGCGACTTGACGAGATAAGCATTCGAATTTGGGCGCCAACCGTGGTGGACTCGAGTTCTAGGCGCAAGGTGGTGAGTTTCGCAAGAGAGTTCTTATCAATTGCTTGCCATGGATTATTTAGCAAGATAGTACTGACGGAAAGGTGTTATTGTTTACTTAAGAGAGGTAGCTAGAAGATACTGATACAAATGCATTGAAAACAATGAAAACCTGTTTCTAAATAAAAAAAATGAATGTTTGTACATTGACATTCAAGAACATTTGTCTTTCGGGATCGCTTTAAAATTTGTTTTCTAGCGTCACCGTTATCGTATGTCTGTACTTATCTTGTTTTACTTCATTTTAAGATCGTCACATTTTTGCACAAGTGCAATACTTATTGTAGGTTTCTTGTTCAAGTTTATTTAAACTTTCCCGCCAAATGTGGTGGGAATGGCGACAAGTGGTTGCTTTTGAAACAAGGTGAATAAGAAGAGAAAGCGATGGCCTGATTTTGTTTATGTTTATTGGGTGCACTAAGGTTAAACATTATACGACTTCGTTGCTATAATTAAGCTCACCCGAGACAGTGCCTGGATCGGCGGTCTATATCCCCCGCTGATCATCCAGTTTAGGTTCCGCATGGCGGATGCGGCGCCCACGTGCCCGGGACGCCTTAAATTGGAACACACAACCATCAACATTTTAACGAGTTCTTAATTTTACGAGTACGATATGCGTGGGCAGTTAGCGGGCCTCTACGGGTTTTACATAACCAATTTTTGTAGGCCGAATAAATTCACTTTGCAATTTTGGACGCGCACTGCTTGCTTCTTCGCCCAACCGCCACTTCTTCACCTCGGCTGCAGACTCATGGGCGTACCGTCAGGGGGCGCCGGAGCCGCTTGGCGCATGTCTGGAGGGGGTCGTATTTTCGGTGGGGGCGGCGAAGGAGCTCAAGGTCAGGGCAAAAGAATCTGAAGAAACTAGAAATTTAAAGAAAAACAAAACCAAATCAGCTGTTATTTGCCATTCACCTCGAAATGAAGTTCGGCCATTCTGCAGCACTAATTTCATCCGGCTGTGTTGGTCAACACTTGTTTCTGGCCATCTGGCAACACAGGGGACTCCTCAAAATATATTGTCGTGGTTTTGTAATTCCCTCTAAAGTATCAATTAAAAACACGGTTTTGCTGTGGTTCCAGTGCAAATATGTCTCGCAGCGCTCGCCCCCTCACCTCCGCCCGTGTCCTGCACAAAATCAAGGCTCTAAGCACCCCGCAAACCAGCACTGAATATGTGATCAACCGGAATCCCAGGAATCTGGAGAGATTACGAATTGCCTACAAGCCGGGCGGCTATCATCTGGAGAAACCCGGTCGATCCTACTGGCACACCCTGGAGATCAACACCAGTGGTCGATATGTCAGCGCCGATGTCAAGCACTTCGAGAATGGAACCATCCTAAGTGCCAGCACCTCCGAATGGGCCATCAAACAGCAGCTCTACAAGACCAACGATACCTCGGCGTTTGTAAACCTCGGAAGGGTGCTGGCCCATCGTTGTCTGCAGTCGGGGATTACAGAGATGACGTGCAACGTGGATGCGGTGCCCGGAAGCAAGCTGCAGAAGTTGCTCCAAACCCTCCAGGACAACGGTGTGTCCTTCAAGGAACCCGCTCGTCTGGCCAACCAACAGCCCTGGGATGCCGAGAGGCACGAAAAGCCCTGGGAGGTGTTAGATGGATCCTTGGAGTCCCCAAAATCTAAATAACCCAAAGAAACCCCGTTTAGTTTTCGTTTCGTTTAGAATAAACGTTGATTATTATTGCTAATTACAACGAATCATGGTGATCTATTCGTATTTGCCCTTGATGTCCTTCCAGAGTTTCTGCAAAGGGGGGAAAACTCAATATTTGGCCAGGAAACCCGTATTACATAAGAGGATTATACTTACGCCTTTGTTGATGCCCTCGAAGATCGCGACCGACGTGACATCGATGGCGCGCTCGAAGAAGAAGGCCGATGCGATGATGGCCACGGCGTAGGTGGAGGTGCGCTTGAACAGGGTGTTGTAGATGACCTTCATGTTGGCTGGATTTTCGACTTAAACTTCCGATTTGTTCTCAGGTCGACTTTTTTCACACGCCAAATTCACAGCTGATTTGAGAGGTTGAGTTGACAAGCAGTGTGGGTAACGTCGAAAAGCTGGAAGCCAGGGTGACCATTAACTCGATACACCTTTGTTATCGAAAGTGAGCCCACCTCTAGTCTACGGGGCAAAAACAAACGATTCGTGCCAAAATGCCAAATTACCTGGATATTTAGCGCGATTGGGGATTCTCTGCGTGGAGCATGGACATAGCCACCATTGAGCTGAGCGTTGAGGCGCTGATAGGGTCGCTCTTGGCCCTGGGAGTCCTGTTTGCCTTCTGCCGTAGTTTGCTTTCCGAGGACTTCGTGAGCAGCTTCAAAACACGTCACGGCTGGAAATCAATAAAGGTCTTGGAACAGGTGAGTGAAATCACCAGTTGAGAACTATCTTTAATATGATAAGTTCCAATTAGGCCTGCTTTTGCAACGTCTGCGAGATCCTGCTGACCCCTTCCGCCGGACTCTTTTGCGACTGCTGCGGCCTGTGCACCCATGCCACGCCCACCTGCCAGCGAAGGGCGGACCGGGAGTACCGCTGCAAGGACAAGTGGCTGCGCAACGAGTCCTCTGTGCGGCACCTGTGGGTCCACGGCAATTTGCCCATGGGAGTCCACTGCGCCGACTGCAACGAGGAGGTTGACCACCATGTCAGCACAGATCCCGGGCTGTACGGATGGCGCTGTGCCTGGTGCCAGCGGTGCTACCACAACGACTGCTATTCCCGCGTCGACACCAAGGCCGCCTGCGACTTTGGCGAGTTCAAGGACATGATCTTCCCGCCCTACAGTTTCGTGGCCGCAAGAACTAGGGACTCGATGCGCCTCCACCTGGCCAGCATCACGCCGCCGGACATCGAGAACTGGGAGCCACTGATTGTGATCGCCAACACCAAGTCGGGCAGCAGTACGGGCGCCAATGTGTTGTCCCTGCTGCGCGGTTACCTACACCCGCTGCAGGTGATGGAACTGGGTTCAAGGGGTCCCCAAGACGCCCTCCAGTGGGTCGCCAAGGCCAGTCCTCGCCCGTGTCGCATACTGGTGGCCGGCGGCGATGGCACCATCGGCTGGGTACTCAATACCATCTACGCGTTGAACATAAAACCCCAGCCTGCGGTGGCCATCATGCCGCTGGGCACAGGCAACGATTTGTCGCGAGTTCTGGGCTGGGGAGCCGAGCCACCCTCGGTTCTTGATCCTGTGGAGATCCTAAGAAGTATTCGGCGTGCCCGCTCCGTGAATCTCGACCGGTATGACCTGCAGATCGAGAAACTGCACTACAGGCTGCCAATCCAGAGGCACCCCACAAAGACGATCCATGTTTACAACTATTTTAGTGTTGGTGTGGATGCGTTCATCACCTACAATTTCCACAAGACGCGGGAGTCTCGTTTCTATCTGCTCAGCAGTCGGATATTCAATAAGGTAAGGTAGTAGCTAGTGTGTCTGTCTTAATCTCCCCAATCTTGTTTACAGCTTCTGTACTTCACCTTTGGAACGCAACAGGTGATGCAACCAGGTTGCGAACACCTTGAGGAGAAGCTGACTCTGTACCTGGACAACAAGCCAGTGCAACTGCCTGAGCTGCAGGCGCTTGTGTTCCTAAATATCGACTCTTGGGGCGCTGGCTGTAAACTTTGTGAGCTTAGCAATTCCAACGGCGAAGTGCGCATGGTAAACTCCATCTCCGATGGCATGATGGAGGTCTTTGGCATTGTTTCCTCCTTTCACATTGCTCAGCTGCAGTGCAATATAAGCAAGCCGGTGCGAATTGGCCAAGCCAAGCAAATAAGGGTAAGACTAAGGCTGAACCCTGGGTATCGGTTAATCAACAATCCCTTTTAGATGCAAGTGAAGGAGACAGTCCCAATGCAGGCGGATGGAGAACCCTGGATGCAGAGTCCTGCGGATATACGTCTGTCCTCGCGCAGCCAAGCCCGCGTCCTCAAGCTGGCCGCAACCTGAACGTAATAGCTAATACCCAATTGTAACCCCTTATGTGCCAGTCCCATAATCTCAAAGTACTTAATCCGGAACCTCCGTCTACACTTAATCGAATTTGGTAAGCTATGGCATTTTAAGGACATCCCATGGAGGAAAACCAAAGCTAGTCGAAAAATACACTAAATCGTATCTGAAAGAAATCCACTTTTATTAAGACTCAATAATCTTTTGAAATATAATTAAATGTTCGACTGGTGTAACATGCTGCCCGCAAGGGGCATGCACAACATTTGGGTCAGTAGAGTGTATCGAAAGGCGGGTAAACAACAAAATCAGGAGTGCAGCATCAGCTGGAGCCCGCTTTAGAGCATGGTCAGCTCCATGATGGCGTTGACTATGTCGTTGCTGTTGTTCTTCAAAGCCTTGATGGCCTTTGCCCTCGTCGTGTTGGCCTGCGTGATGACTAGCTCAATGTCCTTCTCATCGACGCCGGTGTCATCGACCTCCTCCTCGTCTTCCTCGGCAATTGGGGCCACAGAAGTGGTGGCGCCCACGCTGTCGGCAGCGCCAGCAGCCTCTGGGGCCTTGAACTTCTCGGCGGCGGCCACCTGGGCCTGTTGCGACAGATCCTCGATCTTGGCCTCACCGAACACGATGTAGGTGTCGCTGTGGGGGTTCTTGTACACATCGGGGTTGTTGATCACGAACAGGATGTTCTTGGACTTCCTGATCGTCACCCTGTTGACGCCCTGGATCTGCTTGAGTCCCAGCTTCAGCATGATTTTCCTGGCCTTCTTCTCGCCGCGCGACTGCTTGGCCTTCGAGACCAGGTCGACGGGCAGACCGGTGGCTCCTCCGCCCAGCTGTGTGGTGGCCGCTCCAGCCTCCTCCAGACCGGGCATGCCGCCATCAGAGTCGCTATCGCTGCCGTCGTCCTCGACGCGCACGTCCTCGGGTTTCGCCTCTGCGGAGGTGGAGGGCGCAGCCTCGTTCTTGATTTCGGTCAATTCAGGCATCTTTGTCTGTCTGAAAACAAGAGGACACCGTTTAGTTAGCTAATTGCAGCGGAAATCGTGTCAATTAGGCTAAGGGAGAGACATCTGGCGCCGGCTCAAAAGGGCGGTCAGATGTCGCAGGTGGAGGTCGTTTTTCATCGATTTTTCAAATTCAATTCTACCCCCATATCGCCCGCCAAAACTATCAATAATCGGCTACCCCGGTAGATTTTACTCTTAAATATAGTATTTTACATAAATCAAGGCAGAAACTCAAGGATATTTTGCTAAAATTGAATTTAAGTCCAAAAAACGCGGAGTACACACACTCACCGGAAACGAAGAAAAGAAATATGGCGGCGCTCATCGGTGTGACCGGGTCTAAAAAATATACTTTTTATACCATTTTCATTTAATCGAATATACCAAAATTATTTCATAAACGGTCACCCGAAAATGGCAGGATGGTGTCACCGCTATGTCAGGTAGGTGTCACTGCTATGATGGGAGTGTGTAAAGAAAATGTATGGTGCATGTATTGAAAATGTAAATAAAAATATTGGGCATCGAGTGGCACTCGAGCTACTCTCGGAAAAATCTAAAAAGTAATCAAAGACCAAAACAAAAGAGATACCCTTAACTCTGCTAACCAAATTCAAAATAAATTTACTTTCGAGTATGAGCGATGCTTACAGCTTTATCTACTCTAGACGTTTACATCTTACAGTTATCAGTTTTATCGTCATTGAAGATGTTCTTGCTAGATACTGGCCTAAGGTCAAGGTCAATACTTATTAACTAGTGGTCCGATTTAAACAACTTTCGTCGCACCGGTAGGTATTGACAAGCGGAAAAAAATATAATTTATTTATGTGTGGGTGCCACAGTTTTGGGCGGTTTCTGGGCGTTAGAGAGGTCTTAGCATTATGCTGAAATACACCTGTGCTGCGCAAGAATGTCTAGAATCTAACTGTCTGGAATCCTAACGTTCTAGCTTTTATAGTTTCCGAGATATCAGCGTAAAGGCGGACCTTTTTTTGAGGTTTGTGGGCGATATAGTAGGCGTGGCAACATTATAGGCCAATTGAAAGGCATTGTCGAGATATATTTAAAATTTTTAATCTAACTTAACCCAGTAGGAGCCACAGGTTTGGGCGGCTTGTGGGCGTTGGAGCTGGCGTGGCACTTTTCTGAGACAAACTTGCGCTTCGCAGGAATCTCCAGAGTGTGCATGCCTTAACCCAATATTGTAGCTTTTACAGTTTCCAAAATCTCAGCGTTCTTACGGACGGACGGACATGACTAGATCGACCTGGCTTGTGATTCTTATCACTATACTTTATTGGGTCGGAAACGTCTTATTCTACATATCACATACTTTTCGACTAATCAAGTATAACTTTTTATTCAGTGAGTAACGAGTATAATAATTAGACTTGTCGACAAATAATGGTCGACTAAATGTTACAAGATCTGTACTGCTCTTACGTGTAGATTACGACCCCAAGCCTGAAAACGTTCCATCACCTTGTAGCGTTAAGACTAGAAAAAAGTACAGGTTTTGTCAACCAGATATGACTGGTCGAATAATTTGATCAACAGGCCATTATTCTTTTATCACAGCATTATTCTCTAAAGAAACATTTTTTTAACATAGCTTGAAAAAAAACGAATAGATTCGTTTTAAAAGTAATAACGGTTAGCAATTCTATTTCAGGTCTACAAACAATAAGACATAAACTTTACACACAAATCGGATAAATTAAGTGACTAAAGGAGAAGGGCATTAGTTAGGGGTTATAAACAATGACTTCCTTGATTAAATAGCACATTGACTGAATGAATGCACTGGTTTCACAGCAGAATGTTTGACGAACCCAACTCTCCTCACCGTAGAAGTCACTTGAAGATGTCGATCTTCAGTTTGCTAGTGCATTCTACAAACGCTTTTCGAAGTGCTTCACGCGCAGACGCTTGGAGGAGTATTAAATTAATTGGACTTGCCTGATAAGGCGAGTGCCTCTACACTCGGTGAATGATTTCATTTAGAAATTTGACTCGACTGACTTTCCCAGAGGAAGTGCACGGAGAAAAATCAGATAGTAATAATAATTTAATATTTTACATTGTTTTTATGTATTAATATTTTTTTTTACAGGGATCACTCCATTATGTAACTCAAATGTTTTGATTATTGTATTTCATTATTTTTAATTTCGGTACGACTAAACTAGATACCCCACACTTAAAGAATACTTGAATAGACTACTATTTATTTTACGTGTAAGAAGCTCTGCTACCCACGTATCCGCTGAATGGCAAAGTCCAGCGCTACTTTGTGGTAGGCAGGTTGGATGGGCGATAAGATCGGAGGAGACACACGACAGATGACTGATCGCAGCCCCATATCGGCATTAGATAACGCCCCAGTGAAGTGGCCACTCCTGCAGCTTATAAAAACCCTGGCTGGGATGCGGAACCTCACAGTGAACGCTGCAACGTTCAGACCACTAAACACTAAAAATGAAACTACCAATTCTCCTGATCGCCGTGATGGCCCTGGTGGCCGTGGTGACGGCCAAGTCCGCTCCTGGTCGCATGGCAGCGCGGTACGACAATTTCAGGATCTACCAACTGGACATTGAAACGGAGTTGCAGATGGACGAGCTTAAGAAGATTCACGAGCACATCACTGTAAGTGGATACAAATATATTCTGTTAAGTTAATAACTATTTCTCGCTTGGACCCTTTTTATAGGTGCACATCCTCAACGAACTGGGTGCTCCCGGAAACAAGTACCATGTTATTGTGGGTCCTTTGTTCCACAGGGTCTTTGAGAAGACCATGAAACTCCTGGAAATCGTCTACGAAGTGATTGTCGATGATCTGCAGAAGTGCGTAATCAAATCTCAAATAAATTACATATATAAAACAATTTCCCCCTTACAGATTGATAGACGACTCTTCTGTCGGCGACGATTCTCAAATGGAATGGGAGGGCTACCACTCCCTGGAGACCATTTACGATTGGGTGGATCAGGAGTGTGCTGCCCACGATTTCCTGGAGTGCAAAGTGATTGGACAGTCCTACGAGGGTCGTGACATCAAGAGCATTAGGTTGTCGAAGCGATCTGGCAACAAGGCCATCTTCCTGGAGGGCAACATCCATGCCATGGAGTGGATTTCTTCGGCCACCGTAACCTTCCTCCTGAACCAGCTGATCAACTCTGAGGATCCCGCGATGCAGCGTCTGAGCGAGGAGTACGACTGGATTGTGGTGCCCATGGTGAACCCCGATGGCTTTGTCTACACCCACGATGTGGAGAGGTTGTGGCGCAAGAACCGTCGCCCCAACGGATACAGAAACGATACTGGAGACTGCTATGGCATCGACATGAACCGCAACTTCGATTACCACTGGGGTGGTGCCGGCTGGAACATCGACGAGCCCTGCGATCACTGGTTCGGCGGCGACGAGCCCAACACTGAGGTGGAGATCCTCTCCCTGCAGAAATTCGTGAGCTCCTTCGAAGACGGTTACATCCGGTCGTACATGGCCTACCACGCCTACGGACAGTATGTGCTCCTGCCCTACGGACACTCCAACACAGAGTTCCCCCCGAACTACGAGCAGATGAAGCGCATTGCTGCCGCTTTCTCAGATGCTGCTGCTGATGTCTACGGTTCCACCTTCACCTATGGAGCCAGTGGCCTGCTTAACTGTGAGTTATTGGGATGATGGGTCATATCGGGGAACTCCCTCTTATATATGTGATGTACTCTCGACAGATGTCGTTTCTGGAGCTGCCAAGGACTGGGCCTACGGCGTGAAGAACATCCCCTTCACCTGCACCGTGGAACTGCGGGACAAGGGAACCTTCGGATTCTTCCTGCCCTCCAACCAAATCACCGAGGTGGGCCTCGAGGTCACCGCTGGCCTGATCGCCCTGGTCGACAAGGCCGCCGAGGAGGGCATTTTCGATTAAAAGCTTGTTCTGTGTTCATTCAAGAGCAGGTGCTGTGAATAATAAATATATAAATTTATATTTATACATTTGAACATTCAAAAGTGGCTTGGTATTGATAAATGTTGCAGACGAACAGTGGCGAGTGAAAATCAAAAGCACGGCGTCTGGTTGACAAAATAACTCTTGGCAGATTTATATGAAATCAAGAAACTACTTTTTTCTGTTAGTGAAATTCAATACAAATAATTTAAAAAGTTAAATATATTATATTTAGGACATTAGAGCATACATTCCATTTATAAACTTTTAAGCTATCTAAATTAAGGAACCGCTTTCTTTAATATACGCTGAACGATAATTAGGAAACACATAAAGTTTGGGATAAAGGTAAATTAAGTTTGAAGAATTTCATTCAGAAAATGTTATTAGACTTTCGCTTGGCACATAAACAAGCTCAAGGGGAAGATTTAATTCAATTGGTTTACCTTTACCAGCTTCCCAGATTGTTTTGGCAACGCAGAAACACTTATTCAATAAGTTCCAAAGTTACTTCCCCCAAGCCAAAAAGCTGCACTTAGAAGTGAATAGGGAGATTGGGTGGCTCGGCCAAAATACTGCATCTGGTTATAGGCAAATTATGCCACGTGGCTGCAGTATCAATAAATATTTATTCTCCCGCCTCCAGGGGCTGTTGCTTTTGTTGGCGTCCTGCAATTTGCACTGCGGATAGTTGGTCATGGGATTCCGGATACCGGATACTGGATACCGGAGGATGGGTAAACTTTGCGGCACGCAGCAAAACTTTGGCCGAATGCAGCGGAATCTCTTCGTAGCCAGAGCCATCAACACCAACCGGGCCAGCATAAAATTCCTACTACAAAGTGGTTATTTTGTTTGAAGTAATCCGCAAGAAGTCGTTAAAACTGTCGTTGCCAGCGCTCCCAGATTGATGATGGTTTCACGTGTCCGCCGCAGAGAGCTGCGACCTGCCCGGAAGCCTCATCCTTGCCACTCCCCCACTTTCATCCTTGCCTACTTCGCCACTCGAAGATGCATCTGAGGGGAATCGGATGCAATGTCTGCAGCTGACGAAACGGGTCTCAATAGCTTTTCCAGCAATGCTTTGACATGGAAATGCTAAAAAGTTCCGGTAAGAGGCGACGGCTTCCTGAAAAGCCTTTGACACCTGATATGAAAAGGAGCCCGTAATCAAATATGCCTGCAAATAAAATGCCAAAGGTGCCGGAGGAATTCGTTTGCTGTACCTTAGCCATTTTCAATTAACTTTGTCTGCGTGGGGCACTCGCCTCCGCTTTTCCTTTTTCCGTTTCCCGGGAAAACTCGACCCTTATTGCTTAACACACTTTTGCGTCACGTGGCAAGTGGCATGGTTATGGGGCTCATAAAACGACCAACTCATTATGCAAATGCTTTGTTATACGAGGAGCCCCTAGCAAAACACATAAATCGGTGGTGTTATGTGTATATGATCCAATCCCAATAATATCTTTCCGATGATTACAGAGCTCAGCGTTCAGCTGAACCCCAGCGATTTCGCATTAGTGTTTCTGTTTCAGACTTGGCGTGCTCAACTTACATCACAATCGTAATTAGAAATGTCGGCGCGAACAACAATGCCACGCCTTGCAAGTCAGTTTCGTCCATAAATACTCTTCAGATTAGATTTAATTGCTGCTCGAAATACAATCGAGAGTTCTGTAATTGCCGGCATTATTGAACAAGTGCGAAAAGTCGACTTTCAGTGGTCATTAATGTTGGTCGTTTAAGGTATTTCAGCAGGGTAAAAATATGATTTAACATCAAGTAACATTAGCATTAACAGTTACATTTATTATTTTAGTCATTTGCTATGCTATGACTATTAAATATTAGTCAAAAAGTACAAACAAATCTAAGGAGCGACTTTATGCCTACACACACAAAAAAAGAAGGGGTTTCAGTGCTTATGCATTTTTCAACTTGGAACCACCTGGGATCTTTAGCTCAGATACTGGCTGACAAAGCTGAAGCATTAAAATATATTTGTTAAAGGAATTTGCCATATGTTGAAATGTTGTCTTTAAATACCAGAATCGAAAAAATTTGATAAGGAAAAGAATAGTTATTAGGAAAAAGGAATACAATAGTATATGGTTTCAAGATCCAAATTTTTCGGTAAACTAAGTAAAGAATAGATATCTATATATGATTTTTTCTCTATATTTTTTCCTAGTTAGATAGATCCAATATGCAGGTATTTTGATAAATTATGGTGGCAGAATCCATCAATAATGGCAAAGAAGGCTTGGGCATTGTTTGTTCACTTTGAATACTCACGAATGAACCGTGTGGCATTAGAAAATTGGCGGTATATACAAATACGTGCAATTTTTGATCTGTAAAAAAGTCCAATAAGATAAATCCCACAATGGGAGTCCTGAACTGCAATACATTTTTAATATATCAATAATGGCTATTTTCTCTCAGAATGATTTGGGAAATCAAAAAGTGGAGCCAACCAATTTGATGTGTCATTTAATGTTTGCCCGGGAACTTTCCTCCGATTTGTGTCGCAAATTCAGTAATTGTCCCGTGGCCCAATCCGAACCGAGTACATAAGCCCCCCTGTCAGCCCAAATGTTGTACATAATTAAACGATTGTCCCGACAGAAAGCAGGACAGAAGCAAAAAAAGGCAGTCAGGTGGGTGTTTCGGTGGGGGAGTGCCGAAACCGCAGACAAATAGCCGTTGGCAAAGGGGGAGGTGGTTTCTAGTGGGTGGCTTGGGGTGTGGATCAGGGGGAGTTCAGTCAGTTAGCACACACAAAACAAAGCAAAACAGAACGAAGCGGAGCAGAAGAGCACAGAGGACGAGCACACGCAAACTGAAAGTTGCTTGTCATTGAACCATGAACTGGTCACCAGCCATCATTCACTCACTCTGCCAGTCACTCACTCACTCACTCACCCACTTTGGGTAACAGGGGAACCCCCTTCTGGGGCAGTGGGCGGGCTGGGCAGGCGGAAACACAAGCGTCACGTGTTTGTGAATTGCGCGTATTTGCTTATGCAAAAGGCCAGACGAAAGGACCAGGATATTCCGTTTGGGGCGGGGAAAAGGCGGTGGGATGCACGCAGAAGTACCGAGCGAAAAAGTTTGATTCACACTGGGAAAAAATATACTGGCATACTAAAAAGTGTCGTGTGCCACAATTATAAAACAAAATTGTTCAGCCTTAAAATAACAATATTTAAATAAGCAAATTTTTAGGGTTTAATTTGTACCCAAATTCTGTGGCACCAACGAAAATAATACTTACTATACTTACCAAAATATCGGAATTGATGACCGACATAAAAAGAAATTTTCTCTGTGTAACCAGCGAACGGGGGAAAATAAACAAGGTGCACTTTAAAAATGAGCATGTAGCAAATACTTAAATATTTATTTAGAGATTCTGTGGTAAGCTGTTTCTTCTTCTTCGCATAGTAAAATTTAATTAGCCAACAAACAAACTATCAGATAACAAGGAGAATATTCCACAGCTCTTCAATGATTAATGTCGAATTAATGGCACTAATTGATCTGCATTGATTGATGGATTGATTGACGGCCGGCGGGCAAGAACCATAAACGCATATGGCCAGCGTGTAATCCTTAATTAGTTTACTCTGGACCGGGCTTATCCGCTTATCTAAATTACACTAGGTCACTGCATATTATGGGGAATGCAAATACTTGAGAAAGAGAGGGCCGCAGTGTGCGAAAGAGATCGGGAATGCGACACCATTTACTGCTAGCCAAACTATTATTAAAAGAGCATTTATATAATGGACTCAACGGACTTTTGCCAGTTCGCTTTGCACTCCTCTTCCTCTAAATGCACTCGGAAAAATTTCAGAACTACGGAAATCTATTTGGCAGAGTAATACTAAAGAGAGTAATTACGCTTTATGGTACTCCAGAGTATCAATGTTCTTCCGTCTGAAGAAGCTTGGAGTTGAAAATCTTAAAGATTAGATCTGTAAATTGTCCTGGAAGATCAGTGGTTCTGTTTAAGTTATTTTACAGAGATCTAAACTTACTTCACAGGTATCAAGGTTACACTCTCATAATGTTTGGATCATTTACAGTTCATATGGTAAATATACTGTTTCGATATGTACTTGGTGTAATAGGTTTTATATCAATCTTAATTGCGGACAATGAAACAGATTAATTTTTGCCTAATGAAATTAAAAAATCACAATTCAAATAGAGCTACCATATTCAAAACACTGCAAGCTAATATGAAAGATCTGTCAAAGAACGCAAAACATAGTGCTTAATAGCTTGGGTATTTCTCTGAGTGGAGGCCTGCAGTGGCTGCAGCACTTTTGCATGGAAGTTGGCCCAGTATTTGCGACCCCTTTCGCATTGGTCACGCATTGCTCCGCTGCGGAGAGGAAATAACGCCCGGCAGCTGCTGTTTTTACTGCCCCTGAGACCCCGAAGGAGCCTCCTGCTGCCTCCTGCCTCCTGTTCCGAGGGTTCCCGGCCACTGCACACGGGGCGTATGAGTTATATTTATTTTATCTCGTGTATGTTTGAGTTTCGCATTAAAATGCGCTCGCTGGAGCATAAAGTGTTGGCTGTTTTTATTGAAATCGACATCATTAATGCGGGAATTATGCGAGAGGTCTTGCTGCTTAAGGGTGCACCCCCTGCCCGCCCCTGCCAACATTTAATCATCATCCACATGGGTGAGCTTTAGGTGTAACCATAAACTTTTGTTTTGAAACCGGATCGTATCGGATCGGACCGCCCGACTGCCGCTGACCAACTGGTCAACAGCCGCTTATCGAAGGCACACTTCAAACAAATGGCACACCAACTGCCATTGTCCTGCTGCTCCTGCTCCTGCTCCTGCTGTCGGTGGCAGGATATCGACACCGCAGACCATCTACCATTGACCACCGACCACCGACGAGCGACACTCGACCATCGACCATCGACCATCGACCACACACAAGGCGGCCGGCCTTCTCCGTCGTCCGCCTGCTGCTATGTTTAATAGTTGGCCACAAGTGTGACCCAACCCGACCGGCAATTTATGAATATGATTTTGGGCGGGGGCGCTGGAGCTCCGGGGGTGCTTACATGGGCCCTCAATTAATTGCCAGCCTGACCACCGAAATTGATGGCAGTTGGCAAAAGTTGCCCGAGTTTCGGCGGCTGCCCCCGCCAACCGGCGACAAATGTCAGTTGGCAGAAGGAATTGAATTTCCGCCGGGGCCCAATGAACTTTGGGTACACTTTGGGTAATTGTTTGGGGGCGGGCTGGCATGCAAATGTCGACATGCCAAAAGTTCAAAATTGCAGCTGGAATTACGGGCATCGACAGGTAAACGACTTGGGCAAAAGTTAACAAGGCACTAAAGTCTAGCTTATTTTCATTTTTTCACAGAAGAAACTGAGTGAAAATATTGGACCGAAGTTTTTTTATTGCTCTAACATGTTTTACAATTTCAGGGGTCGCATCTCATTCAGTAAATAATATCCTAATCTTTTAAGCCATAAAAAATGTTTTCAAGCCAACCGACTGTTTATCGTTTATTGATTTTCAAAGAAAAAATAATCTCAGCATAAACCATATATTGACCTATGAACTGCTCTGCTTGAGAATTGAACAGAAGTTTTCAATAATATTTATAATTTAATACAATCATTTAAAAGATCATATCAATATTTTACTAATATATTCTTTTTGGTAAAAACCGACTGCAGTCTTGGTTATAAACTAAACAATAGTAAATGAAACCTGTGTAGTTCTGTTACTTTTTTTGCACTGCCCCGATTGCAGCTGCAATCTGTCAGGATCCCGGGATCAGGATCAACTCCGAAAGGCAATATATCAAATTGTTTGGCAGCCAGCCCCGACGATCATCGCCAGCCTGCACCTGCTGGCTCCCCTTTCGGTTGGGCAGACCATCAAACAGATTGGAACACGCATTTGCAGCATGTTTCGTGCCACGAAAGCTGCAATTAAGTTTTGTTAATTTTAATGAAGCCACCAGGCGCATCTGCTGGGCCCGACTAAAAGGGGACCTTTGTACGGATTCAAGCAAGTCAAAAGCAATGCTCCAGGGAGCTGGAGCAGCTGCTCCTCGTTTGGTTAGGGGTTGCTCCTTTGGTCCTGGCCATGCGATCTGCCAGTCCTCGGTGCGCTTTTTTCCTCCATTTTAATTAAGCACCCGTTGGATTCCGCGATAGGATCTGCAACCTGAAACTCTAGCTGGAAAAAATACAAATTGGAAAGCAGATGAATATATAATAATATGGATAAAAAATATTTAATTTGCGTTACTGCGAAATGTAATAAAATTAATAACCAATTTTTAAGGTAAAATTAGTTTCGTAAAAAAAAATATTCAGTGATTTTAAAGCTAATTTAACATTGGTTAAGTATTTTATCATGCGAATCATAAAATGTTTCGCTTGAATAATGTGTATTGATTAAACACTTTTTAAGGGTGTTAAAATGTAGATTTCCTAAATGAAAAGGCTTTTTGAGCAAGTGCCGTATATCATCTTATTAATACAAAGAAATCAGATAAGAACCAAGATCAAGAATGTTTATGCCATGGAAATTCACTTACCCGTTTTCCCTAGAAACCCCACAAATATTTCCATTTTCAATTTCAAATTAATTCTATTATCCAGTCATCGTCAAATCGGAAATTGAATAACAACCTCTTTAAATTTGATGAGAATAACTTGCACATTATATTGATTTTATTTCGTAACAATTTTATGGACATCACGAGGAGCTGTTGGGCACTTTCCTCCGTAGCTCAGCAACAAAACAGGGGGAGTGGCGGAGGACCCAGAGGAAAACGGCTGAGACGGGGAAAGCCAAACACGAAATTGACTGTACTCAAAGCTAGACCAGCAGAGTTTGCTCTGTCTGCGTGTTTGCTGTGTGCGTAACCCCCGCCCACTTCTTTTTTGAAGCCCCACCTCCTAGAGAATCCCCCTGGAAAAACATGACAAGTCAAGTCCTTTTGGCACCCCAATAAAATTCCCGCTTGGCCGTTTTTTTGCTTAACGAAGTGGAACTTTTTGCGTGTGGCCAGCAATAAAAAGGAAAGAAAACAACGAAAAATAACGTATAAAAGAATATAAATATAATAAGGGAAAAATGGAGACCGCTTTAAATTGCGGATCAGGCGGATGACATTAACCAAGGCAGGATGGCCGACTAATTGAGCCAATCCCGATGAAGCCGCCGGCTAAATAGCGATTTACACTGTCCACTTCAACCATAATTCAGTCGTTTGTCCTGAATCCTTTTTTTGTGGGTGCTGTGCACAGCCACCCACTGCCACGCCCGGTGTCCCGGCTGTCAACGTTTAAATTGCGGTTGCCAAAACAAATGAGGGGGCGGAAAAGGCGGAGTGGCCGGCGGCGTAGTCGATTCATTTCGGATGCAACATTTTAAATGATTCCACAGTTGGCACCGCATGCAATTTGCCGCTTGCTGTCTCATTCAAGGACATCAAAAGGGGTGGCCAAGGGGGCGGGGTTGCGGCCGCTTTGCAAGGTGTGCGCGGCAATCCTGGAAATGAACAGCACCGACTGCCGTTCAGTGTCCACACTTTTCACAAGGCTCCTGTTCATATTTCATTCGCAATGACGCTGACAGGACAATGCGGTCCTGCATGTCCTGGCTGCCGGCTGGCCGCCTCCGCCACCCTTCCCTCCTTCCGTCCCAGCATCCCGGCATCCTTTGCCTGCTCAGCAGTGCGTGTGGGTGAGCGGTTGAGGGTTGCGGGTTGTGGGTGGCTGTCAGCGATGCCAGGGAAATATTTTGAAAAATTACCTCTTGTACACTTAGAAAAGATTTAATCCCATGTTCATTATTTTGGGAGCAATGGTCAAAACATGGCCCCAGCAATGTGCTGATGTACAAATAGTCAATAACATTCAAACATATATACATAGATATATACATTAAGTAGTGCCTTCAGGGGACCTTATATAATATATCTAAAAATTCTGCCCTTATGGCAGTCATTTATAGATCGTAAGATATAATAGTAATAAATAAATAAATCTCAACCTAAAACCCCATATCACCTAATTTCTACTACCGACTCACTGCCTATCCTTAAATAAATATTATTATCCTACCTAGCAACTAAGTAGTATTGTTATTCGTATTTTGACCAGCATGTATTTTAGTTGTCTATTGTTACATTATATTGTCCTACGTCCGGGATTTCGTTCATCCCCCCAAAAGGGAATAGGGCTCCGCGCGTTGTAAGTATTGCTTGGTGTCGTAAAGAACACTTGTTTGTACTGATCACGTCCAAGATTGAACAAAAATGTAATGGAAATCAACAAAAAATGGTGTTATAATCTGTAGAGTTGTTAAAGATTATCTCACAAACATTTTTTGGGCATCTTATCCTTCTGGAAAAAATGTTCGTTAAGCTAAAATTTTGTTTTTGGAGTCCGAACCGATTTCTGATAATTCAAAAATAAATAAATTCAACAAAAATAGTGATCTGATATGTGCAGCTATAAGTGTACATTTGATTGTATTATAACTGCCTATCTTATTGATTTATGGAATAGATACATTTGATTGTCTTATAACTGCCTGTCCTATTGATTTATGGTACAGATACATTTGCCCTATAACTAAGCTTTTGAATACAACATTCTCAGTTAATACTATGTACTCAAAAGGTCTTTCGCATCTCTGGTTGGTATACAATGTGCAATATGCCAGCTTGCACACACTGATTTCAACTGATGAAGTTGGCGTTGCATGTGCGGTCTTCCCCCGCCCCTGGCGAACACTTCCCAGTCCCTTCGCCCTCACCTCACGCATAAATCAAAAGTTCAGTGTCAACAAAAAGTGATTTCTGTGTCAATTCCCGTTCTCTCTTTGTTTCTACCACGCAATATTTTCCTTACAATTTTTCATAATTAAAAATAAATAAAAATCAAGCCACTTGACAGTGAGCCCCCGATGGATGGAAGGAAGGATGGATGGACGGACGGACGGACGGACGGATGAGCGGATTCCTTGCCGGGCCCTTAAGCCATTGAAATAAATACAGGAAATATGCAGAAACGAAATGAATGCAAACCAAAGGAGAGCTGAAAGCACAAAAAGGGACTGCCAGGAGGGCCAGCATATGTTTTATTTGCAAACGGAAACAAGATGCTCAGACCGACTGAACCGACTGAACCGACCTGGCAGCTGACTGCCGGTAATCCAGAATTCAGAGTCGGGAGTGCGGAATGGTGAATGGTGAATGGAGAGTCGAGAGTCGTTATCCCGGCCGCATTTCTTTTAGCAAAATCGAACGGATGCGAGGGGAGGAGACCCCAAACAAACACACACAGTTCGCTCTGATCCTGGCATTTGTTTCCTCCGCTTCCTGCGGTAGTTGGCAGCAGGTGATATGTATAACGATTTCCGGCTTATGATTTGACTTCCAATTGATGGTGGGTCGGGGGCTATCTGGTTATCTGGTTACCTGGGCCGCCTTCACGACAAATATAATACCAGGCGACTCCTCATTATCCCAGCGGCTTAGTGGCTCTCAAATGACTGTAATGATACGCCCGCACCCGGAGTCCGCGATTGGGGGTAATAAGAAAAGTTTAACTTTATGATTTCTTGCTTAGCGGAACAACGAGGCGTATACCCAATGTGGGATGGGTGGCTGCCGTGAGGTGGGCTGTGGGTGGTGGGTGGTGGGTGGTGTGTGGCACAATAAAAGCGTAAAGTGACAACAAAGCGGCAAACAACAAAATAAATAAATCACAAACAAAAAGCAGAACCAGCAGCAGAGCTCCAAAATAGCACACGGAGGCAGAAAAACAATAAAAGCAAAACGGCACTGGGAACATTTTCGCATAATTATTTACTATAAATATTTGGCTGATCATTAAGATCCTCAAATTTGTGTATAAAACTTAGGATTTAATCATTGTTGTCCAATTGTCATTCCTTAAAATAAACTAGCACCATGAGAAATGTATGACGGATTCGAATGTAAGCAATGCATTCATCTGAAAACTCTTTGGCCACACTAATACACTTTGAAAAGCCTTAATTTAAATACTATTTACTAATTTTCCGGCTCTAAATATGCGATTTTTTATTTTATTTTATTAAATATTATTTATCTTTATTATCGTTTTAATAGTGTCTTAAGTTATTTTTCAACTATTGAAATGTTTATACTTTTCTCAGTGTGGCAGTCACCCGAAAACAAGCTGGAAAAGAAGGCACAAAAAGAACAGAACGAAACAAAGCTGAGCGAAACTTTTCTTTCGTCCTTAGCTGCTTTTTGTTCTTTGGCACGCAATTCATATTTCCTTGTCCCAAAGAAAATGTTTCATATGCCCGACGGGGGGAAAACAGGAGGGGTTGCAGGGGGTTCCAAGGAGGATTCCGAGGAGGAGTCGGTGGACTCCAAGGAGGAGGACTAAGTGGAGCGACCAGTTGACACAATGCAGCAACAAGGTGGGTGGGCAAGAAACAACGGAAACTTTTGTCATCCTTAGGCCAACTTCGGGTCCTTCCTCTGGACCTGCTCCTTCCGCGAGACCCAGCTCCTTTTCTTCAGTCGGCGACTTTTATTGTTCGAGGAGCGGTAAATGCTCCATCATTTTGCGCTCTGTATGTTTTCTTTTTTTTGTTGGCGACGTTGCACGCTGAAATATTTGCGCCCGGTCGCCGTGCCATTGTTAATTTATAATGACGCCCCGAAAAAGGTTCTCTAAATACGTGTGCATGACCCCACTGACTGGCGGTCATTAGGGGCAGTCCTGCAGCGAGGCACCTCCAGATTTGGAATGCCGTTGAGACTCAACCTCCTCCCCCCTCCCGGGCAATCGTCATGAGAAACGAAAGTTTGCATAAATTCTCGAAGGAATTTACGAGCTCTAAGCCAGCAAAGTTTTAGCCTTCACTTGCTCCCCTTTTTTCTTCGTAACTTTTCTTTCTTATGCGTAATTTACGATACAATAAATTTTGTCAAACATCTTTTTGGGCTTCTGCCTCGGCGGACCCGTTTGTTTGTGTTTGTTTGATAAGCCATTAGTCAAAATGACAAACGCTTAGGTTGATTCAAATTGAAAAGATTTACGTGGCCGAAACAAAGCCGAATGCAGGCTCGAGTGCAAAGGAGCCATTGAAGCAGGCCGCAAATGCCGATAAGACCCCCACAAAATAAAGGGCTTTAAGCCACAGCAGGACTTGTATGGCGTGTGCTTTTCTTTTCGGGGACTCGACTCGGTTCAATAAAGGGGTTTAGCTAACCCCGTAAAAATGCCACAAATAGACCGCAGAGCAAACAATTTCTGAAACTTTTAAAAAAGAAAAAAAAATCGAGTAGGGTACTTACATAAAAGAAATAACTCTGGTGCAGAAATCAATATGTTTTCAAATACAAATTCCATCTCATTTGCACATAAAACTAAATCAAATTCTTTCAATCAATGTATTTAATAATTTTCGTTTTCATCATGCAAATTTATTGCTTCGATTTAAAGTTATTTGTTCATGTTGCATAGCGGACTAAATAGCGTTGGCTTAAACGTATACAATTATTTAACGTTAAAAAGCTTCGGGTCAAATCCCATTGCCCTTTTAAAGGCCCAATTATTGGCTGCAATATTTCAGGGGAATTAGAGCTACAGCTTCGTATCAATTGCCCCGATTTCGATTCGGATTCCGATTCCGGTATGGCCAGAAACTTTAAAAATGCAAAAGCCGCTTGGCATACACAAGCTGGCATTCTCACATAGACGGGGATTTTTTAAAGGCTAGGGCTCGAACAGAAGTTAACTGAAATGTTTCGCATTCAATGCTGGGGTCCCTGACATTTTGGCCAGTTTTGCGTTGTTTCTGGCCTGCAGTTTTTGGCTAGTCATGTGCTATTTTTTGCCCTCCGTGCGCCCTCTGAATTCCACTTTTTATTGTGCAGTGTTCGGGATCGGAATGGGTTGGGGCTTCGGCTTGGGGTTTCATATCCTGCACTGGGGCAATTAAGTTCGTAATCTGAGCGACATCTGTGCATTGGACACAGCATCGGGAGCAACTGAGGATTTTTTGCCTCGCCTGTCCTTCCTTTTTTCAATATTTCGTCGAAAATTGCTGGGATTGAGGAGCCGGCGGGTGAGGCATTGTTTACAGCTTGTTATTAACTCTTTCGCAATGTTTTTCGCCGTTTTTTACTCCCTTCCTGATGGCCGAGAGGATCGTGATTTAAATGCTCGGAGCTGTAAAACTGCTAACAGCTTAAATGCCCTGAACCTCACGAGTCCTTTTTTCTGGAATTTTCTCCTCGACTGATTGTCATTGTCCTCAATTTAACTCCATTTAAAAGTAATGAATGGCGATGAAAACTTTAAAGTGTGTGGGAAACTCAACAAGGTTGAAATGTGGTCCAGGAAAATACTTACTGGAATATGTTCACAACTGACTGCTTTTTTGGGTTATTTATAATTTATTCTCCCACCACGCTTGTGTGAGAGCGAACAAAAAGGGAAAACAATTGCTATAGTTTAAAAAGGTTGAGTTCCTGGCCTATAATTAGCTGCGAAAGAAGCAATATCACTCCATATAATGGTTTGTCGAGTTCAAACAATAATATAAAACAAGATGCAAAATAAATAGGATCATTTAAACTTGAAATTCGCTTTATTTAGCATTGTTATTTTGTATATTTCTTCTTTCTTATCTTAAAATCTAACGTGAAATAATTCCAGAAATAGTCCCACCCATCGACAAAAAGGTACCTTAAAGATTGCTGGTATTTCTTTGAACATTGGCGACAACTGGTAACAAGAACGAGGCTGCCTGCACTCAATGGGCCTCCTGTCAATTTCCAGTTAACGCAGTTCATCACTCGCAAATCTGACACGCCTCAGCATTTGATATTAGGGTGCATCGCAACGCAAAGGACGACGAGCAGAACGATGAATGCCCCGAGAGTCCTGCCAGCTGCATATCCTGGCACCTTCGATGCGCGTTCGCCTGTCTTTCGTCATTATTTGCCCTGCTGCAGGCAGGGGGACCGGGATCAGATACGGTGCACAGGAATAGAGACCGACCGAAAGGAGCTGCAACTGCGGCGGGGTCCTTCGCCTGTCCATTAATGGCTCGACCAAGTGGCTCCGAAAACCCAAATCCGAAAACCGAAATCTGCTGTTTGGCGCGGGGGAGGACTGCACAAAACGACAGCTGCGAAGTCACAAAAGACTCTAGGAAGCGTCTCGCTCCGCTCCCCTCCGATGTGCCCTTGTGCTCTGATGTCCTGGTGTTACGCTCAGCTCCGCTGGCGGGATGTTGATGTATCTGGTAGATGTATCTGTATCTGCATCTGTGTCTGCAGCTGTCGCTGCCGGTTCGCTGCTTCTACGCTTCATCTTGCTCGCATGCTCTGCTTTTGTAAGGAGTGCTCGTAATTTGGAAGAGTACTTTCGGTTTTTGGAAAATTTAGGATAATCCTGGTTCTACTTTTGTTTTATTTCGAGTTTTCACACTCCATTAGGAGCCCGAAAGGGATATTTTTGGATCTTAATACCTGTTTTTAAATTTATTAAGCATTTAAGTAGTTCATAAATTAAAATTGTTGGTTTTCATATGACAGCTCTGTGCTAAGAATCTTTCTCTATTTATCTTTATACGTTTTACCAACATGCTTTCTTTTAATATGTTTGGTTAAAAGTTAAGATCAAAAATTAATTTAACCAGATTAATACTATTGAGTTAACGCAATCTAATGAGTTATATTTTCAAGCGTTGGTTATTACCAAACATTTGTGAACTCCTTGTTGAGAGTATTTTATTATGCCAAAAGATTTTATTACAAACCTTAGAGTGTCTGAAGGTCGAATCGTCTGGCCTTTTCCATTCAACTGTTTTTGTTTCTCGTATGTTGGTCAATGGCAGCATTAGCCCTCATTCGGTTGATGGCTCCTAGGGATTGTTTTTATGGTCTGTCAATGCGTTCGCCCCCTCTTCCTTTTCTTCATAGCCTTTCTCCGTTCCCCTTTATTCACTCTCTCCGCGGAGAGAGGGCGAAGGCAAAGTCGAGGAGACCACAGACAGCGCTGGTGCGTTGGTGTTGCCAAGAAAAAGCCATCGAAGTGGATGGTTAAAACGGAGGCAGCCGTGCAGCAACAGCCTTGAGTGATAGCAAAAGTATCTGTGTGTGCTAGCCCATCTGCCGCTGCGTTGGTGTGTGTCTGTGGCCTGTGTGTGTGATCAGCGGAGCATACAGGCGACATGCCACACCATGCCCATGGCCACAAGTCCCAAAGTTGATGAAACAACACGTAGCGAAGCCCTGGCACAGCAGCAACATCAAGGCACAGCAGCAACATCAGCCGCCTGCAACAGTAAAAGGGAAAAAGAAACAACAGCAACGGCAGCAGATTAAATCAGGTAGGAAATTTTCGTTCGAGTGGTAAATTTTTTGCACCTGCCGTTAGCAGCAGCCGGTTTGACAGTCTTATTTTGTTTTTTCTTGGCCAGCTTGCCTCAGCTGTTGCAGCCGTTGTCACTCAGATGATTAGTGCTCAGCTTGGAACTGCGCCTGCGCAGCGTTCTTTGGGATCGCCTTTTGGTCAGATATTTTCGAGGCCCAAAACGGTCGCTTGTGCTGAAAACATATCGCGTGCGTGGTTGCGTGCTTCTTGATTGCATGCCTCATAACCGGAACCTGTCCTCAGCTCAAGCAGTCAGTATGCACATAATGTAGAACCAACAACGCCTTGAGCCGACTCGGTGAGCCCTCATCATCTGCCTGGCCAGAAAGGCCACGAAGTGGTCAATGGAGAGATAAGAGACACCTGCTCCCGAATTCCGGCATTGATTGTTGGGCTTACTTTGAGATACTCATAAATATAAGGACATTAAACTCGAATAGTTTACTAAAATATCGTTTTTGAAAAGTAATATATTACCTTTTTACTGATTTTGGTGGCAAGAAGAGTAAAAAATAGTGTTATAAATGGCTAAAGATAATACTAATAGCTTACCACTATGCCTAATACACTTTAACACAGTTATTAGCATTTATTAAACGATTTATGGAAATCTATCTGTGCAACAAAGCCCCTTTTGATCTGAATATAGTATCTAAGCTGGAGAGTAATTCTCATGTATTTTTCCGATATACAACGTGGTTAAAACAAGTCTGTTATTATATAGAGTGATTTGTTTTTAGTGCAAGTGCAATTGGGAAGCACAATTCTAGTAGCCCATCAAATCGCACAGAGTACCTGCTTTTAGCACCTGCATGAGACCTCAAAAGATCGTTCGACGGGGAGCAGCCGTCGAAATCCCCATCGAATATGAGTGCAAATGAAATTTGAACTCCATTCGAGTCGTGCCATGCACACATTTAATACCAATTCAGGGAGTGAACTGGAGAGCACCGACTGACTTTCCAGGCCATTACCTTAATATGCTGACCATAACGTGAGCCATTCGCTGCCATTTCCAGCCACATTTCCCTGCATAAAAGCCAACAATATAACGGGCGACAATGAAACAAATGCACCAGGGGGGTGGCTCGGTGAGAGGGCCAGGGGAGTGGGTAAGGGGCTTGCGGGGCTGCGGGGACTCCCATGCAAATGGCGGCAGCCAGCACTCCCAGGTGCAACACCCCATCCCACTGCCTTGCCGTGTGCAACAAGCTAGAACAGAATGACAACAAACAAAGGCATCAAATTAAAAACTAAACTGCGTCCACTCAAAATATGCAAACAGCTCAGCCGGATGGCAAGGGGATGTACGATGTGCCCAGTGCCATGGATGTGGCATGGATGTGCATGTGGCCACCGCTTGATTATGCACCACATCCATTGATGATGGCCACCACAAAGGGGCTGGCCAACAGCTTGTCCTCCGCTTTCTGACCGCCGCTTGCTGCTAGCAGTACATTAAAAAGTAAAAACGAAAACGACGTCAAAATAATACAAGTAAGAAGCCGCGATTCGGGCACCGAAGACGGAAATACCCTTACAAATGCTTTAGGTAGGGTTTAAAAATCAACAAAGTTTGGGTTTATCAATTGTTAAGTGTTTTATTTCACACTCTTAATTATAACGTCCTAAAAACGCCGTTTAAATAGATCAATATCAGTCTTGCATTACGTTGTACTATTATATCGGTAGAATTGCAATCGGAGTTCACTTAAAGTTGGGAATTCCATCAAGATCCATTAAAACAACGCCTTACATGATATAACTTTAAAGTCGTGGTACAAAAATGCCATGTTTTATAAAACTCCCTGCTAGGGTGTTCAAATATTGCAAATTGCAACTCAGCTCCGGCAAGTGCCAACAATGGCAGACTGTTGCACCCCTTCCAGTCGTTACTCCTACCCCTTTTTCTGCCAATTTCCCCACCCCTTGCTCAGCCAAGCGCACATTCCATTCAGCTGACCCCAGACCTGCCTCACCCCCATTAAATTTATAGATGGAACAAAAAGTAAAAATGCAGGGCTTACAGCGCTTTTCGGTGCGTAAGGCGGCATTTTTGGCATATTTTTTGTACACATTTCCCGCACTTGTGAAAAGGGGGTGCTTTGGATCCATATTGCAACAATGCAGCTAGTGGGCTTACGACCCATTCAATTGCTCTGATGCTCCTTTTTTGCCTGTGACTTTTGCAGCCGCATTCCAACTTTGCACTTTAAAACCTTTTCCGGCTTTTATGTCTGCAAAATACCAGCGAAACGAATGGGTGCCGGAGATTTATATTGAGATAGGACGCGGGAGATGCTATCCCACAAACTGTGTCCTAAAACTAAAATGAGAATGAGAACATGGAAAGAAAACTAAAACAAAATGAAACTTTCGTTTAAATATAATAACATACATTTGATCTAGATAATATTTGCTCTACTTATGTCGGCTTTTTACTCTCTTTTTTAATATTTATTCTTGTTATTTGATGTCATGATATTGTTTTGCTAATGATTCACTTGATCCTTTTTATTTGCTGAGCAAGAAAGCTGTTTAGTCGTATACTTTCATCCTTGCTATTTTTATTTTCTACCTTGACTCAATTGAGCCATGGATGTTGGAATCCATGACATTAAATGTAGGTGGTCGGTATCCGATTACCTATTAGGGTATTTTCTCAGTACATCCTTTGGTAAGAAGTAGTGAAATCTTGTTGTTCCAGCTGCATTCGACAAATTGTAAGACAACGGAGAGTTTTCAGGCTGCATTTTCCTTGCCCATTGATAGGTTTCCTTCAGCTCCTTGCAACGCCGATTCGCCGTTTTCAGGGTTTAAGCCCCGTCTGTTTTTCGGTTCTCTTCTTGCAGTTTCGGAGCACGTCAATATGTTTTCGCACTTTTAGGTCTGCCTATGGGGCCAAAACATCTGCCGTTTCGTTGCAGTCTGTTTTCCCCGTAGCCTCACCGCAAATGCGCCATGTGTCAGGAGCAGGACGAGTGCGAAAAGAGGGGCCAGATAGCTAGACCGCCATTTTGGGATTGCAGTGAGCTCTGTCCTGAACTCCGACCAGGAGCAGCAACCTTATAGATATGATCTTCGGTAATAGCAATCATTCAAAGGACATTTTAGGGTCTAGTGTCTAGTCTTTCACTCGATTCTCTCTTAGTTTGAAGTGCTCTCTTTGCAGCTCTCTTCTCTGCTTGTTGCATGCAACTTCGGGCAGGTGCCTGCTCTCTTCGGTTTCTCCACTCCCACTCACCTCACTCCACCGCAACTTCGCTCTCTCTCCTGCTCTCTTCTCGGCAGCCGACGAGTGCCGAACGCAGCCGAGCGGTAGGCGGCGAAGCGAATAAAAGGAGGTGCCGAAGACGCGGCGCTTTAGTCCTTCGAAGACCGCCGCGCTGAAAACATCCTCTAATTCCAGAGGCCTGTCACCCCTGACTTCTTGTTAAAGTACAATTGCCCAGTGCTTCGTGCGAACTTTCCGCGGACCAAATCGCTACCGAAAGTGAAAAGAAAGCTTGGCCAAACAAAGAGGATTAAGCCCGAGGCGAGCTGCAGGAATATTTGTGGCATTGTTTGCCAGCGCCCTTTATAAGGTGTTTGACTGTCACGCCGCCGGAAAGTCGGAGTCGTTTGTGTGTCGGCATGCGTGCCAGTCATTTGCATAAATTTGCCATCTAACTCGAGTCCTTTTTTTGCGCGGTGTGAATGCGAGTTTGCCAAACATTCCGAGACCCGAAAAACAAATAAAGTTCTTCGCGTAAGCACCCAAATTGCCCTGCTACAATGGCGGGCTCAAGCGTTTTGCGGCCCATTCTGCTGGCTGCGCTGCTGGTAGTGCTGCAGGTTTCCGTGGCAACCGTGCGAGGAGCCGCCACCGCTGGGGTTGTCCTCAGCGACGTGAACAACATGTTGCGCGACGCCAAGGTGATGACCTCGGAGAAGCCCGTCGCGCACTCGAAACCGGAAACGGAAGCGCCCGAATCCAGCGTGGAGCTACTGCGCTTCGTGGAGGACGACGAGGATGGCGAGGACCTCAGCTCCATGGAAGACCCCTCGAACGGCAGGCGAACGGCCGACCAGGTGCGCCTGCTGACCAAGCAGCTCAACGCCCTCATGCTGCGGCGCCGCGAGGATTACGAGATGCTGGAGCACAATCTGCGCAAATCCCTGCGGCTCACCACCAATGCGGCCAGCGTGGACGCCGACATGCGCAGCGAACTGAACCAGCTCAGGTGAGATGGCAAAGCCGAGTAGGAAAGGCTGCCCCCGACCCACTGCTCTGTCGAATTTGAATTTCTAATTTGAGCGGAGGAGGTCCTGCTCCCAACCATTGGTCAATGTCTCGCTGGCAATTTGTGGCCTCGCAACTTGGCGCCAACTTTCCCCCAGTCACGTAGAACTTGTCGCCCAACTTTGGCCAACGAATTGATGGCCCTCCGAAGCGGGCAACAGTTTATAGCAGAGAAAATAGCTGTGGCATATCATATAGTTAAAATAGATTTTAAGTAGATTTTCTAGTTATTATAAAAGATCCCAGCTGAACCTTATAAACATGAAACGTACAGTTCCACTTTATTTACAACATGAACATAAGGACTTCATGGTTTAAACCCAGACAACTATGAAAATTCGACTCTTAAAACATACATTTAGCTTAGCATGAGGACAAGAAAACAGTGTAAAAGTAAGGGATAAAAACAATATCATATTATTTATTATTTTAGTTAATAACCAAAAAAGGAATATTTTATTAAGATTTAGATAACTTGAGCTTGCTGTCGCTGGGCCACTTGCTTGTACTGCTTATAGTGCATCAACGTCCAGCAATAAGCCCCGTTTTCCGGTCAAATAACATATTACACCACCATAGCTTTCACCATCTTCCCTTGCCAAGATTGCAATTATTTATGTCTGTTTTGATAGCGAAAAAACGGACTCGCATTCCTTATTTTTTCTGTGTCCTCCCACTCCAACAGTGCAATGAGGAAGGAATTCCTATGCGGAACATGACTGTGTCCGACTAATTCAGACAAATATGTTGGGGGAGGAATCCAGGCAGAAGCGGGATAAGACATCTAATCAGGGCAAAGACACGACCAACGGCCCGGCCCAAGTTTGCGTAGTATTCGTGATTTGTTTTGTTGTCATGGGCTGACTAATAATGATTGTCTCATCGGGCAGAACACACACATATCAGTTTCGCCGACCCCGAAACATCTCCTGTGGCAGCGTAAAAAATACGTAAAAATGGCACACTCTTAATTTACTGAACAAATAGCTAAGGTCAGAACATTGTTGTTGCTGTCGTGGACATCGTAAACTTTGTCAGTGACACCGTAAATAATTCAGCACACGCTCATGTTTATATGTACCCTATATGATGTATATACATACGAGTGTTTCGCTGAAGGGACAAGTCTGCGGAGCAAGAACTCCCAGGGCAAACGCCAGTCAAACGTCATGTCAGTTGTGGTTTATGTGATCCACTATCGCCGACCCACACAAACCGACCACTGTACCCCCGACCGACGTCCACGCCCCCAATCCTGCCCCGCCCACCTGGATAAGCTGTTCCTCAGTTAGACAACATCATTATCTGATTGGGCACACTGGCGTGCTGGGCGAGTCCACTCCGTTGATTTGAGTATATTTGATAACGCTCGCTTCCGAACTTACACCGCTGCATCCAATTTGGTAATTAAAATAGGGAAATAGGGAAAATCGGAAAACCGGAAAAATCGGAGAATCCAGATGCGAACACCGCCAGACGTCATCAAATCAGGCCCGATGAAGTTCGGCATTTGCAGTGTTCATGTTGCGTTTTCAATTTGCTCGCATGTCATTGACAGCATTTTCAATTTTCACTTGAATGACAGCCAGTTTTTTGTTGGAAAAGACTGTGCAGCAGCGAAGCGAAAAATTGCCAGGCGAAAAGGGAAATTCAGTTGGTTTGGCATTACAAAAGTTGCCAATGGGCAGGGGCTAGAAAGTGTTTTTTGTTGGAATAGTAATCCGAGTTTCCGAAAGAGTGCTAAAAAACCCATTTGTTTTAATAAAACTCACCAAATATTTGGCGATACATGTATGCGATACATGTTTGCCCTGGGGCACATCTCTGGGTCAGTCTATGCTCTTAACATCCTTTTCCGACCCCCGCCCGTTTTAATTAAATATTTAAGTAATTATACTGAACATGGGGCCAAACAATCCATAACTTCTCGTAGTCTGTCTGGCCGGGGCCACAAAAACTTCAGCGAAAGCCATAAAATTAACAAAAAGCGCCCACGCACAATGCAACAATTTGAAATATTACGTATACGGAGCCGTAAATAAAAACCTAACCGAATGTGATGTGATGTATGTGTGCTGTACAGGGTACACCAAGCCAGGAGGAGGCGAACACAACTTTCTTTGGCTTATTTTGTTTTGTGTCTTGTTGCCGGTCGGGTTTTTCCTTATGAAAATTTTATGCAGCCGTGCTCTTTTGACAGTGAAAATAAAACAGCAGCTGGCTCTCGAAAAACAAAAAACAAAACTTTTACCTACGCCCGAATTTGTTCTGCTTCTTGTGGCTCTGCTTCCGTTTCCGCATCCTTCCAACTGACTACTTTAATTGTCTGAAATGCCACAAAAATGCGTTCCGTTCGGTCTCGGTCTTGTTCTCGCACTCCTCCTATTTTTTGGTAGCTGGCAACTGCCACAAGTGCTACAACATTTTCATTTTGAACATTTAAACATCGTTTTCGCCAGCACTTGTTGTTTGCGGTCTGGCCTCTCTTGATTTTTATTTTGTGTGTTTCCGGCAAAGTTTGCCATCGTTTTTTGTTAATTTTTGTCCGCCTGACTTCTGTGATTTCTGTTTGCTGACAATGTTTTTAGGGGTTGCGCAATAATTTCGCAGTGCTCAATTTAAATGGTCGGCGGAAATTTAGCGGCAGAGCGCTGGTGGCGCTGGAGCATGATTGAGTGCAGGTCGAAATCCCATTAGTGGACCGCACGCCGGCCGCATTGGCAATTAAGTTGGCCGACAGCCTGAAAATGTCAATTTAAATTAGATTTCCTGGTCGGAGTGTGCAGCAATTTAAGCGTTACGTACCCCTGCTAATTAGCGATTTCATTAAATTCTCTCCTCGCAGGGAGGAGGTGGCCGCGCTGCGCTCCTCGCAGAGTGGCAACAAGGAGCGCCTGACCGTCGAGTGGCTGCAGCAGACCATCTCCGAGATCCGCAAGCAGCTGGTGGACCTGCAGAGGACGGCCGGCAACGTGGCCAGGGACGTTCAGCAGCGCAGCTCCACCTTCGAGGATCTGGCCACCATCCGCAGTGACTACCAGCAGCTCAAGCTGGAGCTGGCCGCCCAGCGGGAGCGCCAGCAGCAGACCGAGGTCTACGTCCAGGAGCTGCGCGAGGAGGTCCTCCAGCAGGAGCAGGACTTCCAGCACGCCCTCGTCAGGCTGCAGAAGGGGACCCGCAAGGACGGCAGCTCGGCCAGCGTGGAGGAGGAGAGCGGCAGCCAGGAAGCCAGCCAGGAGGTGAGTACCGCTTTATGCTAATCTTCAGCTAAGCATGCGAGGGCCAATGTAAAACAGTCCTGCACTGAAGAAAAATATTCAAATATCCCTAAAAAAATATTAAATTAGGATGGTACGTTTTGAAAATAACAATGAGTGATCCTAGCTAGAGTCAGCTAAATTCATTGTACTCCATTAAATTATTAAAAACCGTTAGTAAAATTGAGATTTCGTAGTTAGATTCGATATAGACTGGAACTTTGAATTCATTATGTTCCAAGTAACACCAAAAGTTTTCAAGAATAACACATGAAAGTATTACTTCGACTAGTCAAAACAGCTTAAGGTTAAAAAAAATATTCCAATGTTCCATATGTCAGAGAAAAATGGTAAATATTTTAAAATTAAAATGGACCTATTTTCCCAGTGTGCCCCTTTTACGACCCCCGAAAGAAAGCCGCCGCTTTGTTTTGTTTTCGCCTTAAGTGCGCCCCATAAAGCGACCGCCAACCTGGCGGGGCATTATCTGGCCGTTTTATGCCTTACTTTATACGGCGAACCCTCCGCCAGGTGAGGAGCGGCCAAAGCTGGGGGCGGTGGGCGGCACGATGTGCTAACGAGTGGGTCCGAAGTCGCAATCCGCTTTTGCCTCGGCGTTTTAATGGCCTGCCACACATGCGTTGGCCAAATTACTCATACGCACCGCAGGACGTTGTCGTATTTAATATTTAATGCCGGGGTCGACCCGCCCCTGGCAGCCACTTAGGCCACACGTTCAGAGCCTTAATGTTCCGGGCCCCAGCCGAATCATAAAGAGATTGCCGGGAATGATGAAGCCATGATCAGTGGCGTCCTTTCGTCAGAATCCTGGCATACTTACGAGGGCTCTCATGTCAGGCTTACACTGAATGATTGGGGAACACATGAATCCGAGCGGAGTTCTAGAAATCGGATCTGAGAGTGAGGCATTCGGACCGGCGTGCCCTGACGTCCTGTGTGCTCTGCACAGGGATGGAAGGACTCGACACCCGTCCGCCTTCTTAATTATAATTAATGTCAATAAAGGGCTTGCAGCAACAGCAGCAGCAGCAGCATCAACAATGGGGCAACTTGGAGCGAAAACAAAGGCAGCTGCCAACAGGTAAAGCCACGGCGATGGGAAGGCAGCCAGGTAACAAGCCCAGGTTGCTTCATTAAAAGGATTATGCGTCAGTCCGCTCCAATATGAGAATGCGGTTGCGTCGTTCGACCATCTCGAAATATGTCAGTGGGGCCCGGGTTCCCTCTCCCCTTCTGCCCCCCTTGAAACTGGTTTGGCTGCCACCTGTTTTGATCTGGTTGCTGGTTGCGAGCTGCCGTTCCTTCGGCATTATTCACCCGGTGCGCTCCACTTTGAAGTTTGGCTTAACCGAAATTTGCTTGCTTAGAGAAAATTACGTGGCCACATATATACCTTTCGCCAGCGAATTTCACTTGCTTGCTGGGAAATTGTGTATGTTTATTGTTCACCCACAATGGCGAGGAAATTTCGACGAGCCAAAGCAATTACTTGAGCGTCTCAAAAGGGCGAAATAGAAATTTAAGAAAAATATAAGCGAATAAAAGGTGATTTACACAGTTGCAACTGTGCGATACCCTTTTAAAAACTGTAACATGCAAAAACCTGCTTCGGCTGTTCCAGTTCCTATGGTTTAAAATACAAGAGGATTAATATTATTTTATAAAAATTAATGTAATATCAGAGTAGTGAAAACTAGCTTTATCAATGAATTCTGATGGCCATTAGCTTTAGTGATTTATTTCTATTCCGCCGAGATCGTTTGACCACGGTTAACCTTCAATTCACAATTCACTCAGGTTCGATATACCCTTGAGACTCCTTAAGAACAAGGAGGGGATTAAGTGCTCATCCAGGCAGCTTAAGCGGCTTTCGCCGGACCTCGGAGCACACGCATCACATACCATGTATCCATATATCCTCGTATTCCCAAGAGCCTGTGTGTAGGCTTATATATACTCGTATCATTAATGGGCAGGCCGTTGCCGAAATATAAAGCGAAATTGCTGAAAATTGCAAAACAAAGAGCAGGAAATCACCTTTTAATCGCCCTGAGTCAAAAAGAGTGGGGGTTTTCGAGGGAAGGGAATGGGATTGACTGGCCAGCTGCTTTGGGAACTGGCTAAGGCCAACTTGATGGACAGACGGAGGGCCAGCCTTTGTCTCTTGTCTTGCCAAGTTTTTGGCAGCCAACAGCAGGAGTTGGAGATGCGGAGTGGTATATGGTGGATGGGAGATGGAAGATGGTAGATGGGGCTGCGGCAGATGCTCTCGAGTGGTCCGATAATCAGTTCCCCTGCCATATCCCTCGTTCCCCCGTCGCGATGCTTCAGCACAATTTGATCCTTTTCATTACTTTTTTCCATCCTCGCCGGCTTCTTTCCCACCAAAAAGCAGCGAGAGGAGGGGGCGCTTTTGACCAACAAAACCAGTTCTTGAACTTTCTCATCACAAAAACCAAAAGCAATTTTTGAAAATTGTTATTATGGCAGCGCAGCAAAGCAGAAATTAGGTTAAATTAGAACAAAGAGCAAACGGCAGATAACAAAGGGCAGAGGTGCACAATATGGAGGGCAGATGGAAACGGAGAAGCCAGCCCCAGGATATCCAGCTACAAAATAAATAAAAATACAAACAATAAAATTGCACAGGTGGCAGCCACGAGAAAGGAAATTCAAAAAGATAGACAACAAATTCCTTTTGTGTGTGTGGCTGGTTAAATTTAATCAACTTTCCTTTATTTGATTAGTCAAGAAAAATGTACAAAGCCAAAGCAGTAAAGTTATGCAAAACCCGAAAAACCTTTGGGGATTGGTCGGAAACCAGAGACAGAATTCCGGGAAATGGCTGCCGGAGATATTAAACGCATATAAATAAAAAAGCTGGGCAAATAAGTAGGAAAACATTTGGTATACATTTTACTGGTTGCCATAGAGATGTTGAACGAGAGATAAATATTTATTTTTTGGGAATTAAAGAGTAATTCGGGGCTAAATCTTTCAGTTAAACCGAAATCTATAGTTCATGCTCATATAGATCTAATAACCCACCCAATCAAACAATACTAGTTCAATTCACCTTGATTAATTTGACAGAATAAGCCTGATTTAATGGGTAGAGACATCTATCTATTTATTTCCTTGCCCAGAGGTGATAACACTTGAACCCATAAACATCTGCCGCTGACAGGGGCAAAGCCAAATATAATTTGCGAACTCTAATTGCAAACTGTCTGCAGATTGATGCCCCGATATAAAGGCATACACAACCGACATGTTCACGCATTATGTAACAAATTGCTTTGATGAAAGCTGTCACTTGCAACAGTTGGGGCCAGATATTTGAGCCGAAAGAAGGATAAACACAAATGTTTATCATTGGTTATTGATGCTACTATAACTCGGGGGGTCTTCGGATGGGGCATGGGGCATTGTACATATGAGGGACTGGCTGTTAAATTAGCAGGGCAAACAAATGCCAGGCGCAGGACAGCATTGGGAGGACGAAGAAACCGACAAGGAGCAGGAGCAGGAGCCCAAGGCAGCCTGACACGGAGAATCCGGTTTCGGTTCTTTTCGTACATCTGTTTTCGTACTCCTCCCTAAACTCCCCCACAGATACACATATAGTGCCTGGCATTTTTACCTTATTTATGTTGATATTTATTTTGCCTTTGGTTCATGTTACATACCATCCCTCCTCCGACGCTTCTGTTGCCGGCAATTTGTTTGATTGTTGAAGTGGTGCTGGCCGATACCCTTTGTTTCGGTAAAATAACTTGTACTTTTGATACACATTTCAGTTGCGAGGATATCTTTATTGAAACATTTGTCAGGGGCTCGGATTTCGAGAGGTTGGAATATTTGTGGGCTACACTTTAGTTTCAAATTATGCACACGTCTGCCGGTTCTCTGCCAGGGATCAGGTTGACGTTGACTTTGAGGTCGTCCTGGCAACGAGCGTTCCTGGCCCCCAAATGCGCATTAACTTAATGGCGTTTTGCGGCGCCCTGCCACTCCCCCAGCCCACTTTTCCTATCTGCCTGCCAGTAAGCGTAACTTTTTCAAGCATCGCACAAAAGTCCTATTAAATTTTTACGACAATTCGCCGAGGAGCAGCAGGAACTGAAACAGGAACAGGAGCGGATTTTTGCCCTTTTCTATGCTCCATGTGCCCCATGCACCCACTCCCGTCCCCCCGGAATTGCTGTCGTGCTAATAGCAAATCCTTGTTAGCTTTCACTTAAGTTCAGCATGTAAAATGTTCACTTTTAATCCACGAAACAACCCGGGCAGCCCTGAAAATTAATTAGTTCCCTACCCCTGCCACCGATCCCTTTGTTTATGAGTTCACACGAAAAACACTTGAAATATTTATGCTTCAATTTCGATTTCAATTAACGCGGCCATTGGCCAGTGCACACAGAGAAATTCATTTGTCTCCGAGTTGCCGGGAAATTTGAGCCGCATAAATCACATTTAATTATACCGCTGATGGGCGAAATTTATATGCCAGCGCCGGCACCTTTCCGCCTTAGAAATACATAAACGTATATACGAGACACGTTTGCCCGAATATATATCGAGGATTTCTCCGTTTTGATGGCCACTTCCCAGTCTCGGCCAGAGTTCATATAAAACGCGAACGTGTCGTATTAGCCGCGTTCGTGACCTTTCGCATAAAACAACGGCAAGGCTGGAGCGGGAGCTGGAGCCTGACCTCCCACTGAACCGCCACCCAGCCACCAGCCACCAACCACCCAACCACCCAACCACCCAGCCACCCACTGCACCACCGAAACGTGCGTGAAGGCAAAGCAAACAAAGGAGCGGAGAAAATGCGGAGGAAAAGTGGCAAAAGCGGGAAAAGCAGTGGCTGCGCTGCCAATGAAAACATTTTCGCAGCGGCCCAAAGTGTTCGATGCCGATGAGGCACAAACGCAACTTGGGCATAAATATTCATGAATATTTTCCATATTTTTGGTTGGACTTTTGTTAGCTTTTTCCCAAGAATAATTGAATTCGACGGGAAAATGGTCAGGAATTTCGGAAAATATAATTTGCAAGTGACTTTTTCGAGGGTAAGCCAAACAGTGAATCGATTTTAGGAATTTTGAATCTTCGGAATCTACTTATGTTTCTAATATTTTTGTTTATTTTATATACAACCAAGCCCGGCACTTTGGCACTCCTTTAATTGAAAAATGTAAAGTTTCTTAAGGTTGACCTATTGGGGTCAAAAAGAAAATGAAAGTAGAATACAGCTCTCAAAAGGATTTTAAAAGAAGAAACATAATTGTTTTTCCCTTTTCCCCAGGATATATCTCATAATTTCTTTTCGCATTCACTCATTGCATTCATTAGCAGGACACTTTCTGCCGGCTTTGTCCCCTCCAGCATCCTTTATTAGTCAATTACCCGGGACATTTCTATGACTGATGGCCACGAACATAAATGAAAGGAAACCCTGGGGCGGCAGATATACAGAGCAGATCCTGTGGCGTTGGGGCACACTCATTCATGGCGCCGCCTGAATGTGACCCAAATGGCATTACCTTGGTTTACAGCTGCTCGCTGCTGTCACTCAGCAAAATTATTTCTATGCATACTGTATGTATGTGGAAATTTATGCAGCTTTTACCACCGAGAGCCAGGAGATTCAGAGGGAGGTGGCGGCGGAAGGGAGTTGGATGCAAATCCACCCACGCCAGCGGCTCCAGCAGCTCCGGGGATTTACACGCTTTTGGGCAAAGCTGCAGCTCGAGCTGCCGGCGGAGCTGCAGCTGACATTATTGTGGCATGCGCTGTCTGCCTGGTTATGAAATGCATTTATAATAAATGGATTTAGCATTCAATTCCCAGCACATAATCCTGCCCGCACAGCGACAAAAGAATCTCAGCCAGCTTACGAGATTTTCCCACGAATCTTCTTTATCATGGGTTTTCTAATGCAGGAAAAATTAAAGTTAAGTGAGGGGAGTTGAGGTCAGCATTACCAAGCAAACTATCATATTCTGATGATGTTCAACTTAAAAATAACAGCGTGACTTGCGAAACGAATTTTATGAGTGTTGCAACACGGCTTATAATCTGAATGAAGTGCTTTCTAAAAACTTAAGGCTTTAAATCTTTTGGGTTAGTTCTATCCTAAATATACAATACCAGTAGTACCTATCAGTTCAAGAATGAGTAGCATTTGTAGAACTTTTTAAAGAAATTCCTTTTAATGTTCCGCATTCCTTCTTTCAGCCCACCGGACTAGAACCCACTGCTGACCACAAGCGTCGTCACTGTCGTTTCCAGAGCGAGCAGATCCACCAGTTGCAGCTGGCCCAGCGCAACCTGCGCCGCCAGGTGAACGGACTGCGGTTCCACCACATCGACGAGCGGGTCCGGAGCCTCGAGGTGGAGCAACACCGCATCGCCAATGCCAACTTCAACCTGAGCAGCCAGATCGCCTCGCTGGACAAGCTGCACACCTCGATGCTGGAGCTGCTCGAGGACGTGGAGGGTCTGCAGACCAAGATGGACAAGAGCATTCCCGAGCTGCGGCACGAGATCTCCAAGCTGGAGTTCGCCAACGCCCAGATCACGTCCGAGCAGAGTCTGATCCGGGAGGAGGGCACTAACGCGGCCCGATCCCTGCAAGCCATGGCCGTGAGTGTGAGTGTCCTGCAGGAGGAGCGGGAGGGAATGAAGAAGTTGTCCGTCAACGTGGACCAGCTGAGGACCAACGTGGACCGATTGCAGTCACTGGTCAACGAGGAACTGAAGAATAAGGTGAGTGATGACCATATCTGATAGGTTTCTGAAGACCTATGACATGTAAAGCAAACCAATACGTAACTTATTCTAAATATTTGTTATCTGAATATAAAGCCATACTTAAATGTGAATTAAAAGCTTCTGTAAGATCCTATGATCGTTTATTTTGGTATTGCCTTAATTTCTCTATCACTACCCCCTGGCTAACTGAGATTTCCATTTGTTTCCTGCCTGCCCGCAGCTCTCCCACCTGAACAAGCCCCACAAGCGACCGCATCACCAGAATGCCCAACTGCAGACGCCGCAGGAGGACTCCTCCTCCCCCATCGACTCCGTCCTGGCCGAGACCCTGGTCAGCGAGCTGGAGAACGTGGAGACCCAGTACGAGGCCATCATCAACAAGCTGCCGCACGACTGCAGCGAGGTGCACACCCAGGCGGACGGACTGCATCTGATTGCGCCCGCGGGCCAGCGACACCCGCTGATGACGCACTGCACCGCCGACGGTTGGACGACGGTGCAGCGGCGGTTCGACGGCAGCGCCGACTTCAACCGCTCGTGGGCAGACTACGCCCAGGGATTCGGAGCGCCCGGCGGTGAGTTCTGGATTGGCAACGAGCAGCTGCACCACCTGACCCTGGACAACTGCAGCCGGCTGCAGGTGCAGATGCAGGACATCTACGACAACGTTTGGGTGGCCGAGTACAAGCGCTTCTACATATCCTCCCGCGCCGACGGCTACCGGCTGCACATCGCCGAGTACTCCGGGAACGCCAGCGATGCCCTGAACTACCAGCAGGGAATGCAGTTCTCGGCCATCGACGACGACCGGGACATCTCGCAGACGCACTGTGCTGCTAACTATGAGGGTGGCTGGTGGTTCTCTCATTGCCAGCACGCCAATCTCAATGGGCGCTACAATCTGGGCCTGACTTGGTTCGATGCCGCTCGCAACGAATGGATAGCGGTCAAGTCAAGCCGCATGCTGGTCAAGCGCCTGCCCGCCGTCGAGTGCCAAGCGAGTCCCGTTGTCGCCGCCGCTGCCGCTTCCGTTTCCGGTTCAGCCACAGAAGCAACAACAGCAGCAGCAGCGCCGGCGGCGGTGACGACGGCGAAGTCCACCAACAACAACAGTGTGGTGCAGTTCGTGGCCGCCGGGCAGGCGTAAGTGAGCTGCTCCCGCTTTTAACGGAGGGGATGAAACCGCTACAGTGAACCACCACAGCCATGCCTACTATAGTTGGGAGTCCACTGTTTGTCTGTGGGAGGTGGATCTGAAAGATCGGGGCTAGATAAGTGTAAAAATTGGGAGCCAATGGCCCCCACTCCCATAACCTCCCACACATTGTAAATACATACCCAGCAGATCAGACCTAAGTTGTAGCATTAGTCTTTCGAATGGAGCTTACTCTGGCCTTAGAGTACCCTAGCCGTATGCGTAAATTAGTTGGCCACCACCAGGCCCCCTTTTCGCCCGTATAAATATTCGATTCTTTGGTCTTTCAAGAAGATCTCATAGAGGCTTAAGTTCCGCGGCGGCAGAGAGAGCATATCATTTAAGGGAGTGAAGAGTGCAGAGTGCAGAGTTAATGTCTAGATATAATCGTCCCATAAACTAAAACTTAAACTAATCTAGATGTATCGTATAAGAGGCCTAATCTCGCTTAGGCTCATCTCAGACAAATAATAAATATACAGACGGACGCGCGGGGAGGAGAGGAGATCTTTCTAGCCTAAGTCACCATATCAGTCATATGAGTATAGATCTACTAGTTATAGCGTTGGTAAATGTACTTGTAATTGTTGTACCATACAATAGTGTCTACGCATTCGTTTTCCCGCTTACTAAGTGTCTGCTTCAGTCCAAAACCAACCTACACAATTTCCCCAACCGATGGAGTCGCATGCCAAAGAGATCAAGTCAGAAATAGAACAGATAATATGCAAGTTTTTACGACAAGAGAAACTGAAAACTATTTTCTGCAGTTTTGCATATACCAAAAATAAATAACAAACAAATGAAGTGAGCGAAGGGCAAAAACCATAAGAGCTAAAAAATGCATTTAGCCCGTAAGTTATGAACTATATTATGTATACATTAATTTTATGTCCTGTAAGTTAAGCAACTAAAAGGAAAACCACGAAGCTTGGCCCCTAGACCGGCGTATTTTACAATAAATGGATTGATGTGAAAAGAAAACCCCAAGGGATAAGGCGATCTTTTAATGGCACTAAGGCGAGGGGATGGTCAAGTAATTCGCATTTAATTAATTATAAGTGCCAAGTAAACTTTAATTGTGGAGTTTTTAGGGGTATGATTTCCCCCTGGCAGCCCAGAAAAGTATGCACTAGCTTATCCCACTCCCGTTCACGGGAACATATAGGTATACGTACGTACGTAGATGGCCGGAGAAAAAAAGAGATATATTTCAATTGAAGGATGTTCGCACCCGGAGTGAAGATGGAATAGCTTTCGTTTTATATCTGCTTTTCTCCACCCACTTCGAGAGCTCGGGGCCATTTATCAGCACGTGAAAAGTTGCCAACTGCCAGCCAAGAACTTTAATAATGCAAAACTCAAACATTTTTCACCATCTCGTTATATTGAGACCTCTTCGAGGGGCGTGGCTCCGGAGTGGGCGTGGCCCTGACGTTCCCCGACACGATGATCTCCTTATTTATGCATTTATTTTGTTGACATTCTGCAGTCAAAACTTGCTGAGCTGCAAATGGATAACTGACTTTTTCGGCGACTTGGACTGCGTTCGAGAGTTCAAAGTGCGGGCCCGAAAAAAATGAAATAAAATCGGAAACGAATGAGAAATGCATGGCAATTTTGTTATGCAAATGCGCTAGAGAGCATACAAATTGACAGCGAATGGAGAGCATTCGGATGGCCTGCATTGAAATGTAGAACTTGTGACATTTATTTATAGAGATACAGCAAACAGGATTTGGCCATTCGGCCCTCTGCACAGAGAAAAAGTTTCGATTTATAGGATTTTCCAAATCAATTTGGAGATACGAGTATGTGAACTGAAATGACTGCGTTGGAATCGGAACCTGCAGCCTCTTGTTAATGTAATACCATCAAAGTACCACACCTATTTATTTTCACAAGATAGATTGGGATATAATAGGGATTTATATGCTCTAATTTCTTTCTGTGCCGAGAAGTGGCTTTTAAATTCATTCGGAGATCCTACTTGGGGTCGGTCAGCCAGCCGACAAGTCAACAGGAGTTTCTGCACCATTTAACCTGAGAGCGTCTTGCGAATAAAATCAAATTTGGTGTGAAGCCAAAGCGAATTGTTGTCCCACCGAAAAGGGAACAGGCGATGGCCAAAGAAGTGAAAATTGCGTGCAAAGTGGGGCCCCAAAAGGAAGCTGGCTCACCTCCAAAGTAAATAAATGGTAAAATGGAAGAGTGGTTCGCACGCATTTAAAATGGAAATCATTTATGGTCGACAGAGCCCCCAGCCATTTGTTCCCCCTCCACTTGCCGCCCATTTGCATTTCCGGCAATTAACAAAGGACCCGACCAAGGACAATGCATCCTCGAAAAACAAGCCAAGTGAACTGAGCTACGAATTGATGCATGTTGCTCTAGGGGATTTTGTAATTTTAAATTTACAAGATTTTTATTATGAAATTTTATGGCACGTTTTATCCCAGATTTTTCCCTTTTCCGTTTTTCCTTTTGATGCATTTTTTATGAAATGTGCAGCTTGGCGTATGAGCAATTAAAATGCCAACCAGCGCTTACGCATAATTATCATAATTAATACCAAGCTTTGTAATCGACTAAAGCCAGCTCAAACTCTCTGAGGGAAAACAATTTAAACATATATACTCGTATATGCAAAATTACATTTCATTCCATTTTATTTTATGTCTGGCACACATCTCAACGGTTTAATTAAAAGGCGTAATGCCTTAAGCCCGTCGGCTCAGACATGGGTGGCCTGAAAAAAGTTACAATAAATTTTTACGACTCTAATGCGGAGCCGAAATGACACAGAAACCCTCTGGCGAAGGGGGCGCAGGCTGGAGGGGCGTGGCAGTGGGGCATGGGGGCTTGGGGGCTTGGGGGTCAGGACCCATATGTTGCAAGGGCAGAGCGAAGGGGCAAAGAGCAAACGCTTGTTAGCTTTCGCTTTTAATCAGCTCGGAGCGCGTAGTTTTCCACGTCTTCTTGCGGCTGAGCCAGATAATGGGCCCCACCACTCTGCATGCACGTCGCCACACATACAGCATACGCATATGTCCCCGCGAAAAGGGGAAATATATGCTAATTTTAATTAGCTCGGAATTTACATATGCCACGCACACTATCCTGCCAGCTCGTTTGCTCTTTTTCGAGGACTGGCACGACCCACGAGAATGCCAGAAATTGGATAGACATTCTTAAACACCCCCTGGCGAGGCGGCTAATTCAATAGTTCGGTGAAGCAAAAAGTTGGCCAACAGATTTATGTAATTAAATGGGATCCCCTTTAAAGGAGACTTCAAAACGAACTTATAGTTTTTGCTAAATTGTTTTTACTGTTATGTTTGATCGTATTTTATTTTACATGTATGTATGTATTTTTAAATGTGATTAGCATATATATAAATTAAATTCAGCACATGCAGGCTACTTTTTAACAAACATTATTATTATTAGCATATTTTAATCAAAATGGTTTCATTTTAGTTTAAGCATCACACCTGTTTCACCTGGATAGCGCAGTCAAATAAATAACATTTGTTAAGCCGTCTGAAGCACTTCAATTTAATTTTACGATTTTGTCTCACCTGGCGAATTATTTTTCTATAAATATTAATCACCTTTTTCTCTGGCCTGGAAAGGCATTAAATCTGACACCATTTGATTAAAGCGAAAACTACTAAGAGCACACATCAACCTACCATACCCCTCCAGTTTCTCCATCCTCGTCTGGCCAAACAAGAATCAAAAGCAATCACGCCTTTGTGCCACGACTCGAAAGTCTGAAGAGATCCTTACCCGAGCAGCCTATTTGCTGCTGTTTGCTCCTTTTAAAGACCTTTGCTTTTTCGAGGGTAAACGCTGCAGAGCCGGAGGTGGGGCCCAGATGACTGAATAAAAGTCAGCCTAGAGTCTTATTGTTTTCGGTTTTTATCTACGAGCTGCTGCTTCAGCTCTGTCACTCGTACTCCGGCGACGTTGGCGATTATTGTTGCAAAGTTAGTTGACAACTTGGCTGCTCGTCCCGGCGTCCCGGCACTTGCACCACCCACTTATCACCACCCACCGCCAGCCCACACCTGCCACCACCCAAGGCCATGCAGATGATGGGCCACGCCACCGAGCGTAATAAGGCCGAAGCCCACTGAAAGACGGAGTCTAGTGAAAATAAACAGTCGGACAGCCAACTTGGGCATAGTTGAGCTTCTCGGGATCTCAGTTTCGCAGTTCTGCAGTTTACCAGTTTGCCAGTTTTCCAGTTTCCCAGTTTCCCAGTTCATAGTTTGCCTGTTGTCTCCCCATTGTCCTGGCCATTCCTTATTTTTCAGCCACCCCACTCCGTCTCTATATTATCATTATGTCTTGGCCCGGACTGGCGACTGGCAAAAAGTTTTGCCATTCTATAACGACTTTGAATTTTTAATAATACCCCGCTGGAGTCCAACAATTTCGCCATCTTTCGGTTGAAGCGGCTTAGCTTTGTTACGAATTTAATGCATTTCTTGGTCGACGGAAATTGAATATCCGTTAAGATATATTAACAATTTATGCCCCCTGATTGCCGACCCGCGATACGGGTGCGGACTGAAAAGAGCTATGCTTTTTGGAGCAAAATGGAAACGAATCGGAACCAAAGCACACTGATATACATGTACAGAAAGGCGGGAGCTGTGGCAAGAGCAGTCGTCATCAGGGCTGTAATGAGCAAGTCAATAGCCTGGCCAGCGAGGGGAAAGCCGGGGAAAGTGGGGAAAAGTCAGGCAATCGATGACGGAGCTGGGAAATGCCGGCAGCCAGCAGCTAGCAGCCAGCAGTCATGCAGCGACGTGCGATAAAAAGCAGATTGCAATTTGTTTTACTGATTTCCATGCTTTTGCCTTTATTTGCACGACGGAAACTTTCATTAACATCAAACAGAAACTGAAATTGAAGCAGTAATGGCATCGGCAGCACTCCAAAGGACAGCCACGGGGGAAATCCCCGTCGAAACGCACTTAAATCCTGGCAAGAATAAGATCTACGGCAAGCTTAAGTGGCATTGTATATGTGTATATTTACAAATGTGCAATGGCCTTATTAAGCTGCATCCTTCATTTGGGCAATTTGCCATTTAATTGATACAGCAAAAGGCACAGTGATGGCAACAGCACCACTTGACACCTCACAAAATTACAAAATTCTTTGGGCAAACATTCGAGCAACAGAAATTCACAAGTCCTACAACCAATTAGTTGGCAAATAATGGAGAGAAATGACTTTTCATCTCTCGACCGCAAACAAAGTCCTTTTGTACTCCAGCCAGGACCCTTTATTTATGCATGGACTCAGACTCCGACTGCGGCCTGCAGGGATGTCGAAGCGAAGAGTGGCGACTCTTGTTGTGTTCCGAGTAATTTGAACAAATTTGCGAGACATTTTGTGGCCTCCGAGCAAATATTTTAGGCCTGACCCAGCCACCCCCATCATCATCATTATTTCGCCTGGCCTTTGCGGACAAAGGCCAATTAACTTAAATAATTAGCCGAAAGTTTTGCCGCCGAGATGAATCTCAGCCCACAAGATGTTTTAGTAATTTCAATAAAATGTTATCATTCGTTTGCTGTCGAGTTGCTCGGGAAAATCCAATCAATTATCGGCAAAAGGGGGAAATCGTAGTCAAAGTTAAGGGCCCTGGGAAATGGGAAATAAGCCGCGCCGCCAACCACAAAGAGGTCGAGCCGACGAGGAGGAGGCCAGGCCGGAGCGTCCTAAACAGAAGGCGCCTTCGTCATGGCCCTTCTGGCGATTGGTCTACTGGCTGGGAGTCCTGATCCTGGTCGCCGGAGTTGGTGTTGGCATGTACTTCACCCTCAAGTCGGACTTCGGCGAGTGCTCCTCCTACGACGTGCGGTGCGATTGAGCCCCCTGGCGATCCAAACTTTCGCAGGGGTGGGCGATTCGATTACCCCTTGAACTTGAGTTAATTAGTACCAGTCATGAGCATTGCTCCAGAAGCAAAGGTAAGTGAGCCATTAGATATTAAACACAAATATTCCAATTTCGTTTGAACAAATTAAACAAGCTAATTTAATTGGTAAGGGGAGTCCCAAATAGGATTCCTCATTAAATTCCAATAAATTTAACTGAGTTACGGGTTTTAAAATTATTATTAATAAAATAATACTTGTCAATCATCAGTAATGTTTTCCCGCCGTAACGAAAGCCTTGAGCATCACCGGATAGATCAACGCTGGAAGATCCTTTATATCATACTCCTACTTGTTATAATCCTAGTATACATTTGCCTGGTCGTTTTATATATTCTCTATAGGATAAGTAAAGAAAATCAATACTGGGTAAGTTTTATTATATTAAAAATATTTTCAATTTATTTCTGTAATTTTTTCCTTTGCAGATTCATTTATAAAGTTACTGACATCCGACCAATATTTGTGGTATTGCTTTTCTGCTTCAATTGTGATACTTTAAGCTTGGTTATTCTTCCGCTATCAGTTCATGTGCACTCCCGAACGCGTCATATATGGACTCTTTCAACCAGATCTTAATTAAAGCCAGATAAAGCACCCACCTCCTTTATTGTTAACAAATACAAAAGCAAGGCCGAAGCCACACTATCTCGTGGTACGCATTCACATACATTTTGCTCATGCTGAAGAGTGTATCTCTGTGCTATTCAAACTTATTGGAGCGCTTCCTTTTGATGGCGCTTTGGTTGACTCTTCAATGGCGAAACACTTTTAGTTGAATGAAGCTAGTGAATGCACATATTTTGGCTATATGGAAAACCCTATGTCGTTATATGTTTTGTGTTTGGTGTTAATTAACAAAGTGGAGTATATTGATTAATGATAAAAAGGGATAACGATTTCGTTGTAACTAAACATTATTGCATTTCTATGAACATTTTGTGATAAATGAAAAATCTCTTTTACCTGAGCGAATGTGAATCTCATTTTATTTTAGTGTACTTACAGGTTAATAAATCTGTTTACTTATTCTGCTTTTATTTAGGCATTTAAGTTGGTTCTTCCAGGTTTCTAAACAACTTCTTATGAGAGGCCATCAGTCAAGGTCAAGCTTAACAAAGATTTGTCGGCAATTCGGGCTTTTATTTCTTTGACACTTGCCAGACTCCTTCCCTCGCTCACAGCAGGTGAAATATAAATAAACTTTTTAATGAACTTCAAGATTTATTGCCAACAGAAGCCGCAGCTCAAGTCTGACACTTTGTGGCTTGGAAATTTCGGTTGGGAATGTGTTGCTCAGATAAATTATTGGGCACAACATAACCTAAAGACTCCCCTAGCTGACTAAAATATTTAAGAGCACCCCGCTTCGACTTTGACTAAATGTTCTGCAAGTAATTGCACTTGGCATTGGAGGAAGCCCACAAATAATATCCCAATGCCAGCTCTGTAGTTTACGAGCCTCCATTGGGTGCACACTGCGTATGCGTAATACCGAGATAATGGCATTAGTATAATTGAACAGTCTTGACTGGTTGTGGGATTTGCCATCATAGGTGGATATCAAAAATTCACAAAGCGAGCGGCTAATAAACGTATTAGAAGCGGATGTGGACACCGACTTTGAGGATAATTAACAATTTTCAGACATCAATTATCGCAATGATCCAACGCAGACAGAGTTGAACTTGAAAAGCTAAAGGACTGGCGTTGGTCCTGTGACTCTGTATCTTTTTCTTTAGTTGTTTCTGTTAGCTGTTTCCCCTTCCTGCTACCAACAAATCCCAGGCTCGGGCACAAGCGATTTGGCTGTATATCGACCCAATTGTGCTTACTTCTCTCTTACCAGAAAAGGAAAAACTTTGGCTGCAAGTTAAGCCGGACAAAACTTCAGGTTGAAAACGGTCGCCCGAGTGCTTAGCCAGCGATTGCTGAATCGAGTACCTTTGGCCAGGTCCTTGATCCGGGTTTAATTTGTGCTCGATTGGCCAGTAAAAATGCGAACTGAATCCAAGTTGTGGCGCGCCAATTCAACAGGCACGTAATGCCGCCAGGACAAAAACAACGGGCGTTGACATCTCCACTCCCGTAAAGGACAAACAAAGCATTTGACATAATGCGAGGGTTTTTTGTGTCGCATATATATATATCTGCTTTATAAATGGTGCCACAAATACAGCCGCACGTGCTGTGGTATGTAAATACGTGAATGTGAGTGTGTGAGTGTGCGAGTCCTGTGTTTGCGTTTCCGTCTGTCAGGATGTTGCTGCTGTGTTGTTTATGCCCATCGTCCTTGTAATGATTGTCGCCACTCGGCAGCCGCCTGCACGTGTTTCCCTTTCGATATTTGCGTTGGTCCTGCATTGTTGCCATGTTGTTCTATGGAAATGTACTTAAGGTCGATCCCCAGCCAAAAAAAGACTGAAAGAGCTCTGTGATTGCAAGTACCCGGAATTTGCATTCAAAAACAATTGCAGTACGGGTCTCTACAGTGCGAAACAATTTAATACAAGCTAAGACTATTCTCTTCCAATTTAATATTATTCTTATTCCAATGTACTGCTGAATATTCCTTGTCTGAGGAAATAAAATTGGTTTAATTGGCATTAACATATCGTTGTTTACCTTTTCAAGTCTCCGAAATAAATTAAATTGTCGAGAAAAGCAGCCGGTTCCCAATTAATTTTAATTTAAATCTTTTATTTTCCGCAAACAGAAAAAATCAGAAATAACCGATTAATTAAAGGTGATAAATCAGTACAAAGTATAACGCATGAACGCAATAATCAGCACATGTTATTATTGACACGCGAAAGTACAAACAATTAAAAATATGACAAAAATGCAAGTCTTTTATTGTAGCTTTTTGCTTTGGGGCCAAACCTGACAACCATTTTCTATTAATTGGATGTGAATAAATGTCATTATTTTTTCGATTTAAATGTGGTTTTGCAGATTTATAAATGAACTGTATTAACTAATGGGAATACTATCAGTTTAAATTTGTAGTACAATTCAGTGACTGTATAAATGTTCTTAAAGATTCAAATAAGTGGCTTCAGATGTCAAACGCACACTCTTCTTGAGAACCTTTTTTGAGTGATTTAATCTTTTATGTTAGTGTCAAGATTTTGTGGCTTCCTTTGAACATATCCTTTTGAAAGAAACAACCGTAAAAGGTGTAACTTTTCACTCAGCTGCATATATTTTTGGCATTTACATAGGTTAACAAATATATTACCTAAACCGAACGAAGAGCTTTCGGTGGTTTTGGGCGCTCGCATAAATCATATTCCCCGGCTGGAAGTGGAGATGCAGCTCTTCCTATCCATCATCAGCAAGCGGATAGCTTAAAGACCACTCAAGCACTCAGGAGCAGATGATTACCCAAACGAAACCGAAGGAGCACATCCTGCTGAGTCCGCTCCAGCTGGATCCTGGTGCTCCTTGTGCATCCGAGGATGAGGCTGTGTCCCCTGGCCGAACTATTGTGGCCTGCCCATGCATTTGCTGGCCTGTGCATCTGTGCATCGGAAACAAGAAATTGTAAAGTGCATGAATACAAAATGAACTGCGAGTACATTAAAGTCTCCCATCCCTCACTTTCCGCAACTAAAAGGGAATGAATACACTCGAGCGTAGTTCGCAAATACTTCAAATACTTCACATGCAATAAAAACACAAAAAGAAAGCCAAAACGGAAACCGCAGTTACAGATACAGATACGGACTGCGTACAGGGATACAGATACAGCTACAGATACAGATATATATACAGATTCACAGGGCGGCACTCAAACAATTTGCATTGTCTGCTGCCGGCCATTGCGGTTTGTTCGGGATTTCCGTTCGACGTTTTTTCTTGCCTTCTTTTGTTTTGTTTTTCCCCATTTTGCACCATTTCGTATGGTGTTACGGGGGCGGAATGGGAGATAAAACCATGAATTGAGGCATTAATTGAATTGATTGAAATTGGCATCAGTGTCGTGGGCAAAAAGAACGGACAACTCCAGCACCCACTCGGCATTATGTAAAACCAAAAAAATACCCCATGATTTTTTAAACAAACTGATGCGGCACCATGAAAGTACGAATTAAAGGGGCCTTTAGCTAGCAGAGGAAATACATCTCAAATTGTAATATTTTTCTGCCTTGATAAAATTAAAAACTTTAATTCCGTTCCGTGAAACACATTTAAAAAAATTTCAATGGCGTTTTAATTATGTTAGTAAAATTTTTCAGTATTTTGAGAGACAAAAACAGATGCGATTTTCGACTTAAAGTCAAAAAAATAATCTTTTTAATCTGCTTTAAATATATATAACCACATATAAAAACCCTTGGAGTATAAAGTTATTAGTGCTAGAAAATAACAAAAACTATGATAAATTAATAACGCTTAACTCTCGGTAACATATTAAGTTTTTACTATTCTGATCAGACTTGTCAGGGCTCCCGAAACTTTGATTTAATATTTCATCAATATTGGCGTACATTGATGGCTTCTGGTCTCCCTCGCCATTTCGTATTTTACCCTTCCGGCTCTGCTCTAATTCCCATTTAACATAAAAAAGTTTTATTCCATTGTTGAAATTTTCACAATCTTGAACTTTTAAGCACTCGAGGCTATATAGTTATAGTGGTATAGTTTCAACGGAAATGATACCGCAACGTGTGCATGGTGGGAAAAGTTTGCGCCAAAGCACTTGAACCGCTTCCCATATTTCGATTATTTACAAAATGGTTTGGATTGTTTAGGCCGCACTCATCGTGGCCAATTCCTTGGGGCCATACCAAATCCCGTCGATTTGCTGGATGTGCCATGGCAACGATTTCCGGCTGCCGATTCCAGTATTCTGTGGCTTGTCATACTGGCATTGCTCCATTGTTCTCGTGCCAAAGTTAATCGAAGCTTAATTAGTTGGCTTGCGAGTTCGGTTTTGTTTTGGGGTATTTCGGGTATTTGGGCTGTCAGCTGGGGCGAGGCACAATTGAGTCACTGTTGTTAACTTAACCAGCATAATGAGTCGAAAAATTGTAGCCAACTCGCAAACAGCAAGCCAAAGATGCCCAATTAGGCCCTGACATTGAGCGTAAAGAAAGTTTTTCCTGTACTTTCCTTGCTTTCGGGCTTTAAGCTTTATTTTTTGCCAGAAACAGCCAGAAGTCAAAGTTGAAAGAACCCATAGAAATGCGGGAGTTTTCTTAATTTGCCAGCAAATTGTTGCGGCTTCTGAAAATAATGGATTCCTTACATTTCCCAGTATATTAAGTGAGGTTATTACTTAGACTTTAAGACGACATGCTCACTTTAGAAACAATATTTATGTATTTTTTTTAATATGTATGAAAAGTAAAAAGTCCCCATAAAGGGCAAAGGCAAAGTTGCTTAGAAGTGAATTGGAACCCTCCTAAAGTTATTGATTGATTGTTTGAAGGTGGGAGAGGCCACTTACCTTCGAATTTTCACATGAATTCAATTTCACTCGCGAAAAATCATGCCACAAAGGTGGGTAATGAATTATATAAGCAAAAAGTACTCGTTTGTATTTGCGATGTTCCCACGCACATTTGGACAAAGTTCTCTTGTTCCAGCACATATATATTTTATGCATGGCTTTGCCGTGACTCAGACATGAGGGCGTCTCGGAACGATTTACATATATAGCTCTGCATGTACACATACATGTGAACATATGCGAATGGCTGACACGTTTTCGCCACGGAGACAGCTGCACATCGAGCAAGACAATGAAATCGCTCATTCTCCCTATCCGAACGCCTTAAATTCCGCCCCGAAAAGTATGCCATTAAATGTTAAACTCCAAGGGAATTAGGTAAAAATGCTGATCAGATAGGGAGTGGAAAATAAAATGAAAAATAAAAACAATTAAATGACAATGCCGCGGCCCATGGGCTTAATGGGTGACACACATTTTAACATCATTTCGTGCATCATCATTTCGTTGGCCTGTAATTTCTCTGCACAAAAAGCAGTCATTAAAAATGACTGAATTTTATGGGGCCTTCTAATGAGGTTACATGCCACACAAGCTCTCGCAAATTAGCTTAAATACGCGTCGAATAAATGCACAAAATTCGTTCATCTGTTGTTATTGCGCCAGAAATCATCTCACGCACTGTTAATTTTATATGCCTTTTTCTCTCAAGTATTTTTAATTTTACTGCCAGACTTCCACATGCTGTTAACACTTTAATGGAACTCATTTAAATAAAATGCCACATGTATGATAAAATGGGAAAATACGAGACGAGCCAAATAAGAAATCAGAAGCAATTTGTTGCCCCCAGCCAACTGGGGGCCATGTGTTAGTCGGCAGAGTCTTCTGGTTGAATTTTTTAATGCGGAAAATGCATTTTATGTTTCACTCCCCGGGGAGGTTGGCAGGCGGCGACTGGAACTAAGGACGAAGCACAGCTGTCGAAAGCAGTGGGAAACTACAAACTGGTAACTGGTAACTGGCAGCGGCAGCAACTCAGATGCTCGCTCGACTTGAGCTGAAAGGCAGTCAACAGGACAGTGCACCTAGGGGTAACTTCCCGTCTTTCCCATCTCCTTGGCCTTTCGGATATTTTTCCGATATAGTCCTGCGCGCTGACCACACTATTACTGCCCCGGAAGGTTAAAAATCGAAGATGCCAGCCCAGTATCGCATTTAATTCGGCTTGAACGGCCGACAAGGCTTCCATATTTAATTAACAGCAAACAGTGAGCCAAATGATGTGTAAATATTTCATTTAATTGCGCTTTCGAATTTGTCGTTTTGGCCTTTGAATAGTGTTTTGCCGAAAATCAGCAGGAAAAACAATAACAACAACAACGGGCCGACTCGGCAGCAATAATAACAAACAAATTGTGCATGAGCCAAAAATATTCATGCAATTAGGCAATGAGTAAACAAAGAGCCAGTGCCAGACGCGAGTCCTCACTCCTTTTCCCGGCGCAATCACAGCAGAGGAGTCGATTGCCAACGGCTTGCCAACGCGTCGTATACGCAATGCGAAAGCAGAGGTGGTGGCGAGGGTAGCACGGGCTATGACGGAATGGGAAGAGGATAAAAGTAATTTATTAAAGTGTACTATCAAAAAGCTACCTACCTGTGTGATCCAAAAAAATGGGGTCTTTTATAACGCTTTTTGTTTAAAAAAGTTGTTTATTAACCGAATTCGTATTCAATTGCAGTATCTCAATGATTTTCTTTTATTTCCATCATTTGATTATCCTTACCAGGCTGAAAATATATCACCTGCATTTTAACTGCATAAAAACTGTCTTACATTCCATAATAATGTGATTTTGGTACAAAAACCTTTTTAGTATACTACCCAAAAATCGTAGTAAAAATATTTGCCTATGGTAAGTAAATTTTTATTTATTAATTACTTACTTTATCAGTACTTTTGCTCATTTGATTTCTTTTTTTTAATTATTATTTGTGTTCAGGGGTATTATAAGAATGACTATTATGTTCTGTCATTATTCCGTATTCATTTATGCGTGCGCAAATAATGTTGGAATTTGGCTATGCATAACTAAATTAATCCCTGTAGTGGCGAGAGTTCCAGTTTTTCAGTGGGAAACGGGAAATGGGAGTCCTAATGGGACCCGTGAAGTCAACACAAACGAAATAAATTAGGCGACGGCAATGACGGCTCCCAGACTGTTGACATAAATTCGAGCCAGCCACCAGCAGAGTCAGGACCCCCTCCCCGATTATTATTATTATTTTTATTATGCCCAGCAAATGCGGGCAGTAAACGTAGCAGAAAACTGCACAATAAATGGAAGAAAAGCACCCAACAAAAGGCTGGGAAATATGGATAAAAAAATGCGGGATAAATTCGCGACGCATTGAAAATTCATTCGCAGAAGGGACGACGGCAATGGCGGCTGCGGTCATTTCCGTCGGCTGAAGCACAGGATGCGATTTTCATTTTTATTTCCGGCAATTAGCACTCGAATCGAGGGCCCAACTGCAACTCCTCAGAATGATTTTAAATTACGTTTTTCTTCCATCTGAACTGCATAATTTGTAATGCCGCGATGGCCCTCGGGGCGAGCTTTTCCACTTTCCATGCGATTTTCGCACTAATTCAAAGTTTTGTCTGTTGGCCACTCTCTCTTTTAGCCGTCTCAGCCATTATTTCGGGCGAACCTGACCGAATTTATGTTGCCAACTGTCTGTCCGCCTGTCTCGCTCACTTCCGCCGGCATTAGTATTTGCCGGAGGACTGCCGGGCAGGACTTCCGCTCCAATCTGGGGTATAAGCTTTCGCCCAAATTTCAAGTGGCATTTTTCTGAGGTGCACTAAGAGAAAAATCATTTTAAATGGAAATGAAGCAGCGCCTTAAGAGGTTTGTTGGCTAAATCATTTTAAAGATGTGTAGTATCATAGAAATTTATTAAGCTTCGACTGGCGAACAGGACGCAAACTTCTGCTAAGCCAAATCCTCGAACTATTTTATTATTGTCATTACATTTTCACTTCCCATCGCAGGCACCCGAATTAATTTCAGTCCAATGCAGAAACAGACACCGACGTCAACATGTTTTTATTTCGGATCTATATTTTGCCTGTGCATGTGGAAGCCAGAACGAAAATAGTTGGGAGTTGTCCTGTATTCCGTGTGGCCGTCGTGTGACAAACGGAGATCCGGGCACCAAATTGATGCCCGATGTCGGGAAGGAAGTTTGCCATAATTAAGGCAGCACATGTCCCGCAGATCCTGGCGAAGAACGGGGTTCGAAGGACGGGGCATATCAGCACAGTGGGTCTGGCATATTTATCAACTGGCCGCACAGACCGACAATTTGTTGCGCGCCGTGAACTACGAGCCAGCAGACAGCCGCTGATTTATGAAGGAGCCGGCTGAGCCATCGCCAAACCATCGCTGGTCGACCGAGCGTATAAAATATTTAAGCGAAAACTTCGCAGAGAACTAAAATTAACAGTCAACTGCCATCGAGTTTTAAATTACTCAGGCCGTGGGGATGGCTCGAGAGCTCGGGAGCAAAGGCAAGCTTACAAGACCAAAGCCAGATGTTTTCCAGCCCCCTCCTCCAGACTTTCTGTCTGTCTTAATTGTAGCAACATTTTGAGTTGAGCTTCACAGTTTGGCACTTCATTCGGCGAACGGCATTTTGAACGGCAATCAAAACGAAAATAAAGCGCCAAGGATTTTCCCCAGCTTAGAAGATCCTTTGCCGCCCACTTCTACTTGCTCTTCGTGCTGCTACTGCAGTTGCAAAGAAATTTACAGCTTCAAAGCATTTTACATGGCATTAGTTCTGTATGAGTGTGCTTTACGACTGAAACCCATTTAAGTGAATGTCGTGACATTGGGGAGCTGAAACCGAAATGAATATGCTTCCGACGGTGGCCTCAGACCCTTTCTCAAGGGGTATCCGCCGCAACGGTGCGTATGTGTAATATGCTTTGCGTATTGGGCCTTGGACCGGCGAACCAGAACGCGTTCAGATGCTTTGCCAACCCAAGGGCAAGGGTTGTTATGGCTTTCCGGCACATCTTGCCTTTGAGGGGCTTTTGCTCGGATTATCCGATGAAGCCCTCTGTGCGTTTAGATGTATTCCACAACAATCATAGTGTTTAGTTCTTAGCATCTTACTATATCTTGAACGGATAGGGGTGCACGATCGAAGTCCAAGCAAGTTATTTTCCTATTGGAACTTAAGGTATCTTGACAGAATGTTTGCAGTCTTGGATGTTAGAGGCAACATTTTAGAATTTTAGATACTTTTAAAACAAATACCTTTCTTTTTTTACCTACACTCAGAAAAAAAATCAAGTATTTCGTGCTTGAACCTAGTATTTTCGGTGTCAAAACTTCGCCAAGCATGCAAAATACAGAACGCGAGAACAAAATACTACTTTTGAGCACGAATTTTCAAGACCCAAAATTCTAGATTTAAGAACCTTTCGGTCTTGAACCTAGTATGAATAATTCTCAAATCAAGTTATATTTGGACTAAAAACAAGAACGATTTAAGAATAAAGTAAAAAGTTGCAGGCATGATTTAAGGACGAATAATTCTAAAATCAATATACAAATATTATGAAATTAAAATGAGTTTTTATTTTATGCTAGTAAGAGAAATAAGTATTGGAAACTGAAACGAAATAATCGAGATATATATAAATAATATTAATATTTTAAGTTTACTTACGACTTGCCGCTCACGGGCATTAAAATTTTTTAATGTATGCGCCTTATATACCGAGTACTTTCAGAATAAACAGTTGGGAATTTTTAGAGTTGGCAGACATTAAAAATCCAAAAAGTGCTCAATATCAGAATTTTTTGAGCACGAACGTTCTTAAATGTTAAGCATGCAATTTTTCTTAAATCAAGGCTGGTTGTACTTGTTTTAAGCACGGTGTTTTTCCCTGAGTGTACTTATTCGATGAGCAATACATCATTTTAAAATTACTTTAATTTAAGGTGTCAAGTATATATATGTGTGCAACCTAATTAGATCATACTTTGAACGTATTAAATGTATCTTAATGAAAGGTCATGTGGGTGATATCTTTTAAGTCTTCTTCTTGTTGGTCTCCAAATTAGCCTCTTCGCCAGGGAGTTAGGATGAGAGCCAAGGCGTCTGAAGTAGTTTTCAGCATGCATACGACAAACATCGCCTATCTTTGGGATTTTTAGATCTCTTTCTATATCTCTGGATCCTATGAACCAAGGGGCATTACAAATCGATCTAACAATCTTGTTTTGCGCTATTCGTATGTTGTTTAGGTTCGACTTAGACGCTATGCCGTAGGCTTGTAATGCATATTTCCAGATTGGACTGAGAATCGATTTATAAATTCAAACTATGTTGGACAAAGAGAGCTTATTTCTTGACATAAGAAGCCAGGACATACTTACTGCCTTTGAAAGTACTGACTGCTTAACCATTGTGCCTTTGGAAAGTGAGTTCTCTATCCAAAATCACACCAAGGTACTTGTACTCTGACTCGTATGTAGTATGACTCGTGACGAAGTACAGACTCGAGCATGGAAATGCATGGGCAGTTCAAAAACAAAAAAAATATATTTATGTATATATTTTAAACTTAAAAGTACAATTCGGTAGGACGATTTTTATACCCGTTACTCGTAGAGTAAAAGGGTATACTAGATTCGTCGGAAAGTATGTAACAGGCAGAAGGAAGCGTTTCCGACCCCATAAAGTATATATATTCTTGATCAGGATCACTAGCCGAGTCGATCTAGCCATGTCCGTCTGTCCGTCTGTCCGTCTGTCCGTCTGTCTGTCCGTCCGGATGAACGCTGAGATCTCGGAAACTATGGGAGCTAGGCTATTGAGATTCCTGAGCTTCTTACGCAGCGCAAGTTTGTTTCGGCACAGTGCCACGCCCACTCTAACGCCCACAAACCGCCCAAAACTGTAACTCCTACAGTTTTGATGCTAGATAGAAAATTTTAACTGAAATGTATTGTTCTCAACAATACCTATCGATTAACCTAAAAAAAAGTTTGCCACGCCCACTAAAACGCCCACAAACCGCGAAAACCTGTGACGCCCACAATTTGCATGCTAGATAAAACTGAAATGTATTGGTGTCGTCAATACCTATCGATTGATCCAAAAATAAATTTTCCACGCCCACTCTAACGCCCATAACGCTTAAATCTGTCTACCGCCGGTAGGTGGCGCATTTTAATCTCGCTTTGCTGCTTGCATATCTCCATTTCCCTTTGAGTAACGGGTATCTGATAGTCGAGGTACTCGACTATAGCGTTCTTCCTTGTTTTCACTGCATACTTTCTGACAACTTTAATAACATTTAAAGTGATTTCCTAGTGATTTGCTTATACTGAACATTTGTCTAAAAAATGTATGTTAATGTTTCAAATGTCTGATAGCCCATATAAAAAGCAAACATACTACACAAACGATCTATCGTTCTGTCATAAACGATTTTCTATTTAAAATTTTGAAAACGTCACTTTCCTCTTAACATCGAAAGAAAAGCAATATGTCTGATGACTCCCTTCATTCTATATTGTGTAGACGAATTGGCTGTTTGGTCTTTAGCCCCACATTACACCTTGGCACAATTGCATTTAAGGCTGGCAATCTGTCATCATCCTCGGCATTAGCAATAGTTTTTTGCAGCATTCCTTCGTGCCTTTTTTGAGCGTATTCGCCTTTGCCTGTTAGAACTGAGGAATGAACGAGTTGAGCACACGTGTGCCTGGAAACTCAAGTGACAATTGAATGCAGCAGCAGGAACCCGGGTGAGAATTGGTGCAGGATTGGAGTTGGAAAGCAGGGCTGACAGCTGCTCGACAGGACTTTCAAGCTGGCACACCGAAATATTACTCATGGCTGGACAGTAAGATGTCCTTACCACGCTGCCACACTCGCACACAATGTATGCTCGAATACTTGTGAGCACGAAGCTGGGCAAAAATCGACAATACGACAAAATATTGTACGTTCTACGCATTGTCAATAGAAGGGGTTACTGAGGGAACTAGGGAAACTAGGGAAACTAGGGTCCTGGAAAACCCACTGAGGAGCGGGTGGTGTTGGCTGAACGTGCTCGGCCAACTTATTGACATGACACAAAAATGCTCCTCTATGATTTCTGGCTTATGCACACGAAATCCGATTGCTGAATTCACAATAATTTGGCCAATTCCAGATTTACAATAATAAAAGTATTTTCGTCAAGTCGAGATGAACATGTTCGGCTGTTTTATTATCATCAAATGTTTCCCCTTCGCCAAAAAGTCGTTTTCAATTTGCAGCACACAGCCAAAAGTCCCCCAGGTTTTCCGTTTTTATCATTATTATTTTTGCGCCAGACAGACAGTGACAACAGCCAGTGGAGACAGAGAAAATATTAAAATTTAAATTTGTATTCTAATAAAAACGAAAACAAGTCCAGAAAATCCCCCCGGAGGCGGGAAAGACGGGGCGAGCGGAGGGGGAATGAAATAATATTTACCCAACGTGATTTTGTTTACCTATCTTTTCAAGCCCAACTGCGAGCACCTGCAAAAGGGCCTTGTATGCCGAAATGGAAGATTTCAGCCAGCCGCAAATTGTTTATATTTTGTTATTAGTTTGCCCCGCCCCTGGGAGATGTTTGCATTCTGATGAAGTAAACTAAAGTTAATCCAGTTCCAGCAACGACATTCCGATTCATTTCGTGGGGCGCAGCAGGAGGAGGAGCAACTTCAAGTTTGGCCGACTTTGGATGCAGGAAGTTTTCAGTTGCACAAACGCATTGCTGGCCAAAACTTCCGGGCCAGACTGCAGCAAAAAATGGCAGCGACTTTATTTAATTAAAAACTTGCCGCACGCATGCAAAGGGAAAGTTTTATCATTTTTTTCGGGCCAGAGTGTTGGAGTTTTCATTAGGCGTCCTCGTAATTAGCCCCATCACATGTTGCCAAACTTTTATGGCTCACTTTGATGGACAGCGAGTGGCTCCGGAATAAGTATACTTATGTAACATATATCTGGCCAAGCCCCCCACCGAAAGCAGCTGCCAGAACTCCCCGGCAGAGCCAAGGAGCCAAGGAACACTCGCTTAGCCTTGTAAAAGTATCTGGGGAGCAATCTCTTTTGATGTCATGAGCTGAGCATTGCCAGTCGCTTTATTGTCTGCTCTAAATCCCTATTACAATCCGAGGTGTACGTCGGGGTGTACTAATTTAATGCTGAAAGCATGTAAACGACACACCAACTGCCGCCCTGAACCGAAGGTAAGTAGGGCGTGGCGCCTTCTTGGAATTGCCCTGAGTAACTCCCGTCCGCTTTGGTATAATTCACTGTGAAATCTTGCGGTCAACTTGATTTAAATTGTGTCCTCCAGCCCTCGGGCTCTCGGGGGTCGACTTGTCAGCTGGAAAGCTGAATGAGATGCCTGAAGAATTCAACTGGAATTTCCTCATTGACATTTAATTACGCGTCAAAGGCATTTTATTACCTTAATGCCTGAAACGTCGATTTAAATGTGTATATGCATGTATCTACGTAAATCATCGATGGAATTCTTTCCGCCGCAAATTGATTCAACGTACAGCTTGATGCAGTTGCATTTTTTCTTATTTTTGGATTTACTTTTACATCTGTTATTATAAAATGTTTAGGTGTAAAGTAAATGCTTTATACTGTTCGAAATGTTCCTAACTTAGGGGTTCGTCGACAAAAATAATCTATACAATTTACATGACATAACCACAAAACTTACATTTTTGACTTAAATACATATTTATGAATAAAATGAATCTTTTTACGTAAGCTTACTTAATGGAAACCCCACTTGTAAAAGATATTTTTAGTAATCCCTTAAATGGGTCAAGTATTTGGAAAACAATTTCGACCGATTGCGTGTGTTGTTTTTGGTTCACTAAAGGAAGAACTTGTATAAAAATTGCATGGCTTTTTGGGTACACAAACCATTTTCTTGAGGGTCCTTAAGGATTTCCAGGACCTAAAAAGGGGAAAGTACTTATGAATCTTTCCAAATTGCTTCTGAATTGTCTACCTTTAAATTAAAATATAACATTTTTATTGCCATGGTCTCAAATCACATTTGGCCTTTTCCATTTTGTTTATCTTATTGCTTCCCAGGGAAATCCCCCCCTCCCCTTCAATTTTCTACTGACCTTGTCGGAAAGCAAACATCTACATATACGAGCATTTATTTATTTTACTGTATTTGTTTGCAGCTGTTGCTCTGTTCCAGTAAATGTTTTATGATTGCAACAAATGCAAATTGTTAAACTTGGCGGTTTGAATAAAAACAGAGGGGAAAACAGTTATTAATGGGTATGATTTATGTGCGACAAATGCGGCGCCTTGAAATATGCAATATGAAAATTAATAAAGCGCGAGGCTTAAAGCTTAAATCCTTTGTCACACATACACGAACAGATGCCAGGATACAAAAACACGGTGCATATGCCTTGGGGAATTTATTACCGAGTCACCTGACCCGACCCGCCCATCCCCAAGACCCGCCCCCTTTTCCCGCCACTGGGTTTTCCGTAGATTTGGAAAATTATTCACATTTTATGGCATTAATTATGCGCTCTCGAGTTGCTCACGTTGCTGCTGCGTTGTTGTTGTTGTTGTTGTTGTTGACATTAATAAACGCGCATTTAATGAAATTGCAAACGTGCAGCTACATAATTAATTGTTTGCATAAATTAAATAAATGCCGGCCAAATTACAATCCGCCAGCGAATGGATTGCCACGGCTCTGAATCTCAAAGTTGACTTTAAATGCGCAAATATTATTTGTTTATCGACTTTTTCCTTGCCTTTTTTATTCTAACCACTTTTTAATTATGGCTTTTAATTTGCAAAACAATTATTGCTTTTTTTGAAAGATATATTTTTTAGTTTTTAATATTCTTATCTACCAATGATGCCTCTAATTTCCGAATATGATGAATTTTTTAGGATTCATAAACACCTTCGGTCTTTGTAACCTTACTTATCTTTATTCTTGCTAATTATTTCTACTTTGAACCTTGCTTAATTATTAATATTTCTTCTTTAATCAATACATATACTATTTATTTATTGTGTTTTACTTTTACATAATTTAATGTCTAGCCTATTCAATATTGAAATATACTTTTTCTGCGTCGGAATTTCGCCAAGAATCCCATTCAAGCCCTCGGTGAGAGTGGCGGGTTTTTACTGTGCTGAAAATTTTGTAGCATTCTCATTCGAACAATTAGAACACTTACCTGGCCCTAGACCGGTTAATGAAAACTTTTCTGCGCATCGGGCCTGAATAGACCGGGCAAACTTGAATAAGTAATAAACCCGTTGCCGGGCCGCAAATGAATGGCCTTCGTGGGTCGAGTTGGCGGCAGTGGCGGTGCGGAGAATTATTTGCAAAATGCTTGACCAAGTTCTGAACTTTGAGTAACTCTTGATGCGATTGCAATTGTTGTCGAGTTGGGTTCGGCCGGGGAACTTGGGTAAATTTATAGTTGCAATCGAAAGTCCCGTCCCACGGCATATACATTTCAGTGATGATTCTGAACAGCACAGCTAATATTGCAGAGGGCCCACTGCATGTGACATACCGGAAACCCAACATAAAAGTAAATATACTGGCTTAAAATATTTCGGTTCTTGGTTTGTTTTACCCAAGGAAACCTGAGATGCTGTGTGATATCTGAAAGTAACTTTTGATTTTGCTTGGGCAGGACGAGTCGCAGCAGTAACTCATCTCGAATAGACTATCTCTGTTTTATGGTCCTCAGCTCAATTGGCAACAGATGGCACTAGAGTTCATGAGACACGACACAGAGATAGTCGTTTAGCCATCTAATCAAAATCCTGCACAATTCACACAAATTCTCCGACTCGACAATAAATAATAACAACTTGATGCCGGGCCCAGAGGAGTTAGCAATTAATCTTTATTTAAATCGCATCACAGAAGAGCCCAAGATGAACTATGGGAAATTCAATTTGCCGCTTCATAAACCACATGTGTAATTAAATGACGCCATGGTATCCTTTTTATCTAGAAAGTTGTTCATTTGCAGGGAGGCTATTCATATTTTATTCATGAAATTGAAATTTGCTGGAGCTGATCAATGTTCGCCGTATTATCCTTCTCTCTATTTACGTGCAAACAATGAAAATTACACAACATTGGTTGTATTCTCACAGGTTCGAGGGTGTTTCGCTTTCGAGTGCACAATTTGCATAACGTAAACATGCAATTTCAGCTCTGTTTCAGTTATTCCGGAATTTTGATACATTTATGTGGGGTGTTGTGGGGTTCTAATTATAATTTGCATATTAACATCAGGTTTGATGCAAGAAGTTCTAGTTGCAAGCTGATTTTGATTTTGCGTGTCTGGTGAACTCTGTATCAAGGGACTTGTAGACAAAGAAGCATTGTTCTACAAATTTAAATTCTTTAACTTTAAAAATGTAACTTAGGCTTACAAAAAAGCATTTAAACTATATTGGTGATAATTGGATGTAGTGGCTTTAGTGACTAGGCGGTAATAAATTAAATAAATATAAAATATGTTTGCAAATATTTATTATTTTAATGTTATTTTCAATATGAGACCTATTTTGTCGGTATTATTTTCGTTTACATTCATTTGTTTTGATATTTTCTTTGCTACGTCAACAGAAAGAAATAGATTTTAATAAAGAGTTTAATTTGAAATAATTTTGTCTGCAGCATTTGTCAATCCATGACCTATTTTGTCGGTATTTGGTTCGCTTACAATCATTTGTTTTAACATTTTATTTGATACATCAACAGGAAGAAATAGCTATTTATAAAGAATTAAATTGGTACGAATTTTGTCACCGGAATTTATGTATTCCACATGGAATTCCGCCTTTACGCTGTATGTTCAAATTTAATTCAAATTCTTTATTTATGTACACTTTCTTGCATTGCTGAAACAGGTATTTATTTAATGCATTTAAATTGAATGAAAATGCCAATTTTTGTTGCTGCCTTTGTGCCTTTGGTGAGTTGAAGCCCCAAAGCTGTCAATCAAAGTCAGTGGCAAGTTTATTGCACTTGTAGCGGAGGAGAAAGCCCGTGGAAAGCGGGGAGGTCTGAGGTCCTGAAGGGAGGAAGTGTCTGTAGCCACAGAGTTATTTGTTTGCACATAAAAATAAGCCAGGACGCAGAGTCCTGGGAGTCCTTGGAGAATCGAAGCGAGGCAGCGGCAGACAGTCATGTCGGCATTCATATATGTACCTACACATGTGAGCCTCCACGAAAAGAGCTTTCTCCATTATAAAAACATAAATTCTTCAATTTTAAATGAAAACAAAAATCATTGAAATATTTAAATATACACCCTTTCATCGTATAAGTAGCACGTACACCACTAAGTATTTCAAACTCTTAGGTTATTGTAAAGTTATTATTAAATTATTATTATAATTTAGCATTATAATCTTTAGTGCTCAGTATCTTAAACAATTTGTATACCCTTGCATAGGGTATAATGATTTCAGTCAAAGTACAAAAATTGTAATGCAGTTAAGGAGACGTTTCCGACCCCACAAAGTATATGTATTCTTGATCAGCATCACTAGACGAGTCGACCGACTGTTTCTACGCAAACTAGTCTCTCAGTTTTAAAGCTATCGGCACGAAACCTTCCCAAAAGTCTTATTTTTATAGCAGGTAGTATAAAGGTCGGAACGAGCCGGATCGGTCAACTATTGTACATCATATAGCTCCCATAGGAATGATATAAGAAATTATAACTTCTGTGTTTTTTGACATATTACCTTCTACTCTTGGGATTATCATTCTTTTAATATTTCAGAATTTTGAGTAAAACTTAAAACAAATAGTACGACTTTATCATATAGCTGCCATAGCAATGATCGAATAAAAAAAAACATAGACTGTTATTTTTCGTTTTCGGTAAACATACAAGGTAGTAAATGGAATTTAAACATTATTTTAAAATTTCTGTAATTAGTTTTTAATTTTCTATTAACCGATAAGCTCTGTACATACAATGCTCCCACGGGATCGACCTGCTTCCTTTCTTGTCTTAATCGAAATTTTTTATAATTTTTAGTTATTCATTTTTTTAATAATGTTCTCTTTTCCTTAATATATCCCTATACACACATAAAATAATATTGGCTTCTTGGGGCTTGTATATAAAAGAGCGAACTCGTTTACCACACAAACAAGCTTAAGTCCCCTTTCTTCAACGAAATATTGCAAATTAGTTAGAAGTAGGCAAAAATGAGATGGAAACTTCCAGATGGAGATGGCTTTTGTGTGAGTAGCTAATTGAAATTAATTAAGTGCGTATGCTTTTGGCTGAAGTCATGGCTGATTGCCACGAGGAAATTGCATTTGTTCGAGCTGAACTTGGCTCAAACAATTCTGCACAATCAACACATTTAACCTTTTGCTCTATGCCCTTTCGTCTGCTGCCCAAAAAAAGAGCCGAAGCAATAATTTATTAAAGCCTCTTGGACGAGAAGTCGCCCACGACCCTCATTAGGAATCGAGTTGGTAAACAACTCATCTCGCCGGGAGCTTAATTTTAAAACTCAACTTTATTGGACGGGCCAGTGACCGAGTTGACACCTTTATATATTTATTTCGCTAGACTTGCGACGACGTGACAATTTTAGCAAACGGCCACCCAAGTAATCCGCTGTCCTGATGAAGGTTAATGTTCAATGCCAGGCCAGCAATTATTATTAACTGTGCCCCAGGGTTCGGTTCCCCGGGGTCAACAGTCCACTGGCCGCAATGCTCATCTAGCTAGAAAGTCTGGTCGGGAAAGATATGTCTGGCTTTTTAAAAATACCGATGACGCATTTCTCGTCAAATTAACCAACAACTAAACTCCATGTGAACTTTGTCTGACAGATAACAAACTAGAACCTTAAGATGACCTTGAGAAGTCGGCCCTTAAGGGCTCTGGGATTTTTTATACCGAATATTTAAGGTTTCACATTTAAAATTAAATTTATTTTTACTCCAAAATTATATAAAATAGCTAAGCCCAAGTATCATATTTAACAAATTGTTTGTATTTTGTGAGGGAGATTATGATCCCCCTTTATTTTTAGTGTATTCCGGTGTGTTTTGCCGAAAAATGTAAACATGAATTTAAGAGTTTCAAAAACCAAGACATTGCTTTTAAATACATAATATAATTCTTTAAAAAACTCAAAATTTGGACGAAAAAATATTATTTTAACGTTGAGTCCTAGCATTTTATAATGATTTCTGTTTTGCTCTTTAAGCTGACAACACTGATCCCAGGGACTTCCCAGGGACTCCGGCATTGACATTGTGAAACTAACCGAAGCGCTGGGGAGTTGAGGTACGTGCCTGGAATTAGACATAGCTGAAGGCGCAACTGGTGGACAGGATTTGCAATAAGCCCGGTTCTAGGAACCGAAATAGGCCTGCAGCGACACTCTAATTATGCAATCCGAAGCGGCAAGATGGCCAAGAATTTGCGGTGTCTGACACACAGGGCTTAGATCGCATTACGCATACGCCACGTTAGCTGCAAGGGAGCCGGCTGGCAAGCAGGTAAATGGAAAACGCTAAAAGCCAACCAGATTGCCTCCGTAATTGGTCATAATGCTTCATTATTGCCGGCCAGCCAGAGGGAGGGATAAACTGGGGAAAAAATGAAATCAATGGAAATAGAAATGGGCAGGGGAGCAGGCAATGGAAATGGAGGAAGCGGAAATGCGCTGAAAACCTCGAAACATGGTTGGCCAGCTGCAGTCTAAATGAAAATGCCTTCAACATTTCCCAGGCCATTCGAAGCCGGTGGAGCGTAAAACTTGCTGAAACTCATTCACAAATATTGGATGAAGAGGGCCTTCGGTGGGAGGGCATTAAAGTGCCTTTAAGGTCGCCAGCCGGTGAATATTTGCATAAATAATTCAGTCAGCATAAACAGGAAGAGGAAGTCCTGACCGGCCTTCTCTACCTTGCTACGGGGTTTCCTCCTTCGCAATCCTGATTTCGCCAGCTCCTTTCGTTGCAGTTTCCGCCTGCTGGAAAATGGGAAATATTGCAGAAACTATGCAAATCGGAAGCTAAACGAGGTCCGTGTGTCCCCTTCTATTTGTTTTATCTGCTGATTAATGTTATTTATTTTTATGGAATGCAAGGACCCGTTCCTGTTCCTGTTCCCGTTGGCCCTGCCTTCTCTACTCGGGCTCCATTCTAATTAGATTTTCATGTTTAAGCCCTGTCTGTCTTGGGGTCCGCCGTTGAAAATGCTTGCAAAATGTTTTTATTAAATTTTCCACTTGCTCTTCCATTGACGAAGAGCCATCAGAGGGAATACACAATCTATATATATTCTCACCCACTTATACACCCACGCACACCCGCAATACATAAATTAAACGATATATCATGCTGACATCTTAAATATTGTTAAAAACTGTCACGTTTACGGTTTTCTTTGCTTACTCATTCAGTTTCCCGCCGTCAGTGGCTTCACCTTGGCTCCTTTGGCCCAGGATCTGGTCGTCTTTGGCCGGGGGATTTGGGTCCTGACAGTTAATGGACCATAAGAAATTCAATTAGAGACGTTATGCCACAGCCAGTGGCAAAGCTGTTTTTGTTGCTGCCGCTTTGTAGGAGCCCTATTCTTCTTGTGGCATTATTTTTATTAATGATACTCTCAATGCCCCACCGCATTTGTCTGGCCGCATTACAAAGCCAAGCCGAAAAGAGGCCAACGGAAGTCTGTCTGCTCCATCATTCAGATCAACAATGCTCGACCATCTGAATGGAAATTCCGCTTCAAAATAGACAGCCGTGCAGCAAAGTGTGCCATGAATGCGGAATAAATAAATGCAGAGATACGAGTTCCTGTGCTAGCGAAACTAATTAAGCCTTTCAACACCTAGCCGGGTTGATATCCATCACTGAGCGATAATGTGCATAATATATCACACTCATATGCGATGAATGTCCCCATTATTTAGGTTAAAAGTATAATTAAATTTAACTATAACAAGTTTGTTGAAATCGTTCCTTTAGGCTGATCTTGATACTGACAACATACTAATAACACTTAAATAGCTACTGTAGGCTCCATCGCATTTGAGTATAATAAATCATGACACATTTTAACTGTCCAAAGAAATTTTTTTGTATTTAAATAAACATTATGTCATTTAATAGTGGTATTTTTACTTGATTTTTTTCTGTGCACGTACATATGTGAAGCATTTGACACTCCCCCCGCAAACTGGTCGAGGAATCAAAGCCAACTGGCAATCGGCGAAACGTCAAGCGCTTTAATTAAGCTAAGCAGCGATAAGCTAAACGGCAAACAAAACTCTCAGCCCCCGAAAAAGACCTAAACACCTACCTACACCTGAAAGCCCGAAAGCCTGAACATCCTCTGTGTGCCAGGAACACCTGAAAAGGCTGACTCACCTGGTGGCTTGTTTGCTTATTTGCTTTCGTGATTGTGCGATGGCGTTGGCGGTTTCTTCGGCGCCTTCATTAGCACCTTTCCCTGTGCGTGGGCGCTCATTTACATAGCTCTCATATGGGGCTGTAATCCACCCCAGCACACCTTAATCAAGTGCTATCGACTTCAATCTGAGCATTTGTCTCTGAGCTTTATGTGGTCATAAGATCGGGCCAAGGAAACCGCAATGAGACAAGCCAGGCGGGGCCAGATGATACGGAAGTGGGCGTAATCCGGGTCAAGTGGGGCCCGTAATCTCTGCGCGACGCCCCCCATTATTATCGCATCCTATTTACGGTCCGCAATTATATGGCTATACCCCCGGCAACATCAAATGCTCCGCAAACATCAGCACACAGCAAATCGATCAATCGGTGCCACTTTGCCCGCTCCATTCACAGCTTCGTTTTGATAGCTGCAAATTGGTTTTTCTACTTCATGCAACTGCAATGCGATACAAAAAAAAAATAAAATCAAGAAAATTGTGGTGGAAAATGATGGAAAAAGGGGGGTAGTAGACAAACCAAGAGACGAGCAAGGAAGCAGAAACGCAGCGACAATGAATGCAATTTATAATGCAGTTGGGTTCCTTAGAAAAATACGTAGCAACGGAACCATAAGGCACAGTCCATTGACTCGACCTTCGAGTTCCCTTTAATCATTTCTGTTGCTTAATGCTATTTTTTATTGATTTGAAAAAAAAGTCCTTTAACGTGTGATGTAAACCGTGTTATTTAAGTCTAAACTAGATTATTATAATTGTGTATCTTAGCTAGGAATATTTGATTTTTTGATAGATTTGTAATACTTCTAGATGTTTTTAAAAAATAAAACGTGTGATTTTTGTTATACTGTTATAAGCAATAAAAGTAACATATACAACGACATCTAACCATAACATTTATTAAGGCGACTTACGATTTAGTAAGATAACATTTTAAAATTTATAGCTAAAATGTTTTGATTATCATCGTCTTAAAAAGTTCTTATACTTTCTTATATTACCTATAGCGGATCCATTATTTGGTCCTAGAGAGTTCTTCAAGCCAGTTCCTTGTTGCATCTTCTTTGAATACCCCATTTACTTTTACTTCTTACCCGAGTGGGAGCAATAAGTACCACTCGTGGATCCGCTCATGGTTCCTAGTTGGTCCTGAAAATTGTCGATTAAAAGTTAAGACCTACCCCTTCATACGGCACGCCAACCGTTTTTTTATCTTTTTAGGTTCACAGTTCCTATATATAATATTTATGAATGTACAAATATGTCATCTATTTGATTGATTGGCTGGGAAGACTCTGTACATTGAAACAAATTTCCCAACTAGTCGCAATAACAATATACCCTCACAAAAGCTTAAGGGGAGTTTCTGAATGCTGCGCAGTGCAAGCACTTCACACTTCACGGCATTGGCATTTCAATTATGGCCAAAAGCAAAGTAAACTACTTAGAGGAAAGTGGCAAGCGAGTAGGAATTCACTGACATTATTACTTAAGCTTATGAGAGGGTTGAAATTCCATCAATATTTATAAATTTATAGTGGTACCGCCACTGACTTCCAATTACAGAAGACGAAGACCCCGTCAAACTGTCCCCACAGCACTTCGCCATTGTTGAGGTCGAACCAACGTCGTTAGAATTGTGCAGTCAAGTGTGCCGAATGTCGAATACTTCAATTAAACAAAATATTCGATTCGATAAGCAGGCCAGGACCCGAGTTCCCATAATGTGGCTGGTGGAGCAGAAACGCAAAAGGAGCGACTATAAAAAGAAACCAATATTTTTGGCTGACTGAAAGTTGCGGCGGGTAAAAGATTTCACTACTGTTCGCTGAACGCAGAGCAACTTTCCGGCGAAATAGTTACACCGTTTAAATTCTGAGAACAATTAATAATCGTCAACAAATGCCAGAACCTAAATATTCCCTTTGCATTCCATGTAGAGCAGTCAGTTAGTGCCTCCTCTGAAAACTTGCAACCCAAATATACATTGCAATACCCCATCTGGCCCACTTTTGCCAACCATCCGCCCACATCCATTACATGTTTCCACTTAGTACATTTTCACCAACTATTTCAATTTGCATAGGAAAACATTTAGCAGGCCAAAAGCCTTTGTAAGCTTCTTCAACTTAATTGTGTTTATTTGCACTAATGAAAGTTTAATTTGTGCGCCTTTTATTCCCTCCGAAACCGGTAAACAAGGTGGTTATGTCGCTTTTTATTGTTTTCTGATTGACCAAAGGCATTCAGGCTTTGTCTTTTTTTAGTAAGGGCAACTATTCATATTATAAGCGAACATTTTTTGACCACAAAACCCCACGAAAGAGGAAATAGTTAACTTTGCTTCGGAGTTATTGCGCATAACTCTAGTTTATGGGGTATGTGAACAAACTTTCGAGAGCTGACCAGCACAAAAATAAAAAAGGCTCCATTTATTTATTGTTAAAAGTGCCACAGTTAGTTTTGTGTTTTCTACAAGCCCTCATAAAAAGCATTTGAAATATTCAGAAAAAGTAGTGAATTCAGGTTTGTTCATATCTCGTTTGAAACAATTATTTTTGGTTACAATGACTGTTACTTACTCTACTTACTTAAAATGGAAACTGTAGCATTTTACGTATAATTAAAATACCATCTGATGCACGTGTAGCCACTGCTCAGAATCTTTAAGTGTACTAGAGTAAGCTCTGGCGTTAATAGACTCCTAAAAATATTTTAAGCATAAATGTGCTGCTCTATCTTGAATTAAGAATAAATCATTCTTAAAACCCAAAATATCCGTGAATGTGTTTGATTCAAGATCGAAATTCTATGAACTGGAAAAACCAAAACCGATTTCTCGTTAACATTTGTACAAAATATTTAATAAAAATATATATTTTTCTTACCAAGCACAATCATTCTTAAAATAATCACTAAAATTATGAGAGTTCAATATCCTTAAGAAAAATGATTTATGCTCATCGGTAGTATTAAAATTCCGAATTAAAAAGTATTTTTACAAGTACAGTTTGTGCATAAACCAATAATAAATCACAATGTAATAATATTTACCGAAAGCAAATATTGCTTACATTAAATACACAAATATTAATGTTGGCTTCAGATCAGCTTATACTATATTTAAACATAACTAATACTTGTAAAATTATTAAATTCGAATGCATTTTTACAAATAATGAATAGAACCCTCATTCTACAGCAATTTTCATAAAATTTTCCAATTAATTTGCCTAAATTACACTGGATGTAAGAAGAATTCATGCTTGATTTAAGCATGATAAATTCATTATTTAAGAACATTTCATACTTAATTTCGCACCAAAATGTTCTCAAATTAAAAATGCTGGTTTAAGAGTAAAACGTTTTTGAATCGATAAAATGAGAAATAGAAAGAGTGCTATTTTAGAAATCAGGTTTCATTTCATGAATTTATAAAATAAGTTTAAACTGAAGCAATCAACCAAAAAAATTAGAAAGTAATATTCAAAGTTTATGGCATGAATTTCTACATTTTCCCAAGCTGGAATATTAAGGAGCCATAGCCGGAACTCACCTTTCGGACGGAGGACAACTACCAGAAAATGTTGAAAAACTTGAAAATATTGCAGAGCCAACAGGCAGAAAGATAAAACTGGGGGCCAAACAGGGATCAAGTTAAAGGGAGGGCAACAACAATGGCTAAAACTTTTAATGGCTGCCATTTAAGCCAATCGAAGCTGGAAACCGGCTCAAATGAGTGTGGCGTTTATAATATGCCTTTGTGCCCGGGAGGAGAGTGGTGTAACCAAAATTGAAACCAGCAAAGCAGACAGCCCACAAAGCAAGAATCAATTGAAATCAACATATGGCAAGTGGGCGAGGGCAAAAATCATTGCCATTTCAATTGCGATGCAGCCGCATGCAGACTCTTGTGGTAATTTCGCAATTACCAAGACCCCCGATGGTCGGTATTTCTGCTGCAACTGCAACTGCAACTGCAACTGCACATGCAACAGAAGCTGCTACCGCTGCTGCAGTTCCCATTTGCAACTGGGGCAGGCGGGCTTAATGCGCACTTGAATATTTCATTTTGCGACGGCACAAACTGGTCAACCGACCATCCAGCCAGTGGCCAGTATTCAGTAGTCCGGGCATAACAATGACGGCCAACAATGGCAACAAATAAGCCCAAAAATAAACAGGAACCCAGCTAAACAAATAACAGTAAATAACGGCAGCCACATGGCAGTCTCTTGGCCAAGAGTGTATATGTGCCGCTGACAATAGCTCATGAAATTACGTTTATGCCAAGAAAAATGGATACAAATTAGTTTCTATACACAATAAAGCTTAGCTGCATAATAAAAATCGATTTTTTAAAGATAATTTTGATTAAATGGAACAGCGTTTAAGTTGAAGAATCCTCTCTATACCTTTGATGAAATATGGATGTTTATTCGCAATATATTTTAGCCTTCAATACATTAGCAGGAACGGCTAGTCCCTATTTTCAATTTTGTAGATAAAATGCTCATAATGTGGGTAACAATAAATCGAAGTATCTGGCTCCGACACTGAAAAAAGTTTAAGTTAAGGTACACTGCTCACCTTCTTCATCAATCATACGCACTGTTGCCCCCATCGAAAGCGTTAGATTAGCCCAATTCGCCAAGACTTTAATTTAGGATCCCATAGATATAGATAAATCCCAACTTTCAGCTCCGTATAAACAGTCGCTGGTGAGCAGCAGCCAAATGGTGCACTAATCGCCTGTGCATTGGTCCTAGTTCTCGTCCTGGGAACATTCGCCCATTCACATTGTTGGTTGGCTGGCAAAAAACTTTGCATGCTAAGGGTAACTCCCTTTTGCGTGTGTGTGTGTCGTATCTGTGAGGGCTTGGCTTTCGGCCTGGCCAGATACTGGGCCAAAATGGGTCAATGGAACTTTATAGAGAGCGCTGCAGACACCAATCTCCATAGCCATCGCCATCGCCATCGCCAGTTGTACGTAATCGTTGCAGCAAATAAATTTCAAACGCTGTCACATAAATTCGAATGTTTTTTGTTTTTTGGTAGCGCTGCCTGTAGCTAAAATTAAATTTGACTGCACATTGTTAATAGGTCTGCAATGTGCCCATAAATGCCCCATAAATTAGTCTGGCTGGCCGGACCACTGCAAGCGCGATAAGGCTAATGAAATATGGGTAAGAAACAGGCCGAAAAGGGGCAAGTAACCTATTTCCTTGTCCTTTTTTTCATATTTGGTGGCAGGACGCAGCTGAAAAGTATGCAACGCCCGGCCAGTTAATTATGAGGCTGCCACATAAAAACTCGGCAAACACACAAAGAAGAAATCACTTACTGTCATAATCAAATTGGCCAACTTGGGCCAACTTTGGCATAACTTGAATGCGCTTATTAAATTTATTTGCCCTCAAAAAGACAAACTTTGACGTGGGCCACGTAGCCTCAAGTGTTTTCTAGACTCCTCTCTTCGGGCCAAAAGTTGTGTTGGCAAATTTAAGGTTATCCACCTGCAAAAATCAATAGGCCAAATGACAGAAGCCCCGGCAACATGAGGCAAATAAGCTTCGGGCCTTTAAATAACAGTTCTCCCCTGTTGACTTTTCCATGTTCGTGCATATGGGGGAATAAACGTTGGGGGAAGTAATCCCAGCGAGGCAAAAGTTTGCCAACTCTATCATTATTTGTGCAATTTTAGCTTAGTGGGGATATTTGCAGAGACGTCGTCTGGCTTGATTTGCCTGGTATTTCTGTTTTAATTATGCCAACTAAACATCCACATCCAGTCGTGCTAGGCAGACATACAGGGAAGCCTCGGGGGACGGACAAGATGCGAAAGTTAATCGTCAAATGGTTTCTGATGATAGTTGAGGGGTTCTGCCCTAAAACAATACATTGCTGAAGATATAAGGTGTGGATTTATAGGTGTTTCTGGAAAATATTCATTTTATATGTTTATCCACTGTACTTTCTAGCAACCTACATCCGCAGTTGTCAGTCTGTCATCGCAGAATTTGTAATATTTGTAATAAACTGATTTAATTACTTCACAAGCACGTGTCTACAACGATTGAACACAGTTAGAAGCAATTGACTGAGTACATATATTAAATTAAATTAGGTTAATTGAAATTCCAAACATACCGTGACAGTAAATTAAGGAGAAAGTGTGAAGGAAATGTATTTTTATCACCCTCATTATTGATTGATGAAAACCAACACAAGAACTTTAATAGCAAAAACACCTACCTAAGTTGAATTAAATAACTTTCAAATAATATTAAATTAAATTTCTTTGTGAAATTAAAGTTAGTTTAAAACACACACCATAACATCAGTTAATTAAAATGATAAATATTTGTCACTTACAATAGAACGCCAAAAGAGAAAAAAAAGTCGTATTATTCGATTGCACACAAAATGTATATTTTTTGCTAAGATTAAAGGGACCGACGTATAATTACCTTTCCATGCCCCTTTGCCTCCTTGTAAAATTCAATTAAGTTGCTAATTTTGCATTATTGCTCCTGACTAATGCAATCAAACTGCGTACCTTTATTCGGGCAAACCAAAACAATTTAAATTAATTGCGTGCATATTTGAATTTGCGGTCAAATGCTAAAAAGCCAAAATAAATAATAACAAAAGCGATTTTTTGTTCTTTATTATTTGACTTTTTCGGGTGAAATGCTCCAGGGAGACTAAATCCAATAAACTGGGAATTAATTATAAATTTACGTGTTTTCATTTGCGTACTTCGGTTAGCTGGCGGCCAAAATCAATTTAAAAGGGCTCAAAGAGTTTTAGGACAGCCCAAAATAGGCTATTGTAATATTGCTTGGTACTTAATCTGATTACCAAGTAGATTAAATAATAGTTTGCAGTTTACAGGCGATAAAAGCCACTGCCATTAATGTTTGTAAATTATGTATTTCTCATTTAATTTCACCACTTTAATAATGTATTGCAAAATAATGTTTCCAAATGGTTTTTTATTGAATATCAAATTAACGGCCTCGCATTAATAAATTAATCACAACAGTTGGGGGGAAAATACTGTATAAAATTTCACTTGAATACATTTAAAGAGTAACCGCCGAGGCAGCCATGAAACCGATATCAACAAGTTTCACATGCGTTAAACACGATTTGCAGTTTTCGGAATATGACACGCGTTTGCCTGATATTATGAATATTACTTGTATTTTAAATAACTATGCGCAAACACACAGGAAAACCCAGGATAATGGGACCAGCCAGCGAGCGGCGCTTATGCAAATTTTCTAGTTTCGCTTGTTTTCCGAAAACTTACCCCCGAATGAGGAAGAGTACGGAGAGAAAGCGAGACTAATGCAAACATTTGCCGCCTTTTAGCAGCATAATTTTCACATATGTATGTGAAGGCGAGTACAAAAGAAAAGCGTGTGTTTATGTTTCGGATGCGTTGCAAAATGACTCCTGTCACATTTCCCGACCGCTGTGCGTGTGTCTGTCTGCCTGCGTGCGTGTGTGTGTGTGTGCCAGCATCCGGCGCAGGTTTGTACATGTATGGGTGCGTGACTCCCAACTGTCAGTCCCGTCGATCCGTCCGGCGTCCTTCCTCCCTTCCTCCCTTCGTCCTTGGCCCCCCAAAAGCCCCGTCATTCCTCCGGCAAAAGGTCCTCGGCATAAGGGGAAACGGCAACAGCTGCTCGACAATCGCACGTTTTATTTAAATTTCACGCACCCACACTCTGCGCAAAGAAAAATCCAGCACAGTGGGACAATTCTAAAATTAATGTCCTAGGTCAATAGGAATTGTATTGGGTACAAATATAAAATTATTAAATTGTAATATAAATTTTTTATACCTATATATATGTAGAAACGAAGTCAAATCATTTTCAATGGTGAAACATTTTTATACCATTGCAGAGGGTATGATGATTTCAATCAGATATATATTTATTTTTGTTAAGCATCCCTAGGCGAGTCGACTCTCCGTCCGACTGTCCGTTTTTAAGCAAATTAGTCTCTTAGCATTTAAGCTAAAGATATAAAACTTTACTACATATATAAGTCGGAACGAGCCGGATCTGACAACTATGTCCTTTAGCTCCCACGGAATTGGTCGGGAAAATACTGCAGTATTTCCTTCATATATCCTTCATGAAGGAAAATTCTAGCCTCGTTAATTTTGATCATCTTCACTTTAACTCTGGGGTATAGATCTTGTTTACGATTTTAGAATTCCGAATTCCATAAAAACAATAGAAAAATGAATGTGAAAAATTATGAAAACATGCCAAATCTCAGTTACTAGCTTCCGAGATATCACCGTTTATACGGACAGACGGACATGGCTAGATCGACTCGGCTAGTGATCCTGATCAAGAACATACACTTTATAGGATCGGAAACGCTTCCTTCTACCTGTTGCATACTTTTACTCTTCGAGTAACGGGTATAAAAATATATAGCTTCGTTGTTTTTGATCATATTCTCTTCTACTCTGGGTTATTGCACTATTTTATGATTTCAGAATGTATATATCTTATTTACGTTAATTTGCACCTTAAAAAGTAACGTACATTAAATTAATTATATTATTGAAAGGTACTACCCATGTGAATAATGTTAAAACTGTGTTAATGTCAGCAGTTAAATTAATTCTTGTAAATTTTAAGAGTATTTTATAACTTATTTTACAAACAAATTGTTTAATGTTCAGTGCCATACAACAAATTTTTATTAACGGCCCCATTGGAATTACTTTTATTAAAATTATTAAAAACATTCTTTACGTATCGTAAAGTTCAAAATACTTCAAAACAAAGCAAAGTTTCGTCTCCTTAAAAATACCCACTGCTAGGAACATTTTACCCCACTGTGACTTGGCCCGTCACGTTGAGGCAGGTTAAATGAACAAATTCCCCGCACCCATCATCCGGCCATCACGAAATTTCTTTCATCACACACATGCTCACCGGCTGGAGTTTTATACACATTTAATGAGACAATATTGAAATTAACATTATTTTTTATGATTTTGATTTTATAAGTAGGCACTTTGGGCTGTCATAAAAGGCCGGAATACGGAAGCACAGGATGTCGGGATGTGTGCGTTGTATATGTATTTATAGCCGGTCTTTTGGAAAATAAGGGAAATAATAAAAGGACAAAATGGCCCAGAGAGCTCGAACTAATCCCAAACAAGATTGTTTTCTGGTTCAAGTCGGGAGTCTAAGAATCTGGTAACACGTAAGCTGTGAAATGAATGGTCGCTATATGGGAAATAACCCATCAATTTGTGGCATTCAGATTATAATTCCCCTAATAAAGTCATGCATCAATTTAAATCAACTGAGTACGGGGATCATCTTTCCGGCCAGCACATATCCCGCCCGAAAAGGACATAAATTATTTGCATGAAATTTAATGCGGCCTGCCATGAACAGGACTCTCGGTGGGCAATTTGGCTAAGTAGTGGCAGAGGCCACAGCTCGGCAAAATAATCCAACGAGAGCTCGGCATTTGTGCAAAACCGCAAACTGCCAACAATTGGCTGCATATTAACTGCGAAACGTTACTGTAAATATATCAAATATACATATATTTACATAGAATGCGCAAAGGCCAAAATTTGTGAATTAAATTAATTGCTTTGTCTGCAGGTTGTCAATAGTTACTGCTCTACATGCTCCACCCAGACAAAACGAGTCAAAGTGGCTTTAAGCCTTAAATGCAATTATTTCAATTAGGCCGCATCGATGTTAATTAAATTTCAGTTCGATGTCACATAATATTATCATCGCTCTGAATGGGAGAAAAATTAATCACCCTGACACGGTTAAAAATATGATTTTTCCCAGACTTATAAAAAATTATACTTAAAAAGCTTAAAACTAAATAAATAATTTAAAATTTATTATTGATCTTTTAAATATGTGGTCTGACCTTTATCACATAAAATTGATAAATGTCTAAAAAATAGGGTTTTGTTTACCAGGTTGACACCACAGCTATTAGTTTCAAGGAGGCATTTCATAATAGCACGTTTAAATTCGATTGCATTCTAATTCTAAGCATTATATTGTTCAAATTAATGCGAGAGGACTTTTAAGCCAAAAAGAAAACCAGATTCCTACCCATTTAATTTTTATTCCGAAACCTTATTGCTATCGCTCTTGAAGCTGACTGCCTCTCACACGATTTTATTTACGCACATTTTGTGGAAAAACTTTCCGCAACATGCGGCTTTTGCGAGAAATGCAATGACATTGCTGCCAGGATGCCAGGCACTCACGTTCATAAATGTAATGCAATTTCGAGCTGAACTTTATTTAATTGAGTATTTCGGTGTTAAGGTTGTCCCAGGCACACAATCTCAAAACTCCCTCGCGAACACAGAGATTCCGACATGTCACTTTTATGAGAATAGTTGGAGCTTTGCCGAACTTCGGAGTTTCATTTCCAACAGCTAGCTTTGCGGCTTTCCCGCATTTTGTGTGGAGTGGTTTGCTCGACTTTGTTCGGTATTAATCTTTATGCGGGTGATTCTATTCCTCCAATTGGATCTTCCCTTACATATTATTTCAATTGGTATGCCGTTGGAGTAAACTGCAGGCGGATTGCAAGTGCAACAGAGTGTAATGTGGGTCATAAATAGTCGGAGCAACTTGCGGCAGGGCAATAAAAAATGCTCAACAATAAATAAGAAACAAAAAGCGTTGCATACTCTCAGGCGCTTACAAGGGTTTATAATGCCCTACAAGGCATTATCCTCACATGTTTCTTCGTGTGTTTGTGTGCAGTGGAGCGTCGTTTTATTTATGCTCATAATGCTGCGCAATGAATAATTATGCAAATGGAGCGGCTTATGGTCAAGCCCATGTTGCCCTGGCATTGTAAGCTAACAAATTGCAAGATTCTCCACAATTTACTGGGCTCTCGGGGGAGAAAAAAACTTGTCATTCTATAGGAAGGAAAAGAGGAAATCTTCAGTGGTGTGAAGAATACCCAACCCTTTTTAAATGCCTGTAAGGTTTTTTTTATTTTTCATCTTCTTGGATAGTTAATATAATATTGATTTCTTTATAAGTTCATGCTCTTTTATTTGATTTAAATAATAAACAAATAATAAAAGTTTGTGTTCTTACTGATTTTCTCACCTGATTTTTGGAAGTATTATTATGATATATTAACATATTTATTTAATAGCGCGATTTTTTCACTATTTTCCTCTCATTTAAAATGGCATTAGATAAGAAGAAATGTGATAGCTAAACCGTTTTTTAAATGTTCTATGTTTAAACTACAACTCAGTTTATAACTAAAGTCATTTTTTTCTATCCCATTTATTTTTTTACTTTATCCTGGCAAAATTCTCAAACGTCAGCGGCAAGAAAAATAATTATCCAGTGCGGCAAAAATGCAAAACGCAAAGAAAAAGTTCGACTTTCTCGCGCCTGGTAAACTTTTGTTGTTTCCCTTGAGAGGGAAAGTCTCCCGGATTCTTCCCCTCTCGGCTATTTTCCACCAACCAAGTTTGAGCTTATAAAACTTAGCCAAAAGTCTGGCCGGATCAAAGCTTAATCGCTGGCCGCTTTATAAATCAAATCTGGGAATCAAAACAGAAAGTTTTCCCTGGACAACAAGTCGTAAGATTTCAAATATGTATTTGAGCTGCATAATATTTATTATCTCACAGCTGTTGACTTGCGAATAAATCAATATCGAATTAACTGCTTAGGCGGACCGAAAAACTTTTGCCTAAATACCCCCAAAGCACATAAATAACGAGAATGTCAAAAACTTTTGGCCCCTCAGCTGCTCCCGATTTCCCGGAGTTTTTGTTTTTCCGGCGTCAAGTGGACCGGACAACCAGCGAGCGAGATTTTCCAGCCAGTGCCTGTCACCAGCACTTCCTCGCCATTTTTTTCCCGATCCCCTCTCGATTAACTTGAGACGTTTGCAGTGCACTCTCCTGAAATTAATTAAATAAATCCATCCCCAACTCAGTTGATTAATGGAAATTTGTTTGCTGCATGCGAGTTTTAATTGAAAAACCGCAGTCGATTAGTTGGCTTGGATGCTTGAGACTTTATTGACGTGCCTGGAACTTGAGCCAAAAGCCATCCTTTGGCTTCAGACCATGGCCTCTTATATCATCTAACAAATCGCGAGATGTTTTTTCGGCCGGCAATAGTTTGAAGTTAAGAACCAATTGGTAGACAATCGACTTGATCTCCATGAGTGCCATGCGATTGCCAATGCAGTTGCGAGGACCCACTCCGAAAGGCAGGAACAAACGGGACTCAACCTTCTGGTCCTCTGCAAATCGCTCCGGATCGAAGGACTCTGGATCCTCATAGTTCTCGGGATCTCGGTGCAGAGCGAATATGGGTATTTGCAGGACATCACCTTTTCGGGCGGAGAACATCTTCTCACCATTTTCATCGCACAAATCAATATCCTTGCTGCACTCGCGATCTGTTGAAATAGCTGGTGGCCATTTCCGCAGACTTTCTAGTACCACCATGTCCAAATACTTCATCTTGGTCAGTTTTTCATAGGTCAAGGGTTGCCCATTCAGCTCTTGGTGTACGGAGAGGATCTCCTCATACAACTTGTCCTGCACCGCGGAGTTCAGGCAAAGCTCATGGGTGAGAAAGCACAAGGACGAGCTGATAATCTCGAAGCCTGCGAAAAAGAACAGCAGGCACTGGGCCAACAGGTCCTCATCGGTGAACTCCGGATAGTACTGGGCATCCTTCGACTGATTCCTTAGATCCGCGAGCCTCTGCTGCTTGGCCTCCAAGAGCAGGTGAATCATATCTGGTCTAATCACGTTGTGCTCCTGCCGATACTTCATCGTCACATGAACCAGGCGACTGAAGTAATCAATTTTTTCGGTGTCCATCACCTGGATGCGAAGGAGCTGTAGGAGACAGAGGAAAAATAGAATTTGTATATGTAAATTGTACACATTAATGTTTGTAAAAATATATGTTTGAATGTATGGTTTCTAATCAAAAATGCAGCTTGTGTTTTTGACTAGTTCTTATACAGCCCATTTTAGAAGTAAATAACCTTTTTCACGTTATAAAAATAATCCACTTAAAGCCTTAACCTTTTTCGCGTTATAAAAACATCCCATTTAAAGTGAGATGATTCTGTATTATTTTCCCACAATACAAAAATAAGCATCGAAAGCTGATTATAAATGTCTGTGCCACCTGGACAAAAGGTACCTTCATTAGCCGTGGGAAGAGGGCGTGGAGCACGGCCTTGGCCACCGACCAGGCGCTAATCTTGGACAGGGACTGTCCGATCCGAAGGAACTCGTTATCTTTGCGCCTGAACGAGTTGATGGTGAGGCCAAAGGCCACGGTAGCTATCACATCGTTGGCGAATCGCGTAAAGTAATCCTTCACTTCCAGGTCGATGGCCGCGTCCTTCGACAGCTCCAAAAGCTCCAAGATGTGGCTGACACCCTCCTCGCTGCAGGATTGGATCAGGTTGTACATTATGCGCATTTTGCTCCCTGTAAAGGCGGGTGTCAGGATATTGCGCATCTCCCTCCACCGACCATCTCGCAGGGAAATAAGGCTTTTCGACAATATCGACTCCTGCATATTGTTGTGCATGCCGTGGTGGTTTGCAAAGTGATCGAATTCCCTGATGCCAACTAGCTTGATGAGCTCAGGGTCTCGGATGAAGAACACGGGATCTCTCAGGGCGTAGATGCCGTACACCGGCGAGCCGGAATACTTTAAATTCATCTCGACCATTTGCTTAAGAACGGGTATGCCACCAAACATGCCTTTGATGGGTATATTTCCAATCAATGGCCAGGGCTTTTCGTGGGCCACGCCCCTTTCACTGAATGTATCATATTTGGCCACCGACCACTTATAGAGCAAAACGATAAGTATAGAAAGCAAACCGAGCGCTATTATCCACTGATCCATGATGTCATGTATGTATTTTCTTAATTGAACCGCAAAAGTCGACAGCTGGAAAACAACTGATTTCATAGAGAGTGTTGCCCTCCCAGAAAAGCTATCAAAGCTTTTTATTAAAGCTGTTTCTTTCTTTATCAAGTGATCACTTTCAGTTGTTTTTTACTAACTTAAATCGATATGCCTTATCTATTTGTAAATATAATTTAGTTGATAGGCTAATTAGACTATCTTTATTTTATGTACAAAGTGCAGCGGAATTATCAGCAAAATACATTAGACAAATTGCCAATCGGAGTCGGCATTCAAATTTATTTAATGAAAAATAAATTGAAGTGCTATAAGCAGGATAAACGGCATCCACTTCGCCTCCTTCCCCCGCCCATAATTCAAAAGGAAATCAATATGTGGCCAATGAAATGCAGCTTATAAATTCTACCATTCAATGGCAAAAATATTGCAAAATCATCGGCAATTTAGGCAGAAATTGCACCCAAATGAGACCAGCTGGGAGTCTATGCAGGACGTGGCCTTCACAAAAAAGATTTTTATAAAACGATTGTTGATTTGCTATACTCTGAAATATAAGTTATAGTAAATAATATATTTATACATGCCGAACCTTAAATGAAAAAATAAAACGATGTCTGGATTTATTAAAGTCTTACTATTGGAAGCATATGTAAGTTCGGTCTAGTTAATTAATCGCTCAAACTAATTAATATAATGATCAAAGTAACCCAAAGTTAAAAACACTTTTTAAAATAAATTATCTTGTTACGAAAGAATATATTTTCTAACCTATTGAGTTAACTTGTATGCTCCCTTAAAGGGCAATAATGAGTTCTACCCACAAAAATTCTATAAAAGGTTCAGGCACAAGGAGGATAGCTCAGAGTTTAATAAGAAACCTAACACAAGTTATTAGCCATGTTCGAGGATATCCAGTTGATCTACATGAATATTAAGATACTTCGCTTCTGGGCCCTTCTTTATGACAAAAATATACGGCGATACGTCTGCATCGGACTGGCCTCCTTCCACATCTTCACCCAAATGGTCTACATGATGAGTACTAATGAAGGTCTAACCGGTATAATTCGAAACTCCTACATGCTCGTCCTTTGGATCAACACGGTGCTGCGCGCCTATCTTTTGCTAGCAGATCACGACAAATATGTGGCCTTAATCCAGAAATTTACCGCCGCCTACTATGATCTGTTGAGTCTGAACGATCCATACATATCGAGAATTCTGGTCAATCTCAACCGGGTGGGACACTTGATGGCCAGGGGCAATTTGTTCTTTGGCATGCTTACATCCATGGGTTTCGGCCTGTATCCCTTATCGTCCAGCGAGAGAGGTGAGCGAGTCCTTAGTTTTATAGTGTTTAAATAGTGTGTACATCATAAAGTTAAGTACTTTTATTTTTTTTAACCCTCTTGATGGTGCTCTTTAAAAAACAATGAATATATTTGTTGAATGTGAATATTTAAGAATACCCAAACATTTATGTCCATACATTTTTTCAGTCCTTCCCTTTGGTAGTAGGATCCCTGGCCTGAATGAGTACGAGTCGCCGTACTATGAGATGTGGTACGTCTTTCAGATGCTTATCACGCCGATGGGGTGCTGCATGTACATACCGTATACGAGTCTGATTGTGGGACTGATTATGTTTGGAATAGTGCGGTGCAAGGCACTGCAGCATCGCCTCCACCAGGTGGCCACATTGCATCCGTTCGGAGACCGCGCTCCGCGACAATTGAGAGAGGAGATTATAGCCTGCATTCAATACCAGCAGAGCATCATCGAGTATATGGATCGTATCAACGAGCTGACCACAATGATGTTCCTCTTCGAGCTGATGGCTTTCTCAGCCCTTCTGTGTGCCCTTCTCTTTATGCTGATCATTGTAAGTGTGTATCCATAAAGGGAACATAATGCATTTTCAATTTTCGCAGGTCAGCGGCACTAGTCAACTGATTATTGTCTGCATGTACATAAACATGATTCTGGCCCAAATACTGGCCATCTACTGGTACGCGAACGAGCTGAAGGAACAGAACTTGGCAGTAGCCACCGCAGCCTATGCGACTGAGTGGTACACCTTCGATGTTCCCTTGCGCAAGAACATCCTCTTCATGATGATGAGGGCTCAGCGACCAGCTGCAGTGAGTCCCATTTATAAACCTTAAGTTATATTATTTCAAACTGTTTATTTATAATATTTAAGGCTGAAACAGCTTTAATCATTTGTTTATCAAAAATTAATAATCTCTGAATCGGTTCACAATTGACAAAGTTTTAAAGTTTTGAAATAGGTTAAGCTGGATTTAAGTCTTCAAATTCTTCAGACCTTAAAAAACCTAGGAATAAAACATCCTAAGCAACCCAATTTAATTAATTTGGCTCTTTTTAATACTATTAATTATTTTACTTTCAGATACTTCTGGGCAATGTCCGACCCATTACCTTGGAGCTTTTTCAGAATCTACTCAACACAACGTATACGTTTTTTACGGTCCTCAAGCGAGTATATGGATGAACGAACCGGACCAAATTGAAATATTTTATTAAATAGCTTAAACACGACATATGCAAAAACTCGCACGTTTCCCTTTTAGTGTTAACTCTGAACACAATCGAGCACATTTCACAATTGAATAAATCATTAAATGAAAATAAAATAAGTTTTCGTTTTTAGCTAGAAATATATAACATTTTTTCCCTTTTTTTTGCTGCGCACCATTTGCGGTTGCTGCGTATTTCACGCTGCGTTTGCCATTTTTTCACTTCCGCTACAAGAGAGAAACTATAAAAAAAGGCTGAATCCAATTCGAAAAATAAAACGAAAAGGTGTGCCAAGTGCGCGATAAAAAAATTTGTTTGCTGAAGTTGTCAACGAACTTTTTTGCGTCCGCTGACTTTGACTGGCAGTCGCCTAGGTGCGAAAACAGCGATTCCGCAGGATGCAGGATGCAAGCCCGGCGGGCAGGTGCCAAAAAGGAGCGGGGAACACATTTCAATTCGACTGCCACGTTGCAGGTGAGTAGCGTCGGCGAATCAGGTTCATTATAATAATGGTGATGGAATTAAAGTGCGATTCCAGTGGCTCAACTTTGATTCTTTGTTGTCGAGCAAAAAGCTTGAATAGGAAGACGCAGGGTAAAAGGAACGGAAGCACTAATAGAATAATACCCATATTTTGCCATCAAGTGCAGCTACTTTAGAATGAAAATTATAGCTGCTTTAAAGAGCATTTTACTTCATCTAAAAACCGTAAAAGGATAAATAGGTGTCAAAAGTATATTCATGTTACTCTTCACTTACAGTCAATTTCGTACATAATTAAAATTTATTGAATAGCTAGTTCAATTACCTGTCCCTGACTCATCATCTGCACATGAGCATTTGACCATGCTAATTTATTTATTTATTTAAAATGATAGCAAAGTTTACAAAACTAATACTAACATAGGAGGTGTAGTGCTAGGTACGAGGCCTTCGACTACGTATTTATTTACTTAATTTAACAATTCATTTATTTATACATATACACATAAATATAGTCTCTTTCAATATTCAGATAAATAGGTATTATCCAAGCAGTATATGAAGACATCTAAAACTCCCAGATCTAAGGCATATTTTTGAACAAATTTCAAAATAAAAGATCTGTCCGCAATAAGGTCAAAATGGCAGCACTGGTTGGAAACTCAAGGAAGTTAATTTTTTATAATAACGTTTCTTTTAAGAGGTAATTGCAAAGTGTTGGTAATTGAATTAGACTGATTAATTTAAATTTGTTAACCAATAAATGTGTATAAATATTTTATTTTAGAAATCAGCATTTAAACTCATTTCAGAGAAACAGAAAAAACTAAAATATATCTTTTTTTAATCCAATTATGTATATATGGATTAATCACATAGGGGGTGGATGGTGCCAGCTAAAAAATTACTCTTGTGAACAAAATTAATTTTTTTGTTCGAGAAACCTAATATACGGTAAATTTTATAGAACATTTGTATATATTAATTAACCGCCCAATATAAAGAACCAACATATCAATTGAATCCTTTCCTTTTTATTATAATTAGTAATTGACTGTGGAACTGCAGGACCTGCCACCTCAGAAGAGGCCCGGCAGGTTGGAGGAGTCGTAGATCTCGTTGACGGAGCACAGGTTAATGAAGACCGGATTGCGTCCGCTGCGGCAGTCGGTGGCCGCGCGATCGCCGCTCTGGTAGACGGGGGCATTGACATCGTCCGCCCGGACAAAGTTGCAGGTCATGTACTGGTGGACGCTGGGCAGCCACTGGCCCGCCTCGTTGGTGGTGTTCTTGGTCTGTCGGAGGATGCCGCATCCCACGTGCGTGGTGCTGTCCCGGACGAGCTGTGTGAAGTAGGCTATGCACTTGCTGACGCGCAAGCGGAGGATTCTGGTCAGGTAAGCGCTACTCAATCACCGAAGAGAATCCCCACGGGATGTCCACCTACCTGTTGCTGGGCGGACTATAGGCGATGATATCCCGCATGCTGCACTCCTTGTACTCGGCGAACATCTGCTCCAGCGTGGCCTTGATCACCTCGTCCTCGGTGTGGTATTCGACGGGCACTGGGGTCTCTGGATTGGGGCTGCCATTGGGGGGACTTCCCGGGGGCAGGGGATCTCCCTGCCAACCGCCCTCGGCCACCACCTGGGCCACGTTCCGGAACTGCTCGCTATTCCGGCAGTGGTCGTTGACCAGGGCACACCGCTTCACGTTGAGCTCGGCGAAGCTGGCCAGTTCCTGATCCCACTGTAAAGTGGCCATCCGGGTGGCCGGACTAAAACCCATGAGATCGCCCCTGGCGATCCTATCGCGGTACTCGTTCAGCTCGTTGAGGATCATGGTGCGACGGGCCGTCGTGATCCGCACCACATGGGCATCCGGACCGCAGGTGTCAGCCAGCTCCTGAAAGGATCAGCCGTCAGCGGGGTCTTCTACAACCATTAGATCCCTCTTACCCCGAAATTGTTGCAGGCTATGTGTCTCTCGGGTCCTGGACACAAGGTCGGATCGCAGTAGTCGAAGGCGTGAAGCTGCTGGGCCAGGAGCATCAGCAGCAGCAGCAGCGGCGGCCACACGGTGTCCAACATCTCGACGAGGCAGCCAGTTTAGCCAGCTCCGGCCACCCGAGGCTGCCTCTTATAGAGTTCGAGGCCGCCAAATCGATTTGTGGCCAAGCGAAGCTATCAATCGCACCTATTTACTATTTATTTACTGACCCCCACTCAATTTACCAATTGGTTACGCCTAAAATTTGACACACTTTGGTACACAGAAAAATAAATCGACACGATGTGATGATCTTTTTGATGATGTTTTGTATCATTTTGGTCCAGTTAACAATTTATTCATGGAGCATTAGTCAAAAGAGATTTTATTAATCCTATAAAATAGCAAAATAATAAGATTTTTATAATACTATCTGTTTTTGATGTGCCAAAGAAGTGTTTCGTATTCTTTTGACTTTATTAACTTATATAGATATCTATTTGACATGCGAATATCGAATTTATTTCCTTCATTTTTATCTGTGTAGCTTTAAGTGTTACTCTTCTGCATTTTGGCGCTGAGGGGCATCTTGGTTTGCACCACCATGCTGTTGGCATCGACGGTCTCCTCCTCGTTGCACAGGAACTGGTACAGTTGGCTCGATCCGGTGACGCACTTCTCGCCAGGATGCTGACCCACCTCGTACGGCTGAAGGTTGTTTACGTTGGCCCGCGAGAAGTGGCAGATCAGGATCACGTTCGACTTGGTTTCTGTCCTGGTCTTTAGCCGGATGCCGCAGCCCATCCGAGCACCACGGTCTTGAATCAGGGGTACGTAGTGGCCCACGCAGGAGCTGAAATGAAAAGTATTTAAAATAACATGCTATTACTTGTTATTATTATTATTTTTAATGTATAATAAACTCAATGCCTAAAATAATTTAACTTATCAACCATTTTTTTTTTAAGATTTGTTTTGTCTAGATTTTGTGCCTTTTTTAACCAATATTTGTTCTAACTACTTACCCCTCTTTACTGGGCAAAATTCGTTTGTTTTCGTCCATCCGGCAACCCATGACATCCAAGAACAGCTCCGGCAGCATTCTATCATAGATCTGATGCTCCAAGCTGTTTCTCCGACCCATCGTGCTCCGAATTTCGGTGGTGGCCACATAGTGATATTCCGCAGTGTTGGCGCAGTACTTTCCCAACTCGTTGCACTGGCGCACCTGGCGATCGGCCAGCCGCTGCAGATTGTAGTCCCATAATATGGTCGGCATGCGAGCGGCCACCGAAAAGTTGCCCGCTCCACTGGCCACATAGTTACGCAGCAGGTTGATCCTGTGAAGAATGCCGTACTTCAAGCCGCCGTTTACATGCAGAATGATGTTGCCCTTCTTGCACAAACTGGCTAATGTCTATAAAAGCCTTTTTAAAATGCCACTGAAAGGTTGAGACTTGGAGCTCCTACCTTGCGGCCAAAGCAGCCCACGTGGACCTCGGAGTCCATGCAGAGATCGGGCCTACATAGGGTGTTGTTCCGCGAAAACAGGGATACGGCTGGCGTTATCAAGAACAGGCATAGATACCACATCCGCATGTCGACCAGTCAGCGTGGCAGTAACACTTAAATTCACGGCTTAATCCAACTTAAGACCTAAGTTTATTAGACTCCGCATGACCAACTTAATTAAGCTCGCCTAATTGTAGGGCATTGGGATTGACATGCTCCTCGGGCGAACAGAGCCCTTGATATATGGAGTGGGTTCCCGCATAGCAGCGACTTCCCGGGTGCGCACTCTCGCGGTAGACAAGCTCATTGGCGATCTTCCCGCGGGAAAAATGGCAAAGGACTCCGTACTGATAAAGTCCGCTGGTTTGGCTCCTTCGCATCATCATGGCACAGCCGACGTGGGCAGCCAAGTCTTGGACCAGTTGGGTGAAGTAGCCGCGACAGTGCCTGAAATCAAATTCGGATAACTATTCACCACATGGAACTACCGTCCTCACCTGTCCTTGGGGGGTTTCTCGGCATTAATGTGGGCCATCGTGCAGGTCTTTATATCATCCATCCAAAATTGCAACACAAATTCCATAATGGATTTGGGGGTCTTCTCCTGGTGCAACCACTTGGTACTACCGTAGATATAGGACACATATCTGAACTCATCCGTGTTGCTGCAGTAATCGTCCATATTCTCACAACGGCGCAAGGCAAACTTGGCCAATCCGGCCAGTTCCTCGTGCCAACGAAGAGTCGCCATCCGGGCAGCCGGACTGAAGGATGGATACTGTCCCAGAGCCACTGTATTACGGAAGTCATTCAGAACGGCCAGTAGATGGGCACGCAAATGCATGGGAAACTTCATGATGATCGCTCCACTGCCACAGGTCTCATCAAAGTCCTGAAAATGTATGTAACTTACTATCAATCTACCTATGCAGATAACATCCTCAACTCACCCCGTAATTATGACAAGCGATATGCGTTATCTCCGGTTGGCACAGATCCTTGTCGCAGTAATCCGTGGATAACACCTCTTGGGTGATAAAAACTATTAAAAGGGTCGGTACAAGGAGCAACATTTGGTGGCGGTTGGTGTAGTGAAAATAAAAATGGGAAATCTTCAACCTGTACCTTGAAAAATCAATTTGAAATGCTTGAAAGCAGCATGGCAATTTCACTGTTTTGTTTCCTACATGTAACAAATCCAGTTTAAGCCTCTAGGCAATAGGTTGTGTTCGAATTGCATGGTCTATTAGTAGTCCAGAATGAGAAGTGCTCAACGTTACCAGTTCCCCAATTTTTTTAATCACTGTTTTGGTGGCATGAAATAAATCCCATCAAATGAATAATCAAAGGCAAAACTGCAGGACGAATAATCGATTCGGCTAAGGGTGAACCAAGTAAAAAATACATAATCCGACATACACAAATCAAAAATGATACACAAAAGCTCTCGATTGCAACAATGCCAATTTAAACCCACTAGTAATCTTTAGAAACACATTTAACCACTGCACTTTCATTGGCAACAACGTTCGATTTCATGGAATAATTGAAAACATGTTTGCATTTCTGGTTTTTGTGGAAGTGCACATCGAAAAAACAGGCTTGTATTTGACGTGCACTTCGCTAGTTTATTACAATTAACACTTCATGTAGTTCAGTTTTGTTTTCTTTTTGGGGTTCCTTAACATAGGTGTATAAATTAAATTTAGGTTGCACTTAAGTTATATGTTCATTTTACATACATACATCACAAGCAATACAAAAATGGCTCGTTGTGCGATCGCTTTTGCTTTGGTTTCTTCCCCCGGCCGCTTGGAAATATATCGCTGACTATTTGGAGTTCATTTGGGTAATACATATAAAGAGGAATCGAAACGAATGTGTTCAGCAGTGTATAAAAGCTATGTCGAGGCGGAAGAGGGTCTCCTCCAAATAAGTGTCACTTTCAGTTCGCAGTTAGCAATCACTGCCCAAAGTTGGGGTTGTAGGGAGCCTGCTTCTCATAGCCGGAGGGCATGACACTGGGTCCCGGATTAGCCATGGCCATGTCGTAGGGCGGAGGATTCATGCTGGCAGCCCCGGCGCCGGGATACGGAGGATAGGCCACGCCATGCGTTTGCATGCTGTGTGAAAGATATTAATTATTATTTGCTTTTTGCAGAGGCTTTCGATTCAACTTACCCGGGCATCGGCATCGGCATTTGCTGTTGGTTATGGGGTGGCATCTGCATGGGCATCTGCACGGTCACGTTGCTGCGGAGAAAGGAGAGCCGTTAGAGGAGTTTCCGGGCACATTTTAAATCCGCACTTACCCGGTGGTCTGGGCGGGATATCCAACGGGAGCTACGTAGGCGTTGCCCGCCGGATAGCCCGGCGGAGGCAACTGTGTGACCGGATATCCGCCGGGAGCCGTGTGCGTGGCGGAGGTCACCACCACGGGCGCTGCAAAGAGTAAAGGCAGAACAAGAAAATTAGAAACGGAAAAGAGCTGTGCCAATAGTTCTGAGTCATCGTCAACCACTCGAATCGCAGATCCGATAAGCTCCCGTTTTTGATTAAACTCATCAGTACGAAAAAGTTCCCCATTCGGTACGCTTTAACACTCAACAAAATTTAAAATTTTCTAGAATAGTATTTTTTAAAAATTTGGACTCTTGATAAAAAAGGGGTACGAAATAATTGTTCCTGGTCTTATATTTCCTTAAGGCAATTGACCATGTAATTATAAACATAAATAAGTTGAAATCTAATGAAACTATGACATCATTAATTTTCCCTTTCCCCTTTTTCAGTGTTTTATTTATTGTTTATGGGTAGTTCATTAATTTTAATCTTATCAACTTGATCGGCAACTTTATTTATAACAACGGCTAATAACAAAACTATGTTATATTTATACATTTAAGTACTATAAGTACTAGACTTTTGAATAATAAAATTAAAAAATTAAAGTTCAAATTAACTGTTTTCCTAAATGTTGTCGTTTTGCCAATTGTTCAGTCAACGTATTTACCACCGCCCTCGCTGATTGTGTAGCCAACATTTCGTGCTGCCTTCTGCTTGCGCCTTATGCAAACCACAATAGAGGTAACGAAAAATATGGTGAAAGCTAAAGATAATCCGAACCAGAATGCCCACATTTTCGATGATTTGACGGGTTAAACTGGAAAAACACAAACGCCTTCCAGACGAACACAGAACAGACTGCAAAGCTCTCATCAAAGAGACCCACTCATTCGGCCCATGTCTAATCAATGGCCGATTATATGGCCAATGCGATAAGCGGGTGGTGACATAGCCAAACAACACACATGTTTTTCCGGACTCTCATTCTAGTTTGTTTATCACTTGTATTGGCAATACACAACAGCTTCAATATTACATAAGTCAAAACACTTAGTTACTTATTTACCCATTGATCTGAACTTCTTGGCTATACAAAAGAAACATAGGCACATTAATGACGAAATCACTAAGAAGACTGAGAATGCAATGATGGGAATAATATACGGCTCCATCGCGAATATTATTTTATTCGAATTAAACAGGTGCTACACCAGTGAGTTCACGATACCAACTGAATATGATATGTTGGTTATTTGTTCATGACAGCTATTGGAAACCAACGGGCGGCGTTATCGCCTCAAAAGGGAGATCCCCGAAAACACACCTGCACCCTTCGTAAGTGCCGCTCTTTGAGTTCGTCCACGGGTCAAAAATACCGCCGCGGATGTCATGAAGAATACGGAGAGGGTAAAGAAAAGTATCCAGTAGATGCCCGAATCATCCATGATTTTGATACTGACTGAGTAAGCGGCGCACAAAGACTAAACAAAAGCGAAGAACTAAAGCCTCCGGATCGGCAATCGAAAATGTGCCCGTAATGCCCAAAGAAAAGGGCAATCGCACTCATAAAGATAGCAGTTATCAGTGATAACAGCACTTCGAACCATTATCATAACTTACTTAAATCGCCGAGAGCTTGCTGACGCTTCCAATATAGTGCAACTAAACCGATTAACCCCAAGAAGAATATTTTGTAGGTTATGCGAAAAACAGACATGTGGACTATATAACTTTCCCGGAATTCCATAAGGTAACTGATATATGTTTCGTTATACATATCGAAAATATCTTTATTAATGGTTTAGAAAAACAAAATCTTCCAAGTCACGGGCAATAATTAATGCATATATAACAGCTAAGGCAAACAAAACCGCTAGGATTTCCGCCTCGAATGCCAGAAATGTCCAGTTAAATTGAAGTCGCTTGGAAATATCCTCAAACACATCCAAAATGGTGGCATTCATGATGAAAGTCAGCGACCTAACTAAATGGGTTCCATAATCATTTTCTGAATAACCCAGCAATTCTGGGCATACGTCAACACATTAACTTTTTATGTGACCATTATTCACTAATATCTATTTATTTGCATTTAGAAGTAAACCCACCACTTTGACACACAATAGGAAATGTGATCCAAAATTGCAGGGAGTAACAGTCAGTCCTATCAGTATATCAAGTATAATAAAAACCACCAGTCATTACCCACTTCATAACAAGTCCTAAATCTAATAATACAAAGATAGGCGGGCAGTTTCATCACAGGGGTTCCTCAAGTACTCTGAGTTTTACAACTCATGGAATTGGATAAGGGGTCGATTTAGGAAAATTTTCCAACTATAATATTGTATTATTATTGCATTTTATAGAAAAAGTAAACCAATTTCTGTTACTGCTGATTTTTTACATTCTTTGAGATTATGACTACTTATACAAAAGACTTCAAATGTAGTTGATAACTGAAATCACGTCGTATACAATCTAATATTTCTGTTAGACAATGACTTGAAAAATTCACCAATAAATAAAATTGACTTTGCAGATAGGAAGCACCAATATTATATAGTGGGCAATACCAATAATCGTATAATATTCATTTACAAGATCGAAATATGAAATCGACCGCAAAAGCTCTGAGTGACGACATCGAAAGCTTGCTTGAACTAAAAAACCAGTTCGCAAGAGTTGAGGTGCTATAATCGCTATAATGTGGGCAAACTTTTCCCGTTTAGAATTACCATTACTTACATGAAGAAAATACACAAGATTGTAAATGGTGACTCAAAGGGGATTATACTTTTGGATTGCCCAGAATGGTATGACTAAATCTGTTGTTAAGCTGGTAACTAAATTGTATTTGAAGGCTCGTCCGTTTTAAACATACTTTTTTCAGTTGTAAACTAATAGAATAACTTAAATGATTCCTTTTTAATCTCCTTCTAATTTTTATAGCAAGATCATACACATAAGCGAAAAAAATAATATAGCAATTGTAACAATAAGCACCATTGCAAAAACTATCTTTATGAAACTTATCTATTATATTCCCGATACACAGCTAACCAATTTAACTTGTTAAGTTTTCAATAAATATTGGGTCGAAAAGCTTTGCTTAATTGCGTTATATTTGCCTCGCAATTTAAATTGAAGCTACAAACATAACATCTACAAGCCAAAATATTAAGTTAATACATAAAACTGATTGAATTGCGTGTTTCTAACTTACGAAAGAACTTGTATAAGTTTAATACGGAACATATCATACAATATTGAGATGAGAGAACAGATACAAAAATTACTAACCACTTATACCTTTAATTTTTTGTCCTTTCTTTATTTTTTTGCATATATAAAAGGCCCCAACGCACAGAATAATGATAAACGCAGCAAACAATATGATCATATCAATGTCAAACTCATTGGAACTTAATTTTGGCACATTCATATAAAGAAAATTCATGATTACTCTGCAAACGTTACAAACTAACTAAAAGATGTATCGGAACTAAAATTACTTTTTGTTTGGCAGATGCAAAACTGAGAAACTTTCGTTTACCTTACAGATTAGATAAAAATTTGTCTAATTAACCCATACCTTTCTTACAACTTTTACAGCAATATTTCCAGCAGCACATACAGAGAATCCAAAGAATGGCGAATACAATGATGATAACTCGGTAAAAGCTTACTGGAATCTTTTCTTTAAACGACTCATTATTATCGTAGGGATACGACATTGTGTAGATCTAGCAAACACGTTTGACAGCAACGAACCGAGCAAGTGAACTGATCGGACCGATGACAAAAATACTTGTGCTTAAGATAGCTTAGACTTGCTCTATGAGGAAAAATCCAAGCTTTATGTTGTGAATAGATCGGGAAACTGAATTCATTCCCCAGTTGTGCAACCAATCACATCCGTTGCGATATCGGAACCCACCCACATAGACTTTTTCCAAGGAGATGTTATAAAGCCATTTTACAAAAATGTACTCTTTAAAAAAATGGTTTTCGGACTTAATTAAATCATGTAGAATAAACTACACAATGTTATTGATCAATCGAATGCTATCATTAGGTAAGATTGTGATCTTTGGAAACCAGAACTTTTAGACTTAATTTTCTTCTTATCTGCACAATTAACCCGTTCCGACTGAATGTTCATAACAAAGTTTTTAGTCTTTAAAGCAAACTAAAACCATCCCAATTGAAACATTGATGCTGAATCTCTGTCTCGCTTGTCAAATTTAAATTTAGATTATTTTTTTTTAAATTTTTAGCCTGCTTTTGGGTTTTTTTAAACAAATTCCAATCCAATATTTTTAATGAAATCAAAAATGTCTTCTTCACTGCGATGAAAACTTGTGACTTTAATTTTAGGTTTCATTACAACCACCCCGTTCTTAAAAAAACGTAACTTTAAAATAATCAAAGGAAAAAAATTAAATTAAACGAACTACCGAACCAAACCACATAATGATATCCAGTAAACCGGGCAGATATTTTTTTAAAATTGCTGAAACTTAAGCTGAGCTCGCAAACGTTATTAAAACAGACCGATATGGCTATATCGAGTTGTCTAGGGATGCTAATCAAGAATATATATACTCCTTAACTGCACAAGAAACTTCTCACTGAACCTATAACATCTGGGTATAAAACACAAGGGTATATAAAAAGATATTTACTTATAATACAGATTTGGCAGAAAATATGCCATAAATAATATATAAGGAGTCTTTATTATGGACCTTGATCAGTTTTGTGTACGCGACTGAGAAACCTGTACTGAATCGATCATGCTTCACGATGTTCCTTTTGTTAAGATATTTAAAATATGGTTGTTGTTGCAGAGACCATTTTCATTTTTTTCATACCTTGGGTTGCTAATAACAAACCCTATAAAGTATATATAGTCTTGATCACGATCAGTATCCGAGTCGAACTAACCACTTCCGTCTGTTTTGTTTTGTTATCATATTACTTCATTTCGGCTTAAGCTCTATGATTGCAACAAAGTAATTGACAAGCATTAAAATTATTAAACACTAAAAGAGATTTAGATTTACATTGACGAAGAACATCTCCCTTACTTTTGTTTAAACTCAAAGCAAACCCCATTTTTACATTTTTACAGCTTGCTTTTGGGCTTTCCAAAAAAGTACAAATTCCAAGCAAGTAGCTACAAGTCTAATGAACACTTGAGCTTCGCACAATTTTAATTTCTCAAAACAGAAAACATTTTTAAAACGTTATTTTCCACGGTTTCATATTTCCCATATGTAGGAGCACCAATTTTGTTCCGTTTGCATTTTGACAAATTAACAATCCTGATGCAAAAAAAAAGGAGAGAACGCTATAGTCGATGCCATCAGCATCAGATACACGTTACTCAGATAAGCGGGGGAGATAGAGATATACAAGTAGTGTTTGCTTATAACTTTTTTTTTATAAATGGTCCGAATGGAACAATTTTTGGCATGTAGATAGTCATTTATAATCAAAACAAGATCTCATTTTTATTTTTCAGAAATAATAAAATTGTAAGTGCTAGAAAGGTTTTAGCGTTAATGGCGTTAAACTAACGGGTATAAAAAATTCCCAAGTTGAAGAAAATAAACAGCTTTAAACTAGTTTCAATACTTTGTTAAATCAAAATTATAATTTTTACTAAATTGTTCTTAATTTATATAAATCCAACTCAGGAGCAGATCTGAACCGAAATTTGAACGAGAAATTTTCGGACCCTTTGATCCGCGCCTGCTTACACAATTACAATTTGTTTGGCTTCGACACATTGAGATAAATAAAGTTAACTATTTTCTACCACTAAGAAGTTCTAAAAGTAAGTTAATTTTGCAAAATACTTTAAAATGATACTTGCCATAGAAAATGATAAATCTAAAAAACAAATGCACTACTGTATCTCTCGTTGTAAATATTTTGTATTACCCTTTTAATTATAATTGTGTCATTTGAAGTTGTACAATCTAGTTTTGCTATGAAGATGACCATTTTTTCAGTTTATATTTCCCTTTTTAGGTCTCCCCTAACTTAAAGAATAAAGGGTTATATTGTAGTCGTCGCAGAGTATGTAACAGGTTAAAGTAGGCGTTTCCGACCATAAAAAGTGTAAGTATATATTCATGATCCAAATGTACAAGTTAAAAGTAGAGCTTACTAAAAAAATTACATTTAAATTTATGATTCAGTGTTCAAAGAAACCCAATGATAATGATACATAGTATATATAGCTTCTATAAATATAGCTTCTGGTCTTTCTAAATGAATTTCACAAAATATTGCGCTAGAATCATTTTATTGCAGCATCTTTTCGAAGCCCTAGCAGAAAATCGAGCGCTTTTGATCAAATATTCAACAAGTGTAAACACATGGATTTAGGGAATAACGTTTACGACTATTTAAAATGTGTTCACAAGATAAATACCTTCTTCACTTCGGTTGCAGCAACACTTTATGATCGACCCGCAAAAAGCAATAAGAATACAAATTACGTAAACCATTTTCCATTCTTTCGAAAGTGCATTATAGTTAAAGTAATGTGGCTTTGTCATTGTATAAAACTAACAGGCACGTTCGAGCGCAACGAAAAAATACAACTTATAGATCCAAAACTTTTTAACAAACTGAACATTATAAAGTCGAATCATTTCGTTATAAATAAAATGAAATTCGAACTTACTTAGCTAGCACTCGATAAGAGAGTGAGTAACGAAGTCTCTTATCAATATTCCAATCACACGGAATATTTTGAAACATTTATTTTTCTTTAGATGACTGAAATATTAATATGTGTGAATTCTTCTACCAATTCAGCAGAGAGACTACACTATAAATAGACAGGGTGGGCAGAATTGGCACAAGCATTGTGTAGTTCTATAATGTGCACCAAAGTAAATATTTTAAACATTTTTTAATACATCGTACATAATAACACATGCTGTCAAGAAAATAGTTCTCTAAATTATATAAATAATCTTTAAAAGAATTACATTTATAATTAAAAAAACCAAATTGTAATTATCTACTACCCAATTAGTTAAAGTATTTGTGGAAACTTCAAAAGTCGATTATAATACTCTCTGAAAGGGCATAAAATATTTGTCAAGTAAAAATACCTTTCGAACAAAGTTTACAGCAATAACTGATAACCAAACCACTATAAATTACAATAATGATGATTAAATAAAGAATGGTGTTTTCAGCCGATAATGCTTTTGTACAAAAGGAGTTTCAGTAACCTGACATTGTCTTCAGGTCCTCATGAAAAAATCTCTAAAACGATCTAAAACTTTTGAATAGACTTAACTATGTAGAACCTAAAATAGGATTCTGAGTAAGAATAAGATACAAAGTGCTATTTATACAATAAATCCAAAAAAATTGTCTTATTAAAATGGGCATGGATTAGCTAATTTTGCTTAGATACTATTTGAGTCCCAACACAGTAAAAAAAAAGGGCCATACAAAATATGTTCAACATTAATTTTTTTTAATGAAAAAAAAAATTATTAATCCACTTTATACTTTAGATGATTATCCCTATCATGTGGTATGTAGTGACCTTCTAAGTTAAATCTATCCTAGTATGTTTTATTTTTATTTTAACATAGAAAAACCATATGGATTAAACTTGAAATATTTTATTAAGTATTTTCTCTAACTACACTAGATTACAAAATAAAATCCCAAGAAATGATTTTAAGCCGTTGGTGGCAGTTTTATTTTACACAATTTTTGTAAATTAGATTTCGCAGATTCATTGTATCTGCCAACTCGGAAGGGCACGAAGCATTAACAAATCAGAGGACAGGAAGCAGTTTTCCAGTGGACGATATACTAACTTGCGTCGATCACGGCCTTGCCCGCCAGCCGTTGGTTCCTTTTGCGGATCGCCGAGCGTATTATGAGCAGCATAACTCCGCAAAGGCCCACAGCGAATAGAGAGCACAGGATGATAGTCGAGGTCTCCACATCCTTCTCGCCCGGAACGTGCGGCATCTTTTCGATAGCAGTTGTAACTTTTTATCAACGATTACTAACTAATAAATTCGATTGGCAGGCAGTCTTTAGGATTGTTCGAAGAGTGTTTAAACTACGTCACGGTTATGCGAAATTTTGATGCGATCCCAGTGATCATTGCGCAGACGTTCAACGATTATTACGAACTGAGTGAGCTTCATCGTCGACACTTGTAACAGTCCAGAATGTCTTTGGATTTCCACAGACCCGATAAGATTAGCACCCTTTACTGTGTCTGTGATGATGGTTTAATCGCCTTAAAGACGCCATATAGTCCCGGTTCTAAAAGCTAGCATAGAATCGGGGGAAAGCCATAAAAAGTCTCAAGTGGAGACCGTGTTTACAGATTGAAACCTGCGTCAATAGTCCGCATCAACCCAAAGAATAATATGGTTTCGATTTTGATATTTATTACTCTTGGGGATTCTCAACCTGATGCGATTACCGTCTACGGTGCTCAAAAATCTCCGATCGTCACTGACGTCAGTAGGAATCAAAGATTTAAATTATGCCTATCGAACCAAGCGTAGATGGTAAAAAATTGAACCGAGAAGGAAAAAGACCGGTCGATAGACTTCTCTGCAGAAACAGGGTAAATGAAAGTCTGTCTCAAGTACTGAAGCAATAATTATGGAAAATCTGCTAAGAAGTATCCTATTTCTAAACATCGGATTGAAGTGAGTTATTTCATAAGTGCAGACATCCTGGGACGGCTTAATCTCAGTGAAACAATAGTCTATTAAGTATATATATATATATTATTCCAAAAACAATTCCAGTATATTATTTCACGTATTTAAAACATTCTTATATTATATTTATAAATCATGACATAATTTACAATCAACAAACCCTAGCTACACCTGTGAAATCTTTACATTCCAACCTCTTTAACAAAAAACCCCTCCACACATTTCCCCTTGTAATAAGATAATATCAACACACTTGAAGAGGCTTAAAAAAGTTTGTTAAAATTTTGTAACGCTGAAAAAAAACCTTTTCCGAGCCTATACAAATTCTCTCTCAGCATCACTAAACAAGTAGATATAGCCATTTCCGTCTGCCTATCTGTTTTGTAATCCTTTGCAAGCTTAGTTTAAATGATTTGAAACTTTCCAATCGTTCTAGAGTATGTGAACGCATATCAATTATAAAATCGGACCAGATCGGACGTCTGTATCCTGCAACTACTGACATGGACCTTTACAAATCGAGTTTACCTTGATTAGAGTAAAAATGCTTGCCAGTCGAGTTACTATATCCTAAAGCTACCACGGGAACTTATGATGAAATAGGTAAAATTCTTGTTCTTCGAACCTTTTCCTGTTCAATAAAATTAACCAAATGTCAGTTAACTATTAAGTAAACGACATGTTATTTCTTTGGATTCCTGTGAACCTTGTCTATACTATTTGTGGGCACCTAATCAACTCCCTATCGCCCAATTCCAACACCACTGAATATAACTTAATATCATTTCACTTAAAGGAAGAACAAAAAATATTTGACTTAAAACGATTGCAAACGTTTGTGTGCGTCAGAGTCCTAAAATCTGTATGCTTAATCCCACTTTTTAGTGTTTATAGTTTCTTCGGACTTGGCTAGATCGACTTGTTTAGTTATCCTGATAAAGAATATATACAGTGGGTAGCTGTTGACTGCTCGAGCGCTAAATAAAATTTTTATCCAAGCAATGGAACGCATATTATTGTTGTTTATTCTTTCAATATAATATATTAAAAATTCTTACACAAAACATAATAAAATGAAATATGAAAAACAAAATCAACTCGCATGTACTCAGTTTAGGTAAAACTAAAAAGGAAGCTAACTTCGGCAAGCTGAAGTATCTATACCCTTTAAGGTCGATACCGTGGGAGATTGTATCTACAGAGCTTTCCGATTTTAGGAAAACTAAAAACTAATTTCAGAAGAAGATAATGTTTCATTTAAATTTACGTTAATAAACGATACATAACGATCTTTGTAATATTTTGACTTAACTGCCCGATCGTTTCTACAGCAGCAATGTGATAAAGTCGTCCGATTTTTTTTAAATTTTATTCGAAATTCTAGAATATTTAACGAATGATAGTCCAAGAGTAGATGACTTTTGGGAAGGTTTTATCCCGATAGCTTTAAAACTGAGAGTCGGACACGTCTCCTTCGCTGCGATACAAACTTCTGACTCTGCAAGGGTATACAAATCATCACAGCAAATATAACAGATCTACCCCTATATATGTTTCATTGAAGAAATGCGACTTGGCAAGGGGCCCAAAAATGACGCAGGGAGTCATATAAGGGTCTAGGATTATTATAGTTGGTGTATTGATACCGGGCCAACAGTCAATATTTGCAAACATGTAATCACTTTTGCTCTTCACTTTACATTTACTTTATAAGGTCGGAAACGCTTTCTTCTTCATGTTATATCCTTTTTACTCTACGAGTAACGGGTATAATTAACGATTTGTATATTAAGGCAAGCATCTGAGATCGACTTGGACATGAAGCACTTATGATTAGATTTTGATAGCCTAGCTGTCTCGCGCGATTCCGCGAATCGGATATAGGACCGTCGATCATCACGCTACTTTTATTTAATAACTTGCCTACACCGGCAGTGATCACAGTTGAGTTACCCATTCGAAGTCGACGGGCTCGACGAACCCGCAACAGGATCAATATCAGAATCAATATAAAAAACACCATTAAAATGGGGAACCACACATCGAAGTATATGTAAATCATTTTAAAAGTTTTTAACGAGGCGTTCAGTTTAAAAGTCAGAGGAATACTACAAAATGTGACTTGCTGTGCCATGGGTACAATTGTCAGTTACTTATCTATAAAAATTAATCATTTCCTTATCAAACAAGCACTACTGAAAATGAGTCATTTAAATAAATATTAAATTGTGGTGGAATTCAAAAGATACTTTTTTATCTAGCTGTACACAAAGCTTAATGGTGGGAAATCCTTGTCAGAAAGGAACAAAACATATGGTAAATAAGATAAGATACGGTAAGCATATAAATAAACTTAATTAGATAATTACTTGGACACATGCTGATAAAGTAAATTAGGTTTATGGCTGAGCATAATTGATTTTGTTTACGAATCAGTGGAGAAGCGAAGTCTTAAAGATAGCCAGTGAAAAAACTCTCTTTATTATTAAGAAGTTCTCTCGCTTTATTTGGACTGCATTTTATTATATTGCATGACTAAGTATGTAAATAAACAAGTCATATTTTGGCTTTACTAAATAATAAGAAAACAATACAAGTGGTAGGATTTGTATATACGACTCACACACATCCATTTAAAAATCTGAAATTGTTTTTAAGCAAATTAAATTCCACCCTCTTTGTTGTGGTGGAAAAATGACTCATAGGGGGTTTATTTGATTAATAGCAATGTTTGTATTTCTACTTACTTGACAAAACTGCACCCTGGCGTCTGCTGGTACAGCAATATCCACAGCAACTCATGATGAGGAAAGTGAGCAGGAAAAACATGAAAATACCCCAGAAATCCATTGCGCCTTCGATATCCTCCAATTCGAATTCCTCCACTGGGCAGAGAGATTAAATCATATACATATGTAGCTATACTTTTTGTGGTTACTCACGCTTGGCTTAATGTTACTGTTTATTCCGCCTTTTGAATACTTAAACTCGAGAATTCCACTTGTTGCAGTTAGTGCATTAAAAATGCACTGCTAAATTACCAGAATTTAATTATTTTCCTGAAGCACACGTGGAATTCAGCAAAATATCACTTTGCTCCTCAATCGAAAGGCCCTAATTGAAGCCTGATCGGAATTGGCTATAAAATCTTATCAGCAGCTAATCTGCAAATAATAAAATATAGCACGATAACAAGTTAAGAGTAGTGCCGTCAACTGTGTGAAACGTTTTACAGCACTGCGAAAGATGTGTCTAGTGCGCAATCGATAGAAGGCAACCGATAGAGAGTTCACTAAACACAGCCCAGTGTACCTATCGATTCCAATTGAATGGCAGAAAAATTAAACAAAATAAAGACTTAAATATTTCAAAATGGTATAATACTTTTATAAACATATTAATAATTCAAAAGAGGTTTAAATAATTTATTAATCCAACAAAAAGTTTAATCCGTTTTAACCTTCTTAATTCTAAATACGCATCATAAGATGTTATTAATCCAGAATTTAGTTCGTATTGTAGGTAACAACTAGCAACGTTTTTTAAAAACTTAATTTAAACTCCTTAGCGCGCCATTGTTGCCACCTCGTGAGCTATCGATAGTCAACACTCACGTTTAGTACTTCCTACCAGTACTACTCACATATACATACTGCTTTTGCCATTTTTATCATGGCGATTTCTTTTTGACATTTGACTACAACTGGGCGCACGTGTTTTCGGGCAAGGCTCTGTGCTAAATTATAGTAAAATCAAAGTAAATATCAAATTGTACGGCTTTTGACTGGGGTGTTACTAATCCAAATTTTGTGTGTATTCCGTTTGGCAGATGAATCCGGAGAAGCTGAAGAAGTTGCAGGCGCAGGTGCGCATTGGCGGCAAGGGAACCCCCCGCCGCAAGAAGAAGATTGTCCACTCCACGCCCGCCACCGACGACAAGAAGCTGCAGTCGTCCCTGAAGAAGCTGTCGGTGAACACGATCCCCGGCATCGAGGAGGTGAACATCATCAAGAACGATGGCACCGTCATCCACTTCAACAACCCGAAGGCCCAGGCCTCGCTTCCGACGAACACGTTCGCCATCACGGGTCATGGCGAGAACAAGACGATCACCGAGATGGTCCCCGGAATCCTGACGCAACTGGGCCCCCAGGACATCAACCAGCTGAAGAAGCTGGCCACGGAGATTGCCAACAAGAACGGCGCCGGCGGCGCAGCCGGTTCTTCGGCCGCCGATGCCGGTGACGACGATGTGCCCGATCTGGTCGAGAACTTCGAGGAGGTGGCCATCGCCGGCACGAAGGAGGAGAAGTCCGGTGAGGTTGCTGCCTCCGCTTAGGCAGGTCCAACCCCATCCACTTGGACAAATCACACACCACACCGAACACAAAAACACATACAAAACATACGGCCAGGGAGCAAAACGAAGGGGCAGGCATACAGGACACACGCCCCAGAAGCCGGAATTACACCAACCGTAGTACTCCTACCACTCCCCAATTCCGTACCCCAAAAGGGAACGGAACCACTCCGGACTCTGGCCTTCTGCCCTGGATGGGCCATCCTTCGTGCTCCCTTCAGCCACTTTTTGGGGGTCATGCTACACACTATACTAAAATACAAAAAATAAAGGCATCCGAGTGAGCGCTGAACAGAACACATAAGCATAATAACTATACTTAACATACTAAGGGAACCCTTCAATCTTAATCTAATAGTAATAGTTTGGAACCGTCAAATGTATTTTCCAATGCGATTAAAGCACGTTTCCTTAACCAAAAAAAACCACAGTCCAAACAACACACATTCTAATTTTTGCCGCCCTCCCAAAAACATACACACAAGATGTATCTATAGAAATATGTGCTCGTAATACACACTATATATATACGGTTTTCGGAAGAATTTGAAGCGAGGTGATTAGGGGAAAACGCAGACACTCCAGAAGAAGTCATTGCCAGGTCGTGAGACGGAGGAATATATTTTTAGCACTAGCTCTTACCGATTTTCCCGAATTTCCGACTTTTCGATGTAACCCCGACCTCAAACCATCCTCAATTCAAAACGTAAACAAGATGAAACCATAACTAATTGATTTCGATTCGAGAATGATGTACCAAAATTGTTGAAAACGTTTTTATAATTTGTAAACTATTGTTTTAGACCATCATACATGCATTACATTAAAAGAACTGTAAAAAACATACGAAATATCCATATTTCTCGCATTTCCTTGCTTGTATTATTTTTTGCTTGCATAATCGGCATGTGTGTGAGTGAGCCTGTGTGTGTATGCATAGCAACGCGTTTGTGTGAGGTTTAAAAGGGGTGGGAGGGGCGGTGTAAAAAAGCACGCGGCAGTCAAAACTTGTTGACATTGGGAATAAAAACTTAAAAACCCAGATGTTAGACAGCCCTCCTCCAAGAGGAACTTTAACCCGTTCAAAACATCATAATTATCTGTCCAAATCCAAAGGTGAAAAGTCAGAAAATGCGGTGTATCTTTATGCTTGTATTCGTGTGTTTCGTTTCGAAAATCTTCCATGAGTCACGTTTAAATTGGCTTAAAATTGCGATTAGACCAGTTCAACGGGAATGTTTCTTGAAGTTTCTTCATGTATGTGCATAAACAAGCGATTGCGGTTTCTTATCACTTTTCAACGACCCATAATAACATATTAAGGTTAATTCAAAAGCTGGGGTTTCTATCAGTAACGCGGTCATGTGGAATACACAAATGCTATTGGGTCTTATAAAAGGGGTACTTTAATTAAAGTTTATTAGGTGTCACATCGGTTTGATATATGCTTTGATTTTAACCAATTTAAATTTGCCGGTTGGCCTGCCAACTCGATTTAAACTGTATCACAATACATGGTTAAAAATAATATATATCGTTAATGTTAAATAAAATGGTAAAATAGCCCTTTGAATGTTTTAGGTGTAAAAATAAAATACAAAAATCTACAGATTCTAGACTACTGATTGGAAATTAATTTTAAATACACATGGAAAAAAGTGATTAAATCTCCTAGTTTACGCTAGTTATGCTATTATGTAAAATACCCCTTTGAATGTTTTAGGTGTAAAAATAAAATACAAAAATCTACTGTTTTTAGACTACTAATTGGTAATTAATTTTAAATACACATGGAAAAAAGTGCTTAAATCTCCTAGTTTATGCTATTATTTTTTATGCATTTTATTATATTACATAATATATACTTGGAACCCTTTACTTACACAAAATTTTAAGAATGTATCTTAGGAATTTATATAAATCCACAAGACTTCTAAAATTCACAACCACTGTAAGCCCTATACAAACATACAAAACGCCAGCGTTGCCAGATGGGAGATATTCTAGAGCCGCCACAAAATAAAATCAAATTGATATTTGCAATCTTTAATCGGATTTACTATTTAAAAAACTTTTGACTAAAGAGTACGCATTTCCTTTTTACAAATGCTACATACAACCTTGCAGGCAATTCTACCGGAAACAGGAGTGTCCACGCGGTGGAATGCTGGTGTTCCGGGTTCAGGAATAATCCTCTTCTGCGGATTCACCCTGATATTGCTGGGTTTTCGCTCGCTCTCCACGCAGCAGCAGAGGAGGAAACTGAGGGGCACTGCCTCGCCTTCATCCAAAGTCTGGGGAAGATTGCGGTTCCGGGTCTCCGGCAGCAGAAGACTGGCGAATCCTCCCAGGATCAGCAGAGCTCCCATCACAATTAAAGGCAGGACTAGCATTTGCTGGCCCTGCAATGAAAAAGGGTGATATTTATGGGATGGTAAGAAAATCCCCGAATCTTCACTCACCATATGGTTAATCATTGGAATAACTATTGGTCCCACCATAGCCACCACCGAGCTGAAGCTCATGCCCAATCCCCGCACCACCGTGGGATATAATTCCGATGCCAGGAGCGGCAGGACCACAAAGGACGAACTAATACCCATCTTGCCAACGCAGTAGAGCAGCAGCGTGATGTTCGGAAAGAGGAACGTGGCCACGCAGGCCACTCCGCCCACCAGCATCGAGATGAACAGGATCCAACGCCTTCCGAAGTAGCTCAATCCCGGCCAGAGCAGCAAATATGTGGGCAGTTCCACAGCCCCTGCCAAGAAGAAGTTCCAGATCTCATCGCCTCCAAGAGCAGGAGCATAGTAGCTCAATCCCACGTAGACACTCGTGTTGGCAAACCAAATGAGGGTGATGATCAGGGTCTTCCGACGCATATTGGGGCCCCGGAACAAGTCCAGAATGCCGTAGTGGGTACTCGAAGATGATTCCGATTCCGAAGCTCTTGTGCTGGCCAATTTCCGCTGCAGTCGCTCCACAAAATCTCGGTTCACACGCACACCGTTCACTCTGGCCATCACCTTGAGGATTTTCATGGCCCTCCTGGTCTTTCCCACGGCCATCAGCCATCTCGGTGATTCCGGCAGCACGAAAAAGCAGGAGAAGAGCATGAGCAACGGCATAGACACTGCCAAACTGAGTTCCCGCCAATCGCGGACCACATAGATAACTCCGGCCAGCACCACCAAGCCCAAGGAGTAGGCAATATTTGAGACGATGGTGCAGAAAACTCTCCTCTCCGGACCCACCAGCTCGATGGCTAGGACATAGGGACTGGCCAGGATCGCGGGCACCGTCAGACCCACCACGAAGCGCAGTCCCAACCATGTGTAATAGTTCCAGGCGAAGGCACTAGCCGCACAGGCGGTGATCTCAAGCATCAGATAGGCGTAAAAAGAGGGTCGCCTGCCCCACAGATCCACTAGGTATCCAAACACATAGTTACCCAGGAGTCCGCCAACACCGAAGACCACGAGCGCCAGGGTAACCAGGAAGCTACGGTCGCAAACCAGGTTCCACTGCAAGGGGAAAATATAAGATTGCTCTTAGGATATGTATATTATTGCTTATAATCGTGAGTACTCAAGAATATCCTATAAGTTACACAAAATGATTCTTTACTAGGGAAACCCACCTCTTGAACCACTGTGCTGGAGTAAATGGATTTGTCGTAGTGCCAGCCATGCTGACACGGCACCACTTGCGCTGTTTCCGGCTGCAACTTAAGCAAATCCTCGGCTTGTTGACGAACCAAGTCCGGAGGCGGTCGGTACTCCAAATAGCGCACTATATCACTGTAATTCCTGGCGAACATGGAGCACTCGGCAAAGGCCCCATTGCGATTACGCGGAATGCTCAGGTTCTTTACCAGCTGCACGTAGTCCTGCGTCCACGGCTCCAACTCCGGAACTCGACAAAAGTGCTGCGGAGTAGCCGCTATGAACAACTGGCTACGAAAGTATTATATCATTCAGATTTACTGATAACTATTTACTATTTACGGCAAAAATGTTGTCTTTTGTGTTTATAAGAACTAAGCTATTAATCTGATTATGAAGGTTAAATATATTAATATAACATATTTAGGAATTTAAAAACTATAAACCGATGTAGGTATTTAAAAACTATTTATTAACCGCCTTAGGAGTTTTTAACTTTTGTCTTATAGGATCGATTAAAACTCTTAGAAACTCAACCGGATGACCAACCTATAGGCGTGGAAGGCGCAGGGCAGCGCGGCGGGCAATAGCACCGAGCAGATGATGACCTTCTGGTAGAGCCCAAAGGAGCCCACCTCCCGCAGCACCTCGTCGAAATCCATGTCCGCCCGTTAGCCAGACGCTCGCACAACTGACGATCGCGCCGATCACCTTGTCCACATCCAATCCAGTCCAGGAACTGGCGGCGCTGCAGGGGCTGATTGAACATAATTACATTACGGCCACTCGTGCGCATTAATTAATTGGACACCGCGGCGTGGACAAGGTTCGAACTAGTTGAGCGCCCCGATTCCAACCAAAATCCCAAACCCAAGCGAGATCTCTACTACGTAGGGTTATCTATAGTTAGTCGGTCTGTATTTCTTGGTGGCTCAGGTGGCACTGGACATATAAAATTAAGTTAAATATCTCTAAAACTGAAATGGGAATTATGGATCATCATGACTTGTCTAACTGCGAGACAATCCGATGATGGTCAGTATGTACATGAAGATGTTGATGATGTCCAGGTAGAGGTTGAGGGCGGCGAAGATGTACTCCTCCGGACTGATGGAGTACTTATGATTGCCACCCAACATCAACTGGGTATCGTATACCAGGTAAACGGAAAAGAGCACCGCTCCGAGGGAGGCATAGACCAGTCCGATCACCTTGCCAGGGAAGCAGATGGCAATGATTCCGAAAACGATGAAGACCACCAGACAGGCGACTAGGACTCCGCCGCACATAGTAAAGTCGTACTTGGTCTGCAGGGCAAATAGGGTGAGGCCCAAGGCCACCGCCGCCGTAATTCCCACTGCCATCAGGACCTCATAGGCCTCGTACTGCCCGGCGACCATTCCCAGGAGGAAGGACTCTGCGACCGTGAACAGGAAGAGGAAGATGAAGTTCAGAGGCGTCTTACGACGAACACCTTCGCAACAGGCCATGGCTATCATGGTCACGATAAGAACGACCTGCACAATTCAGATTTGTTTGTTAATATAAATAGAATATTTTATGTAATAAGTTGTAAGAACTCACAAGTGCTATCCAAAACAGGGCTGGATTTTTTTGCACCCATTCCTGAGAGGCTTTCGAGAAGGTGAAGACACTAACAAAGCCGAAAGTGATCAGCAATTGGCACTACAAATCAAAAAAATTTCTTAGATTAATGCATCAAAATTAATTGTATATCAATAACACATAAGAAGAGAATATTGTTCTCAATATCAAGTCTTTCCTATTTTTGTGGTTTCTCTAAAAGCTCTTCTATGGCATATTTTTAAACTAATTTTCTAATAATAGGATAAGCAAGTACTGATCCTATAGTTTAAGGTGATTTACGAATGCTTATAGAGTCGTTCAGATGATTCCAAAATATTTTCGATCCACGCTTTTAGTAATGTAATATTAGGCAATTATGTCCTTATGGAAACCTATCACTTACCATCAATATCAGGTAGACCTTCCGGATGAAGCCCTTCCGGATGCTCTGGTCATCGAAGGCGAAGCTCTTGTCCGCCTCCGCATCTGTATATGTGCCAGTTTCATCGCCTGTGGGGTTGGAAGACAATTCAAGGAAAAAGGAAAGTTAATATGATGACTAACCGTACTGAAAGTGGTTGTCGCTGCTCATGGCTAAATCGCTATGACTAAAGTAATGGTACTCTCTCTGCTCGACTGCCGGCAACGTGCCAGTATTTCAGCTTATTGAAACCGAATCGCCCTTCTATGTGTCCCCATATGGCCGACAACTGAAGATTAGCCGGTACCTAACTCTTATCAAAGCCATACACTCACACTCCAGATAAGATTCAACATTGATGTGGGTGAGTAAATGATATTGCCACCACACAATTTTAAACACGGTTGTGCACTCTCCCTTTAAGTAGGTGAATCACAGTATTGAGCCATATACATAAACCTTTTTTGCTGTCTTATCAGATGAAAGTGCCTCGAGAGATATTTTTCTAGCCTTTTTCAGAGAGAAATCAGTGCAGTTGGTTGGTAATATACTATAGCCAAGTCGATTATCTAATCTAAAACACTTTTCCGCAGCCCATTTCGTTCGGTTTATCCCAATCCGGGTGGTACTTGCCTTGCTGGTAGTGATACATTTTATGGATACGCCTTGCTGCAATTCACACGAACTACTGAACAGGTGGCCAGGTCAAAAATATGCTATGGGGCCAACCCGAAAATTAAAACACCCCGCCTTCTAGTTGTGGTGGTGCAGATAACAACGTAAACTTAAGCAATGATAAAGCAGAAGGTAGACGATAATGGTCTAGACTATGGAAGTAATCCAACCACCGGCAATGCTCTCCCGTTGCACACTAAAGCTGCATCTGGTGGTAGCTGGCTCGTTGAACTGGATGAACCACTCGCGGAAGCCCCACAATGCTGGGGTCTGTGGCGGCTTTAATAAATAGATGCGCTTTATTGTTGACTTTAAACTCAGTGTCGCTGCACGGTTTACAATGTTCGGTACTTGATTCATAGTTGCAAAAATCGGGATTCCTTGGTTATTACACACCGTTAAATGTTATGTTCTAACAACAGCAACCATGTTGCTTATATATTTTCAAATAAATATGCTTTATACGTGACTATTTATTGTTGTTTTGTGTATCTCAATGGCATATCATTTGGTATACATATATCATAATTTGTTTGGAATTTTGAAATAATCGCCATATTTGGGACCTTAACTTAGGCAACAAATAAATAGACATAATACATACATCCCGAAAACAAGTTAGCTAATTTGACTGACATTTAGAACTAGAAGTAAACCGGAAATTGGAAACACAACGCGAAGTAGATAGATCGTAAGTATAGAGTAATTCGTTAGTTGAAGATTTCCTCCACTGGGTGAGGTTGTAAATACCAATGAGATTACGCGAGAACAATATTCGTATTCTGGTTAAACTGTACATAATATTTGGAAATAGAGCGTAACTTAGTCGCGCGATGCGCCTATTATAGTCAGAATGTACATGAAGATATTGATGATGTCCAAGTAGAGGTTCAGCGCCGCAAAGATATACTCCTCAGGGCTGATAGAGTACTTGTGCTCTCCACCCATCATGAGCTGGGTATCGTAGATGAGGTAAACGGAGAAGAGTAGCGCACCAATCGAAGCATACACCAGTGTTATGATCTTGGTCTTAATGAACATGGCCACAATGCCGAAGATCAGGAACACCACCATGCAGGCGATCAGAATGCCGCCCATCATAGTGAAGTCGTATTTGGTTTGCCAGGCAAAGAGTGTTAGAGCCAGACAAACCGCAGCCGTTATGCCCACCGCCAAGAGAACCTGAGAGGAAAAGGATATTTTGATTATTATAAAAATTCTTCTGGGTACATTATCCCAGGTGCTTACCTCCTGTGGCGCATATCTGGTGGCCGAGACGCCCATTAAGAACGATTGAGCTAAGGTGAATAAGCCAAGGAAAATAAAATTCGTCGGTGTTTGGCGACGAACACTTTCGCAGCAAGCCATGGACAACATGGTAACTAACATCACTGCTAGGGCAACCCAAAAGAGCCACATGTTCTGGCTCGCGAATTTCTTAGTGCCCTGGTGAAACACAAATAGCGCAACAGCTCCAAAGGTGACGATGAGTTGACCCTAAAAAAAGAAAACCAAAAGCATGAATTAGGAAATACATTTTGCAAAGATTAAAAAGCAGCTTAGTAAGTTCAATAACAAGAAAAAGCACAAATAATATAATCTTCATAATTTGAAATTGTTTTGATTAGTACGCACATCAATGCAAATATACAGGCGTGATATTAAAGAGACAATCATTTCGTATCGACTTTTTCATAATCCTGTGACACGGTAATCTGTTCCAACAAAATTCGGTGTAAGTTGAAGCGTACATCTACACAAATTTCCCCCTCTTTGGTTGGAAGTGTGTCTATACACATTCTTGCGAAGCTGTGTTATCAGAAAATCCGCCTGAATTCCGTCCAAAGAGGTGTGTGTGAGCCCCCGTCTATCTTGTGGTATGAACACTCACCATCAGAATCAGGTACACCTTGCGTATGAATCCGCGCCGGATGCTCTGGTCGTCGAACGAAAAGTTCTTGGGTTGGCTCTCCGGATCATCGTAGGCTCCATAGCCGCCGGCTGATGGTGGTGGTTGGATGAACCCCGGCTGGGGGGCATAACCGCCAGGTGGAGGACCCTGACCGTAGGGCTGCGGATAGGGCTGGGCCCCTCCCTGGGCGTAGGGTGGATAACCCTGAGGTGGCCCTTGAGGTGGGTAGCCTCCCTGGGGCGGATATCCACCGCCGCCATATCCTCCCTGAGGCGGATAGCCTCCGCCATAGTTGTACTGTTGGTTGGGATCTGTGGAATAAGACATCTCCCTTTAATTCGCTTAAAAAAAAAAGAAGATTCAAGACTTTCCGCTACAGTATTCTGTCTACCAAGAACTGTAAAATCTAAATGAAACGCTTCGCTGTGACGAAGAGATGCGTAAAACCAAGAAACAATCTCGAGCAAATATGTACATACAACCATGATAAGACGGGACAGATACTATATGTTAAGAGAGAAGTAATGGAAATGAATCAGAACTTAGGGAGGCTCTGGGCAATTGAAGGCACTCGACGAGTCGACAAGCCTCGGGGACAAACAAAAGCATGCGATTATAAACCGGATAAGCAGGAACACTCGCTTAGAAGTCAAAAGATTGAACCTTGGTATTGGGGGTACTGGGGAACACTTTGCCAGGACATTCTCGACGGACTTCGCTCAAGGGATTTCTAATTCCAAAACTGCTGTGGAGTAGATCCAAAAACATTTGGTTAGAAAGGCTTGTCCTATTTGCACTCACCTTGCATTGTTTCGATGGCTTTGTACCTGCAAAGAGAGATGATAACCAACCATTAGCTAATTTAATTAGCGACAAAGAAATGTAAAGTTTCTGGTTTTACTTTTCTGTGGCATGCAACTTTAATTATCAATCAATTTGGCACTTGCGTACTGGGCTGGGAAACTTTTGTCAAGTGTTGTTTGTTGTGGCCATATGACGTGTGCCTTTCAAGCTTTTGGGTATGCGTACTCCTAAAATGGCTGGGCCGTTTATTAACTTTACCTACACGTTGACCCGCGAGCTTATACGCTTTAATCTAGTCGCAGCTATTAAATTGGTTCAGCTGGAGCACCTCCCTCGCAAATAATACATACACACAGTTCGCTGTGGTAAAAATGGTGACTCACTCATTTACCAGCTTCTCGAAATTACCGGGAAGCACACGTTTCGAAATTCAATTGCGGCGTCTTTCGATCTTCCCACTACCCAAATTTTGGTCTTCGAATGACTAATTACCTCTGGATTCCGCTGTGATCCGATCTAAACAAACAAATGAGTGTTGTTTTCCTGAATAATTGTTTTTTTATGAAAATTATCAGAGATGCGCTTGCTGACGGTTATCGAAACGCAGATGTGTGACAATCGAAATGGGTGGGAGAATTTGTTCTCAGAAGGGTTCGAGTGATGCGAATATTTTTATCGGATTTGGTTTGAAAAAAAATTTTTGTTTCAATTCAAATCAAAATATTAAAACCATTAGGGTATTTCCTAAACTGTTAAATTGATTAATTTTTGTCAGCTGTTTATCAGCTGCTCCATAGTTAAAACCACAGTTGTCGCCTTATTTCAATAAAAATATGCTTAGGGCCACAGTAGCTATAGCTGCAAAAAGGAAAAATAGGTTATTGGTAATTTGTAATTGACTTCTTAAATGAGAATACATAAATTGACTTTCATGGTCTGTCATATTATTTTGAACAAAAGACTTGTTACCAAACTTAAATGGGTTTATTTTAAAAGCTAAGATATGTAATTTTAGAGGTGAGCAAATTGAATTATTGCTATCGACATTTCAATGTGATATACAATACTTTTCGTAACTGTTATCGTTATGTCGATTAGTTCCACAATGTGATAATCGATGGTGGAAAAAACAAACGAGTGCATCGATACTATCGTCGATAGTTTTTCAGCTCTACGGGAAAGTATAATTGATAGATAATTCCACGGTCACACTGACGACAACAAAATAGGAAAATTAACTTTATTTATTTATTTAGGCTAAGAAAATAAGGGCTGCGAAATGACTGAAACTAAGGCCAATCCCTTCGACATGGATAGCTCCAGTTTCGATGCGGAAAAGTATCTGGAAAGGCTGCTGAAGGTGGGAAATTGGATTTGCTAGACTAAGATGCAATAATTTGCCTTATGTTTTGCATATTAATCATCAATTTAGGATTGTTCCCTAAGGCAAATTATGGATACGGAGGCGGCAGTGGTGAAGGATACCCAGACATTGCATTCGGATATGCAGACTTTGGTGTACGAGAACTACAACAAATTCATCTCAGCCACGGACACGATTCGCCGGATGAAGGACGATTTCAAGCTGATGGAAACAGATGTGAATCTGCTAATGACCAAGATGCAATCCATCACCACTTTCAGCGAGCAGATTACCGGAACCCTGCAGGGAACCAGGTCGCAGCTGTGCCGCCTGTCCGAGAAACATTCGCTGCTCAAGCGGCTGCAGTTCCTTTCCACACTGCCAGCCAAATTGAAATCCCTGATCGAGGAGCAAAACTACGCCCAGGCTGTTCAGGATTACCTGCATGCCCAAAAGGTGTTTGCCCAGTACGGACGGCAACCGTCTTTCGACGGAATACAGCGGGATTGCGACGCAATCATGGCGGAACTGAAGGAACAATTGAGGAAGGACTTTCAAAGAGCGGGTAATACGGCCCAGTCGCTGACGGAAATCGGGGAGCTGCTCCTGCAGCTGGACGAGAAGACCTCCGATCTGGCCAGCGAGATGCTGACCTGTGCGGGCAAGCGACTGCACGAGCAGATTGTCATGCTCCAGGATCAGACGGAGCGGGATATGCTGGAGTTCGTGGACATGGGCATCGATGGTTTCCTCAACGATCTGGCGCTAGTAGTGACCTCCTACTTTGACATGTTCGTGGCCAAGCACTACGAAAAAGAACGGTACATCCAAAATATCTATGCTAAGCCTGCAATAGTTTTACCCATCACATTTCAGCGACGACTTCCAGGAAAACGCACTACAGGAACTAAATGTCTTCCTCAACCAGAACATCGACAAGTATCTGACTCTTGTCCAGGATCGCGTTGAATCCGACATTGGCTACGGGGACACACAGGTGATGCTGCGTGCTCTGGATCGACTTCACAGACGCCTTCAAGCAATGCGTAATATCTGCCGCGGCTTGGAGGTTCAACGCAACACCGTCTCCATCATTATATCGGCTGCCCACCAACTCTGCGATGCCCACGCAAAAAACCTGAAGGATCACTTTGCCGATAGCTTAAGCGCGGTTCGGTTGTCCCTGGTTTCCGCCAAGAGCGATGCAGCTGCTGGTCTAAATCTCAGTGATCTGATCAGTAACCTGTATGTGGCCATGGTGGAGAAGATCAAAGGCGTGCTACAGGATCTACTTATATTTCTGCGTACCGACTGGTCGTTTAACATCAAGGCGGAGCACAAGGGGACCCTATGCGTAGAGGGCATTCGGGAGAACCTACTAATCGGCTTTCTTCGCCACATTGCAAAAGTGATGTGCGGTTTCGGCGATGCTTCCAGCTCCAGTCCACCGAATCTGTTGCTAGTGCTGTCCAAAACGTGTCTTGAACTGGAGCAGCAGGGCGTCCACATACTGGCAAGCTTTGCAAAACTTATATGAGTAATTTTCTAACATTCCAATTCCTCAGATTGCCCTTGTTGATGACCTATACGAAATCGATTCGGAGAACAGTGCTACACTTACCCACGAAACTGAAATATGTGCGGAAATGCGGGAGACGGCACAGGCACTCCTTGATTCCTATGTACGGCTGCAAGGCACCAATATTTCGCAAATGCTGCGCAAGAGCGTCGAGACAAGAGATTGGCTAAACTGTCTGGAACCTCGGTCCGTGCGGGCAGTGATGAAGCGCGTGGTGGAGGAGCTGGGCAGCATAGAAACTGTGGTGGCAAGTCTTTATGATGCAGCCACGAATACAGCTTCAGGATTCCGCACCACAGCCAGCAGTGATTCCAGCCGCAAAACGTACTTCAGTAACTTTGCTTCCACCTCCAAGCCTCAATATCGATCCAACTGGTCAAATTACACACCTTCCCAGCTGGAATCAAGCTATGTGTCCAACATACATCGCTTGTTTTCGGAGCGAGTTGAGATCTTTACCTCGGTGGAGTTTACCAAGGCCTCGATTGTAATGGGCATAATTAAAATTGGTCTCAAAGTAAGTGAATACATAAAAAGTGGCATGATGACTATTAATATTCCCTTTGTAGACCCTGCTGGAATGCGTACGGCTAAGAACTTTCAGTAAGTACGGACTGCAGCAGATTCAGGTAGATGCCCACTATCTGCAAATGAATCTCTGGCGGTTTGTTAGCGACGAAAAGTGAGTTGAATGCTACAATAAGAATATTAGGGTAATCGAAACAATGGTTTTTCAGTCTGGTCAACTTCCTGCTGGACGAGATCCTAGGCTCAGCCGTCCAACGATGCTTGGAATCTGTCCTAATGGAGCCCAACGCTGTGGAAATTATTTGTGAACGGGGTTAGTATTGGTTCCAAAACTAAAGCAACATTCCTCTTAAAATATCCGTCTATTTTGTTAAACGCTGCTAGCCTAAGGATCTTAAAATAAACGTTTGTTTCTAATATACAATTTGAATGATTTTGGCGAATGGGTAGATGAGTGGAGTTTATTTTTCTAAACGTCATCTATTAACTCCCATGTCGCCAATTTGTAACAGCTGCTAAGTAACTCATTTTAACAGAAATTATGTTCAATCTGTGGTATCAGGACTAAGACACAGGGTGAACTCGATAGTGTCGGCCTTTAGATCCTCGTCGCTGTTCGTCAGCAAAATGCTGTGGGTCTCGCCTCCATCTTCGCCTGTTGAGATGGTCAGGACACTGGGCGCCTCCTCATCGATGGCCTTTCGTTTCTCGGACCGTGCCTTCCGCGCCTCCTCGAACTCCTTTGGATGACACTTCTTGCGATGTGTGTGCAGGTTTGCATTCGAGTTGAACGTCTTCGGACAGTGAAGACATTTGTACAGCACCTCGCCCGTGTGCATGGTCATGTGTTCCTTCAACGTTATGGCCTTCTTAAAGGCCTTTCCACACACGCCACACTCGTGCTTTCTATCCGTGAGATGCACATATCGTTGGTGACTCAACATGGCGCTGCGGTTGGGCGAAACCTTTCCGCAAAGGTCGCAAGTAGCAGCGGTGCCATTATGACGTCGTACATGTTTCTTGAGGCTGTGTTTGTTCTTGTGCCAGGATCCACAGATGTCGCACTGAACCTTTGGTTCGGTAACACCGGCGTGCTCCAGCTGATGGCGCTGGAAAGCGGCTCTACCGCGTATGACCTGGGCGCATATGTCGCACATAGTTCCATAGTTGCCATGCGCCATCTTGACGTGCGTACAGAGAAGGGATTGGTTGGGGAATCTGTCCAAAACAAATATTATATCTTTAAAACTACTTAGGGATGGGTAAAATATGACCAACCTCCTCTCACAGAGATCGCACACAACATTACGCTCTTTGTGGATAACACGATGCTGATCCAACAGATACTGTTTGGTATATCTTTTGGGACACTGTTCGCAGATAAAGGTCTTCTCCTCCTCCGGATGATGCTTCAGCAGCTCATGGTTCCTCAGGCACTGTTTGTCCGCAAACCGCTTATCGCACTGCGTGCACCTGCAATGAAATGTCTCATTGATTAAGAGCCCCTTTCTTGTTATATGTATATTAGATTGGCGTCCTCCACTTTACCACTCACTTAAACTTCTCGGGATCAGCATGACGATCGATGTGATCGGTGAGAAAGGAGCGTTTGTAAAACTTTTTGTTGCAGCAGATGGCATACCCCTTCCGACGGTGCTCCTGCAGCATGTGCTTGCAGAGGAGCAGAAAGGTCTCCTGGCCCTCGTGGCAAACGTCGCAGGTGAGTCGCATGTGGGCGGCGATCTTGGCATCGATCTCCAGCATGCACTGCTTATAGTCGGCATATCGTTTTGTTTTTTGAGGGGCTTCTTCTGCTTTGCAGTTATTTCTCTTGGCTCTGGACTTGGTCACTGCAGGTTTGGGCCTCTCTTGAGGAGCTGGGAGAGTAGGTTCGAGTGCCTGGTGGGATTTACTTTTGGTGGTGGATCTCGTTTCTCTACGTTCCTCCGTGGGTAAGGTTGGTAAGGGTTCGGGATCTGGGAGACCCTTTTTGTCCGTTTCGAGATCGGATGCTTCTTTGATGAACTCCTCTTCCAGGGCCTTAGATTCACCTCGCTCCTCCTGCTGGGCTATGACATCGCTGAGGAACTGTTCATTTGTGAAGGAAGCGCTGTCGCAATCGCTGGCGGGTAAGGCTTCCTCCTGGTCTTCATTCTGCCCCTCCTGCTGGAGCTCCAAGCCCTCATCTTGCTCTGCTTTCCCCTGCTCCTGGCCGGATTTCAGCGAAAACCTTTCAGTGAGCAAACGATGTGCACTTTCAACCGCCCCATAGAACTGGTGGAAATCGTTCACCTGATTCCAGCAGGCCAAACAAATAACCGTGGATATGGGATCATCGCTTTTTGGCTGCAAAATAACAATGGTCAATATTTTCCAAAAATAAAAACATAAGAGGGACGTACCTCAAACCAAAAGTATTTGGCCAGCACATTAGCCACATTAAGGGAAAGGCCAACGTCCTCGAAAATCCGTATTGTATCCGAATCGTTGACGCTGTTGAGGCACAAACGGCAAATCATGCTTAATTCAAAGCATTTAAACTTTTAAAACAAAAATAATTTGTTTGTTGACTTTTTATCGTATGGCTGTATATCAACTAGTCAAAAATACCACAAAGAAAGCAACCGATATCGAACGGAAATTAAATCGTTAATCGATAGGCCATCCGCCAAATTTGAAATATAAAGTTGTCTTTAAATGAAATTTATATATATCTATACATACTTTTTTTTAAGTCATTTTTGTCCAATATTTTATATTATTGACAGTTTAAATTTTGTAAAAAAAACACTTTATTTAATGTTTGGAGAATTGGTAATTTATTAGATAAAGTTGAATTATTTATTTATATAATGATATAACTAATTGGGTTCAAGTTTGTTTGTAGTTTTTGTTTGTTTTCTTCTTCCTTCCTTCGCTTTAAATTAATTAATTACATTTAAAATCACAGCAGTCTTTCATTAAAAAATAGATTTATCAATGTTGTGTTTAATCCGTAGAATATAACTCTAACCATTGATCGTGTGTGTATAATAACTGAACAAACTTTCACTACATTCATAAAAAATGTTTAAAATTTAACGGAATAAAGAGCTTACCACTAATCGGAGCTACGAATTGCCAATGCAAACTAACTACTGATTTAGTAATCACCTATATTTAACATTTAGGTTATCTATATCTCGTGCGAATATAGATGAACGTACGTATCGTCATTGAACTTAGTTGACAAAATAAACACTTTTATCTCGTTTACGAATTGCACAAAAGTCGAAAGTAGTCGATATTATCGACTCGATATATAGATATAGTTAAGTTCTAAATATTGATATTTTACGGCTAGAACGAACGTTAGTTTCCTTTGTATGAAATTTCTGCTACTGGAATGTATTTTAGTTGCTCCAAAACCTTGCGCCACCCAATTTGTATTACAAATTTTCTAAACTATGTTGGCATGTGCGTAATTCGTTAATGTGTATAATATGTTTGCGAATATTTTAAATATTTCTACACGTATATACACGTTCCGCGTTGAATTAAACTAGCTAAAAATCGGTGTGGTCGACGAACAATTGAAGAAAGTGTCTATAATTGATATTAAAAATTTTGATTACGCTACTGAACTCGAAAAACGGGAAAGGGATATTCTTGGCTAGGAAATTGGAAACTAATTCCTGTCCAATTGCTAATGTTTTAGGATGTCTATATCGTACATATCGGCTTTAATCACAGCTACGCAGAGTTTAGGCAAGGCGAGTAGTCATTATGGGTAGCTAGCAGGGCGGGTCTCCTAAATTTAGCCTGCCACCTGCTGCATGGTGATGGTGCTGATCAACTGCTGGCAGATCTTTCCGTACTCGAACTGGTCCCCGGAAATGCGGCGCAGCTTTATCCCCTTACCAGCTCCATGGGGATCCCGGCTGCGACCCTCGCACACCTGCAGCTCGATCTGCAGGCCGCCTGAGTACTCCAAACTGAGATTGGTGGTTGGCTCTCCATAGGCAGAGTGTGAGGCCAGAAGCGAAGCCGCCTCGCAGGCCAATGGATTCGAGCTGGATGCATTAGAAGCACTGCTATGTCGCGATTCGGCGCCGCTGTCCTCCGAGCTAATGCTTCCCTTGTGCAGCACAAAGCCCTTGGGCGGCATAGTGGAGTCGATGGTCTGCTTCACCATCTCCAGGATGCGGGTGGAGTCCAGATTGGAGCACTCGTGTGGCAGCGGCACCTCGTAGCACATCTCATCCGACATGCGCCGCGAGTCGCACATGGAATCGGGTGTCAGATGGCCGCACTCGGTGTGATCACCCATCTCCGAGTGGGAGTCCGACTTGAATCCAGAGCTGGCGGATGGCTCCTGGCAGGGTGACAAGTTATTCGAGTCATTGCTTAGTGAGTCGTCTGAGAAGCCAAGCGATTTGTCACTGCCCCGCCGGCATTGAGCTTCGGTCTGAACCTGGGATTGGGATTGGGCGGCGTGAGATGAGCTAATGCCCACTGGACAATGACTTCCTCCGCTCGATTCGCAGTCCAGACTGGCTTTACGTCCAATGCCCCTCGTAATTGATGGCATATCGCTGCTGGGCTCGGTAATGATCAGTCCCTAGCAAAAGATTAAAAAAATTAAATGAATATCCAATTTGCCACTGATTGCTGAAGCATAACCAGAGCAATAAGTTGATAAATTCTGAGGCTAGAGCCGTAATTACCTGCAAAGACATAACAGGAGTGTGCTGTTCCAAAGAGTCCTCGCTATCGCGACTGTTGTCTGAGGACAGAGCGACCAAAGTTATCTCGCTGCCCTGGACATCGGTAAGGCATATCTGCGGCGTGATCCCTCCGGTACAGCCCGCATACGGAGTGCCCGTGCTGATAGTGTGACACATCTGCCCGTTTCCATTCTCCTCCTGGATGATGCACAAGTTGGGTGACGCTGGCGGTGTGGGCACGACCCTTACGGGTTGTGCTGGCGATAGATTTAGCGGTTTTAGATCATAATACGGGGTCGTGGGCATAAACCAATTGGTGGCTGCATAGTCCGTGGGCTGCTGATCCAACACACCGCCACAAACATCCATTGACAGGTCCAGAGGTTGATTGGCAGCGGCGGCTGCAGCGGCTCCTTCGCTTGCGGCCGAAGTGCCCCTGGTGATGGACCCACCAGCGCCACCAGTAGTCAATCCAGAGATGCCCTTGGTGATCTGGTGCAGCGGTGAGGAGCCACCGCCGGGGCAGGGCAGGTAAGTATTGGGTGAGCAACTGCCACTGAAGCTGGTACTATAAACCGGCGACTGGCAGCCACTGCTCGAATTCGAGTTGCTGGCTCCCAGGTTGATGCTGCTGAACTGACCCACCAGCTGCTGTTGATGCTGCGGCTGCAGGGCCAGGGTCATCGGTTGATATTGCGTATAGCCACAGATTGGCTGACCAAACATCTGCTTTGCGGAGGTCAGAGAGGCATTCACGGCTCCACCCTGCGGCATGCTGAGTGGGGAAACACTGAAGCTGAGCATATGTTGCTGCTGCTGCTGTTGCTGCAAGTGCAACAGGTGACTCTGATCGAGGTGCCCTCCACTGACCGCCGCCGCACTCGAGGCATGAGCTGCTAGACCCAGAAGCGGAGCCAAATCTATCGGCACCACATGCGTTGAGATTATCTTATTGGCTATTTCGAAGCTGACCCTCTGCTCCTTCACCAGGCGGTCCAGGGCGGGCATCAGGTTCTTGATGGCTTCCGGGGGAACTTCAATGTCATGGCCACGCCGCAGAGCTAGCTGCAAGCCCATTCCAGGTTTGCCATGTATGGGCGAACCTAAGAAAACAGGGTTACAAATTAGTTACATTCCTAAAGAGAAATAAGCTTGAGACGAAGCTTGTGGCGTTAATTTTGGTCTGCTCATTTATCTTACCTGGCAAACTGATCGAATTTTCTAAAAGCGGCGGACTGGGTGCAACCAAAAAGTTTCTCTGTGCAATACCTTTCTGCAGCGATTGGCATTCCTGCAGCGGTCCCTGGAACTGGCTCTTGGATCCCTCAGAGGCTCGACGCACTGGACTGTAACGTCCTATTGTCGCTGAATGGCAAGCAGCAGGGGTTAAAACACAGAAAGAGAAAACGGAGGGAGAATGTGAACCAATTGTAATCGCAGCTTAGTTTATAGAGTATTTGCAACAAGAATTCGTCTACGTTTTGATAAACTAAGGTGGTTTAGGTGTGTCAAATAAAATAAGCAAACTAAAATAAAATGAAAAGCAGATTAAAACAGTACATTTAAATTAATCAGGGGTGTGAGAATGATCCATATGATCTTGGTTATTATAAAGCAATTTTTAAATGATTATAGTTTCGTTTCGACACTCTGATCTTAAGCTAACTCCAACAGGACCCAGCACAAAATCTCAAGACTTACCACCCTCCTGAACGGTGGGTAACTTCGAGTGGACCACCCGATGGATGCGGCGGTTGTTGCCCGCCACCAAGGGCACGGAGCCACATCCGACCGCCACCAAGGGCAGCGAGTGGGGCGGCGACACGCCCTTCGACATGCCCAAGGGCAGGGCCACGCCCACCGGGTATGTGCCATTGGGGGGCGATTGGCTAAGAGATTTCAGGGTGGGTGGCAGATAGTCGCGGTTCATGCGAGACTCAACCTCGCGAATTATTTCGGGGGGAATCACTATCGGTTATGCGGATAGGCAGAAGGGGTTTTTAAGCAGCAAGATCAGGAGCGGTAGCGGTTGTAGTTGTTGTTGTTGTGCAGTAGCGGGCGAT